>NC_047118.1:2226881-2580369 GCF_902500255.1 Thalassophryne amazonica | reverse complement strand
CACGGACCCGATCATTGTTCGCGAGTCCAAATTATGAACAAACTAAAAGCTGTCTGGTGGTCACCATATATGGCAGCAACAGTGGACCGTTTGTTGAATGAGTGTGAGGTATGTGCACAGTACAATGTCCGGAAATCATTCACAGCCCCTTTAGCCCACATTCCGGTCCCTGATGGGCCATTCAGACATCTTATGATGGATTTCATAGACATGGGAGCTGAAAACCGAGTTAAACGAATGAGATATGTTTTGGTAGTGATATGCAGATTCAGCCGATGGATTGAGGCAGTAGCCTCTGCAAATCAAGACCATAAAACGGTAGCCAAATTCTTGTGCCGAGACGTCTTTCCAAGATTTGGCATTCCAGATACTATCTCATCTGACAACGGTAGGGCTTTTGTAGCCAAGGTTACACAAGAAACATTCAAACAATTGGGTATCAAACAGAAGTTTGGGTGTGTTTATCACCCCCAATCAAATGGGGCGGTGGAACGGGCTAATGGCATTTTAAAGAACAAACTAGCAAAAATCATAGCAGACAGCAATGGCAAACTAACCTGGCTGGATGCGTTGCCGCTTGCTTTATTGTCAATGCGCTCACAAACTAACCGACTAATCCATTTGACACCATTTGAAGCTCTTACAGGTCGGCCGATGCCTATTCCATACCTGAGAGGACCGTACGAAGGACCATCGCTGGAGCAGCTACAAGACGAATGGCATAATTATCTGAGACAGTTAACCCAAATACACAAAACTATCTTTTTGCAGGTCAAAGGTGCTACAGAAGACAGAGAAGCAGAGATTCCACTCGAAAATCAGAGCATCCAGCCTGGTGATCTGGTTTACGTCAAGGTGTTCAAAAAGAAGTGGGACAGGCCCCGCCGAGAAGGTCCTTTTAAAGTTATTCTTGCCTCACGTACAGCAGTCAAAGTAGACGGTAAGGACACTTGGTTTCATTTAAACCACTGCTGTAGGGTTGGTGGCCCAGCGCCCCTGCGGCCTCGGCAAGCTCGTCTTGGCAGAGCCGCCGGGCCAAGGGGGGAAGCAGGAGAAGCCAGAGACCCTACAGCAGCACAGAGGGACGGCCACGCCTCCCTGCAGCCAGAAGAAGCACCGAGGGAAGGCCACGCCTCCCTGCAGCCAGGCGAACACCGGCCAAGGCGCTCACAGAGACTGATTGAACAAAGACGACGCACAGCTTCAGAGAGTAGTGGATCCCTGCCAGATAGAGCAGCGACAGACTCAGATGCAGACTCAGAGACAACTGGAGACGTAGGCCAACAGACAGACAGAAATACAGACCGACAGATAGACAGGCCACAGGAGACATCAGACTCGGACAGCAACTCAGTAGATTTACCGACAGAAGAACCGCAGGAAGTACAACCCAGACAAAGCACAGATACACCACACATCCCTAGTGACAGCTCATCTAGTGACGGCTCACTTAGTAGCACATCTAGTAGCACATCTCAACAGTCATCAGAGCAATGATTAAGGAATTATTCAAGGGATTGACAATACTACTGGTGGTCAGTATGGGAGAAAATAGACATCCAAAACATACAACGGACTGTGCCGTGGCCATGGCCGCAATAGCAGCTAAACAAGGCATTCTAAACACAGGAAAAACATATAATTTGGTATACATTAAATCAAAAGCCTACAAGAACATAGGAATACAGGGAAAGCTGGGGGATTACATATTAGGCGAAGCCATTAGCATCAAATGTGAAGAGGAGGGAACACTCAACATAGAGGTAATTTGTGATAAAAGAGGATGCAGGGAAACCAAGCAAGACGTAACTGTTACAGTACATGAAGCCACAAAATGGGTAAAAATCAAACCAAGGAAAAAGAGGACAATTAGAAGCCTAGAAACAAGCAGTCACTTAGGGAGATGGGATCCCAGTACAGACCTAGCCCGCACACAAGGGTTGAAGACCAATTTATTTTACCAATGGTTGAAATTTTCGGCTAGGCAGATCAGTGAAAAGCCTTGCATAGCCTGTCACCGGAAAGGTGTGATACCTCAGGCTAAACCCCTACCTGATATCAACAACTGTTATAGGAGTCCCCAACATAACTCAAACCAAGCAGAATGCTATACACAATGTGTTATGAAAATGGCAGTAGGTGATGAAAAATATGCTGCCGACAGTAAACTTTGTCCAGTGCCCCTAAGTACAGAAGGAACTGTTCCACCTATGATTAAAATAGAGAAAGGGATGATACACCCATTCTGTATAGCTAAAGGCTTAGTAGCACAATACATAAGCGACTGGCAGGTAGGGACGACCCAGCCAAAACACCACATACAGTGTATGCAAAAGCAGCAAGAATACAAACCGGCCAAAACAGCATGGAACATTACCGTCTGTCACACCCTGCCAGCAGCAGGCATACAGTGTGAACAAATAGTACCGGCCACAGGGGGGTCTGTAATTGGACTGAATCTCACCCATGCTTCATGGGTATCTACTCCAAATTTAGCTAAGGGAACGGTACCCTTAGCTGACATCTTTTGGATATGCGGACAAAGAAGGAAACTCCTGTCATCGCTGTCCCCTAATTGGAAGGGCCTTTGTGCTCCTGTGATGCTCACAGGAGCTATAACAGTAATTGAAATGCCGAATTCAATACAACCCATGCCACAGAAACTTCGTAAGAAAAGAGGAATAATGACGTTTAAAACAGACTACAACATCACAGTAAGAAACGGGATACCAGAAGGGATACCCCGACAGTTAGAAGCCATAGACAGTAGCAGAGTTAAAGCAGATGAAGATGCGGATAAATGGGGATGGGCATTGGCTCTGTTCGGGGTTACTCCAAAAATCCGTTCTAGGTTCCAGGAGGTGCAGTGGATTAATTACTTGTGGTATAATCAACAAAGATATTTGAATTGGACATTGGCAGCTGTAGGAGCCTTAACCGAACAACTGCACGTCACCTCGCTAATGACAATGCAAAATAGATTAGCTATCGAGATGATGATGGCTGATGAACAAGGAGTTTGTATTATGATCAAAGCCACCGAATGTTGCACAGCTATTCCCATGCGTACAGGGGAAGACGGAAATTTGACAGAGCTCTTAATCACACTTGAAGAGATGCAACAGGAACTGTTAAGTAACTCCATAGGAGGGAGAAATTAAACTGACGATTCTGGATACATTGTAGGGAATGGAATGAATATTGGCCCACTGTTTTCACTGTTTGGGACTCTAAGGAGAGGGTGGATATCATGGAAAGACTGGTTATACCAGATAGGTGTAATCTTGGCACTAACAGGGGTGGCGGTCTTGCTGGTAATATGTTGTGGTATTCCCTTGATAAAATTTCTGGTCAATAAATTGCTTTCATCCACAGTAGGACAGCTCCCACTGTTAGCCATCCGAGCCCTAGAAGAAAGCACAAACGAAACAGACAGAGAACCAGAATATATGGAAATGGATGAAATACCAATTATCCTCCCCGACAGCCCCCAGCTCCCTAATATTGTGGCGTACACCCCAGATAGGGAGGACTGGGATGGACCGTGCTTGGTGATATTGTAGACGAGGAAGAAGACATGCACGCACATTTACATTCACACTCATGCACCCACAAAAATGAGGGATAGGATAGACAATATCTGATAGAATGACATGGAGCTGTAATAATGAACGTATATGTATATTACTAGGACACAGGAGTATGGCTGAGAGACCAGACTCCCCTGATCAGGGACCTATGCCTAATCTGCCTCTATCAAGTCTGATTGGACTCTCAGAACTGTTTGGAGAAGAGGATATACAGGAGGGATGGTCGAGACATGATTGGTCGCCACAGCCGCCATCCATCCAGCAGCTAAACCAGCTGGCAACAGAAGGATCTTCATCGTTCCAGCACCTAGCGATGACAGCTTCACAGAATCTGCCTGCAGCAAGAGTCGGCCCGAGGACTCCACCATCACCTGAAGGACCCTTTGGACTCAGGAACACACCCCTTCCGCAGATGCCATGGAGACAGTCACATGTGCCAGTGGCAACGATACCCTCCAGGGGAGGCAGCCAAGGTCGGCCATATGCAGCAACCGCCCGAGTGCATCCTAGACCCAATTCACTGCTAGGACCTGTCCCCAGCTTTCCACCCCCAAGGCAGGAGAGATATTCTGATCAGCCCAGTACCTCTGGAGGAGGATCAGCAGGGGTAGACCTTAGCCAAACTCACCCACCAGGACAGAGGGGAGCTTTGTACAGGCTGCTAAATGCCCAGAGTGTCCCACCCACTTGCCTGTGCGACATCAACAATACTCCCCTCACACACGAAATGCCTTCCCCCTTGTACTTCCTGTCCCCTGGACTGCACAACCTTAATCTGGTCATGGTCACCCCACAGGACATGGCAATCTTGGTTCGAGAGCTTCGTCTTCCACAAGAGTCTGTTCCAAAAACCTTGGAGCAGCTCCTGCCCCTCACAAATCACATTCCCCATGAGCTATTTGAGGAAATCATGCCACAACTAAGTCAGACAGCTGCATACCTGTTCAGGATACACCGTGACAATGCCAACATCTCTTGTGCTCAGGAGGGCCTCCATACTCAACTGTGTGGTCTTCAGTCTAGTATGGACATGCTAGCCTGCATGATGGAGCATATGGAAAGGGAACAGCTAGGACTGGCCACCACCACCCTGAATGTGGGCAAGAATTCTCTGGGGGCCCTGTACAACCTGGCCAAGCAGCACAAGGAGCTGGAAAGATCCATCAGAGAACTGCACGACTGTCTGAAAGCCAGAATTCCTGATCCTTCCCCCACTACCCCTGAAAGGCCAACCTCCCCATGTTCCCCAACTTCTCCCAAAACTTCAGATGCTGAGTAAATGCTGAGGAGCGCGGACTGACGTAATGGCACTGAACACGGACTATGATCTTGGTTCTTGAGTTTGAATTGCGGACTGGTTTCAGAAATCTGAGTGTAAATAAAACAAAGAAGGATATATGTTAGTAACGAAGGTTGGGTAAATGTCTGTCCTTACCATCATCTGCGTAACACAGATAAAGCTAAATGCATACACATAGATATCACATTGCAAAGTTATAAAAAGGGAACCCTTACACGGCGTGTTTGTAGATTTAGTAGTAAAGATGCACCATAGGGACCCCTTTTTTCTTAAATTATAGCATGCCTCAAGAGACATGCATTGCCTAAATTTGGTGTCTGGCCAAAAAGGGCATTAGAAAACAAGCTGAAAAAGAAGAAAAACAAAGTGGAGAATGTTGAGAAATGGCCTATAATGAAAGCCATTATACGATTGACTAAGGCAAATGACTTAAGGACGGACATGAAGGGAAACCATTTATTGTGTTTATCATTTAACTAGACATAGCTGCGCTAACCTTAGAATAGTTACTTGATTGGTTGACTAAATAGTGGTAACGTAGGGGTTATTTGATGCATTTAAATAATAAATGTGTGACGCTTTAACAAAATAATATGTAGAACCAAGTATAATGGGTTGGAGCCTCTGGTTGAGTGAGTCAATAGATGCCAGAAGATGATTGGTTGCACTGATGTCAATGTGAAGCCTTTACTTTGCCATGATTAAGAGGTTGATGTAACTTGTTTTATGTGGCCATTTTAAGTGCCTTGAATTACACCAAAACTCAATGTTTGAATGTCACCTTGTGTTGATATAATCCAGCTAATTGCTCACCTTGTGCCTTAGTATGTAGGTTCACCTGCACTGCAATATATTTACCGTGTGAAGTATCACTGATATTCATATCCGCACCAGAGTTATCAGTAAGTCGAGTGCTGTGTTTTTCTTTTTTATTGCAATGCACAAATGAGGATGTCTTGTCAGTAAACAACCCAAGAGTATAGTTGATGTAATGGGACTCTTTCGAGTCCCAGAGGAGGGACTGTAGAAGAATTTTTAGGTCCATATTTGAACTGTGATGAACTATCAAGTGTCCTGATCCGAACTGTATGTCCTCTGGTTGAACTAGCAGGTGTTCAACCCCAAAAAAAGGGCTCTATTAGTCATTCAGTCTGTCAGGGGCTTTCCAAGGCCTCTTAGGTGCTTTCCCGCAGGCCGCGTGCAGGGGCCTCAGGCCAGCTGCACGTGTGGCTGAGGCCACGTGCGGAGGGGGCCTCAGGCCAGCTGCACCTGTGGCTGAAGGTCTTTTAAAAAAATCAGTTGTAAATCCTTCATGTTTTAATGGGAGCGTTTGTCACATTGAAATAATGGCCTAACACCTGCTTAGGGTTCACTAGAGGACGCTTCCAATAGAAAACCATGTCTTGGGAATGAAATAAATAAAAAAGTCGAAGGAGGAGCGATGCCCGCGGGTCTCCAATAAATAGACGAGCGCGGTTGTCATATTCAGTCTCTCTAGAGGACTCAGTTTGTCTAAGCTTTGTGTCGAAGGCTTAAATAAACTTAAAAACTCTGTGCATTTTATCTTGCTTAAGGCTGAATTATTCTAAAGTGTTGTGTCATTTTCTAGCATATCACTTGCAATTAGTTTGTGTTATCTAAAAGACGACATCCTGAGAAGACTAAAGACGAGCCGCAACAGTATTTTCCTGGACAGTGTGGAAAAAGATGAAATAAGAAATATTGTAAAAAACTGTGTAAGCAAAAGATCAACTGACCATGAAGATTTAGACATGATGACTGTAAAAAGTATAATACAAACTGTTACTGAACCACTTACTTAGATTTGTAATCTGTCTCTGTCAACAGGGATTTTTCCAGACGAAATGAAAATTGCCAAGGTAGTCCCATTATATAAAAATGGAGACAAACATAATTTTTCTAATTACAGGCCAGTATCAATTGCTTCCACAGTTTTCTAAAATTATGGAAAATGTTTTTGTGACAAGGTTGGATAAATTCATTGAGAAACATCATATTTTAAATAATGCTCAGTGTGGATTCAGAACAAAACATTCGACAGCTATGGCAATTATGGAATTAATAGAGAAAATATCAACAACAATAGAAAATAAGGATTATTTTGTAAGTATTTTTATCGACCTGAAAAAGGCTTTTGATGTTATTGACCACTCAAGACTGCTTTACAAGTTACAACAATATGGAATAAGAGGTATTGCACATCAGTGGGTAAAAAGCTACTTAGAAAATAGAAAACAGTTTGTTCAGATAAATAATACCAAATCAGAATTGTGTAACATTATTTATGGAGTACCACAAGGATCGGTACTTGGACCCAAACTGTTTATTTTGTATATTAATGATTTTGTGAATGTATCTAATGTGCTTGGCAGCATTTTATTTGCTGATGATACAACGCTGTTTTACTCTGGATCAGATATACAGGAAGTAGCACAAGTGATAAATACAGAGTTGAAAAAAGTTAAATATTGGTTTGATATAAACAGATTGTCACTAAATATTAATAAGACAAATTTTATATTGTTTAATGACAGAGTGAAAAAAAAAAAGTGTCATTACAAATAGATGGAATGGACATACAAAGGGTAAAAGAAACGAAATTTTTAGGAGTTATGATTGATGAAGATCTTACATGGAAGTCACACATAAATGACTTAAAAGGGAAAATAGCGAAAGCCATTGCTGTTTTGCATAAAGTAAAATATTCATTAAATAGTTATGGTCTATTAACATTGTACAATTCAATGATTGTTCCATATTTAACTTATTGTGCAGAAATCTGGGGATCAACATATATAACTTATACACAACCTTTATTTATTTTGCAGAAAAGAGCTTTAAAAGTGATTAGCAACAGTGGTTTTAGAGATCCATCTAATCCATTATTCATTAAGTATAGGGTACTTAAATTTCATGATTTAGTCGATTTTAAAATATTACAAACAATGCACCAAGCTAATAAAAATACTTTACCAACAAACATTCAAAATATGTTTGAAAAAAGAGTAAGTAGTTATAAATTCAAAGGAATAGAAGTCTTTAAAAAACCAAGATACAGAACCAAAGTAAAGGAACAGAGTATTGCAGTAAATGGTGTAAAATTATGGAACAATCCCAACAAAGAAATCAAAGAATTAAGGTTGCTTAAGTTATTTAAAAAACGTATTAAACTAGATGTATTAAGTAAGTATGAAACTATGAAATAAGTCAGTGGGCTGTGAGAAAGCCAAAAAATGTAATCTGTTAATAATGTTTAAAAATGTTTTAAGTTTAAAATGTAACCTTTCAGAGATGTAATCTACTAAATAATGTCATAATTATGAAATAAGTCAGTGGTATGTGACAAGTCAAAGAAATGCAATCTGTTAAATAATGTCGAATAATGACGCTGGATATTGAAAGATTGTATTGTAAAAAGGGGCAGAAAACATAAGACTTGTTCTTCTCTCTGCTCCTTTTCATTCAGGTGATTTGTGATGCTTTATTTCTGCTTTTCTGTTTTTTTTTTTCTTTTAAATGAATGAAATAAATATTAAAGAAAGAAAGAAAGAACGCCAGCTGTTGTGGACTGACTGTGTCTGTCCTTTCTGTGCATTTTATTCCACATATCTGAAATAATAAGGCTCGCTGTGTGGTCAGTTGTAGTAACAGACCATCTAAGAAATGTGTGCTGCAGTATTTCTGTCAATGTGCAATGCGTACGTGAACACTGTTGGCAGCTTGATGATGTTAGCTCCAGTTACTGAAGCAATTCAAGTATTAAAGTAAACCTGTGGGTGATGTCACAAAGAGTTTGTCCAACAGCTATACAGTCTATGTGTACAGAGGCCAAGCTTTCAGCTCATTAAGATCTTGAGGACAGGCGGTCGTGCTGCACATCACTGCATCCACCACACTGCAGAATCACCATGGGTCCTGGATGGTAACCATGCAGGCAGATAAATTGGTCCATCACCACCTCTCGAAACTAACCATCCACCTTCCACAGCTAGGTGAAAGGTGGGCGTCTCCTCATCCTTCCTCTGCCACCTGTGTACTGTATCATTTCCAGCACCACCACATGGCCAAAATGACATACAGTACGACCACGTCCGCGGCGTGCAGTATACCATTTCCATTTATGAAAAGTTACCTGACAGTTTTCTCCGGTTTTAATGGTTGCTGTGGTGTCGGGCGTCTGTCCTGCTAATTCTTCCCACATAGGCGTCATCACGTTACCTGGAGAGAGGCTGCAACCAAAGGATGACAGGGTTATTACTCAACCCGCGGTTATTATTACAACAGCTAAGGGGCCATTCTGATCCAAATGTAAACAAAGGTGTCACTGGAGCTCATATATAGTCACATTTGTAAGCATAGCAGCAAAAAATGTCAATTTTACGAGGGATTGACAACATAACAAAATGCAGATTTTCAATCATGAAGGCAAACTTGCATCATTCATTCATTTTGTATTCAGTTGTTGTTGTCGTAAGTCCCTTTAGGACCCGAGGCCAATTGGACGGGTGCCTGTCTGTGGTTTCCATGGTGCTAAGCAAACAAGAGTCAATGCCTGTGTGTCCCAATTCAGGGTTTGTACCCTTCTAAAGGTCGTGTCCCACAAAGCTCTTCATGCTTCAGGCTGTCAGACACAGCGGAGGCTGGAACAAAATGTTCCGAAATAACACGGTCTAGCCTACGCAGTATTTTGCTGTGACGTCATTATCTTTCCCCGCCCCTGCCCCCTGTTGCAATAAGGCAGCATAGTGGGTAGTTGAGTAATAATTTTTCAGTACTCATTTATACTTTATTTATAAATGTGACTAATTTACAGTTATACAGATGGGGCCTAAATGTCTCTTTTTTAAATTTACCAACCATTTTGTCTCCAGGGGGTAAAAACCCATTTCAGGAGAAAGAAGGTTGCACACGTTAGCCGCTTTCCAAGCAGATTTTGAAATGGCACAGCCTAGTCATGCCACTAATGATGGAAGTGCTCGATGATTGCAAGCGTGCAGCCCCTGAAATGGGACACCGCGTTTGACTCCCCTGGATGCCAGCCCATTACAGGTTCATCCCAGCTGAGGTCGGTGCCCATTTTACAGCTGGGTGGACTGAGATGATGCAGATTAAGTGTCTTGTCCAAAGTCATAGACAGACAGCTTGAGTGGGATTCAAACCCAGGTCAACATATTGGCAGACCAACGATCCTGCCTGACTCACCAGTTGATTCTCACATGATGGCGACTCTCATCCACAGCCAGCGCTTTTGTCATGCCAATTATTGCCGCCTAGTGGGGATAACAGCACATTACATTATTATTTTCCACCAGCTGAGAGGACAACCGGGGTGATATGCAGACTTAGTAAGGTTAGACCTTACATGTGTGAAGCGCCTTGAGGCAGCTCTGTTGTGATTTGGCACTATATAAATGAAAATAAATTGAAAAAGTGAAAACTGGACAGACTGGATTAACTCACTTTGGTTGCGACGTACGCGACGGCCTCTTTCTGACCGAAGGTGCCCACCAGACTGGAGACGTTGATGATGTTTCCTCGCCGCTCTCGTAGGTGTGGCAGTGCGTACTGCAGAGACGGGGTGAGTTAGTGAGGTCAGCGTGCATGGGGTGGGGGGTGGGGGTGGGTCAATGTGCACGGGGTGGGGGTTATTGTCAAATTCTTTCAGGGGGTCAGACATTACCTTTGAGGCCAAGAAGTAGCTGATGAGGTTCAGATTCAGCAGATCTCTGAAGTCCTCTGCACTGATTTCATCAATACAGGTGTGAGGTGGGTCTGTGGTGGAACACACACACCATCATCATCATCATCATCATGCATGCTAACATCATGATGCAGTTTGCAGGGAAAAAGGATTTGTGAGACTCACGCCACCCCGCATTGTTGACCAGGCAGTCTATGTGTCCATGAAGGTCCACCGTGGCTTTAATCAAGCTCTGAGGAGACACAGTCACACCTCAGTTTGTCTCCAGGTGGGTCAGCGTGCTGCCATGCAAGGTGCTCAACTGCATGCTATCAGCAACTTGTATAATAAGGACCTTGCTAAAGGGCACATTTTCAGCATACTGAAGGTCGGCATTCCATGTTACATGTCTGTAACGTCCCCAAATTCCACGATTGTACATGCAGAAAATGCTAAAAGTAAAATTTAGACCTGGTTATTACCATGGATACAGGAGAAGTCAGCCTCATGTGAACTGGGCTACCCCCACCCCGAGTGGCGTTCTCCTGAGGGCTGAGTTTTCTTGTTAAATTGCCTCCACTGTGGTGCCCTTGAGGAAGGTTCTTCATGTGAAATTTCCTCGACATGGACCTTATAAAACCAACTTGGACAAACTGATTTTTGCACTTCCAAAACTATAGTAGAGAAGCCTGAATCTTCAACTGGACTGGGTTGCTTGATGCAAGGACATTTCACTTCAAATGGCAGAAGCTTCCTCAGCTAAAATTCTTGCTCTGAAAGTCTGACTTCTGTCTGACTCTTGTAGAGACGAATAAACAGAAGCCAACAAAAGCTGCAGTTTTAAACCTAACCAGACCCCTCCTACTGACAGGCAGACTGCTATAGGCTAGTGACTAAACAATAGCTCTAATTAGCAACTATTGTGCTCTAGTTAGCACCCTGCTAATGACAGGGCAGCTGTCCCTCCTAATGATGGGATGGTTGCCTTTCCTGATGGCTCCCTTGATGACTCTGCTGATGATGTGAATGACTCATTACCATGAACAAAAGACTGAAACTCCTTTGACCTGAGTACCCCATTGTAAACAGGGGATAAAGCATGTCTCAGACCCCTCCCCGGTTAAGGCTGGGTTTCAAATGTTTCACAAAGAATGCCTCCTTGACCCCTCTCTCAAACCATTTCTTCTCTCTGGCTAATATTTTAACTTTCCTTGTCCTCAAACGTGTGGTTAGTGTCTTTAAGGTGGAGATGAACTGCAGACTGAGGTCCACTGGCGACCTCTCTGCGGTATTGGTATAGCCTTTTGTGTAAAGGTTGTTTAGTCTCACCTATGTAGTGTTCGTTACAGTTTCCCTGACATCTGATAGAATACACTACCAAAAACTGGCTGCCATTCCTGGAAGGGCTGTGTGCTGTTGAGGTGTCAGAACAAGGATTTAAACCTGGTGTCTCATCTGCTAAGCAACTGCAGGAATTACTTGACATTGCATGATTTAGGATTAGGATAAAGGTTTTTAGGGATTCATTTTTCTGACATGTATTAAAACTGATGATTCAAATACTTCTGTTTCTGCAGCAATGCTTCCAAAGGTTTCCATAGCAGACTTCCAGATGTCTTGCACAGTAGCAGAATTCCGATGCAGTAACTCCAAAACAATAAATTCTATCATCTCATACATCTTCATATTACAGAGGCACATAATGACGGCAAGCTGCTGAACGCTGACTCAGCAAATTAATCCAGCAGGCAACTTTGTTTATCTTTAGTAATGTACCATTGATATCCAGCCACCTGCTGGATGGATGATAGATATTAGGAGCAGGTGTGGTTGATCTTACATGCACAACCGTGGTCGGATGTTTGCATATACTCAGCATGGGCATGAAGATCACGGTACTTTTGAGCTTTTAATGATGTCTTTGAACTGTTCTTTTGATTGATGATTGTCTAGCAAACATCATAAATGACTGTTTAAAAAACAAAACAAAAACAAAACAAGAATTGGGTGCATAAGGTTGAATTTATTTAGGATTTTCTTTAATCCATACAGGGTCAAAATTATACATACAGGTTCAAATATATGAATACACCCCCACTATTATTTGGTTGAATGTCCTTTAGCAAGCTGCACCTCAACCAGATGCTTTTGTTCGCCATCAACAAGCTTTTGGTGTCATTCTGTCTGGATATTTAACAACTCTTCTTGGCAGATTTGGTAGAGTTTATTTAAACGGGTTGATTAAGGACATTGATCAAAGGCACCTTAGTGCTTTCCATGTCTGGTTGGGGAACTGAACCTGTGAACGTCTACTTACAACCCAGTTTCTCCCATCTTTAAGACACCATATTCATAAATAACCACATTTATTCATTTTAGGATGATAAATATTATTTTAATATTTTGTTTTTATTTTTTTATTTCTGCAGTAATAATTAATTTATAATTCATAATTCATTTATTGTGTAAAGTATAAACATGTATAAAAATACAATAAAAGCACACATCAGTAGTCCTTTAAAAAATATCACAGTAAAACCTGTGCCAACCCAACATGCTGATCTACCCCGGACCCGCCGCGGCAAACCCAAATGCAAACAAGGGTTTCAGGTTGCCCCAGGTGACTGAGGTCACCACAGTGGATCCGGCAGAGATCCGTATGAGGATTTGCCACAGGTTTTGCACCGGCTGTCATTCCTGATGCAACACACACACAGAGTCTCTAGGGCCAAGGACTGTACCTGTACATGGAACCCTTTCATTTATTCAAAGTATTTAATTAACTCTCTTCACTGTTACTCTGATCCTATTTATATGTTTCATTTAATTGACTATTTAAGTTTTTGTAACATATCTAGTTATAATAAATTATTATTATTCAGAATTATACACAAAATTTGAGCTTTTATGTGTATTTGTATTGTTAACTTATTTTAAATATTGTTATAATTGTTCATTTATCTTGAATTTTTTTTGTTTGCATGCTTTTAGTTTTTGTTTTATGTATGAACCACAATGGAAACACGTTTCATTTGTGTTTGTATGTGCATTGTACTAAAATTCAATTCAATTCAATGTGTCATAGTGTTGTTATAGTTTTTGAAATCCACTAGGTGCCGCTGTCGTGTTAACAAAAGTTCTCAAAAGTCCAGATTCATCTGACAGTTTAGTCAGATGAATATGAAAATAAATAAAATCACACAATTAACAGCAAATACACACACACACACATATACATATGTGTGTGTGTGTGTGTGTTGTGTTTTTTCATTTATCTTTGATGTCTTTTTAGTAGAATGCAATGGGCCCCAAACCTGGGGTCTAAAGTTGCATCCTAGGTTCTATAGTTATCTTAACCAGATCTGGCATTGTATCCGAGGGCTCTCTTCAAGATGGTGATCGTTCCCTTAATCGCAGACAACTGCACCTCATGTGCACTTGGGTGACCGGGGATTGCCTCAAGGTATTTCTTCAGGTTCTTCTTCATCAGGCCTGTTGCTCCCACCACAACTGGAATGATATCAATGTCTTTCAATGACCATGTTGTTCTTAGGTCATTTTTCAGGTCTTGGTATTTTGAGATCTTTCCCCTTTCAGCTCGATTCAGGCCGTAGTCATTGGGGACTGTCACATCAATGATTTTGGCTGTTTTCTCTTGCTTGTTCCAGATGACAATATCAGGTTTGATTGCACCTCCTTCTATGTGTCTTCCTGCTGGGATCTCTTTGTCGTAGAAGATCGTTATTTTTCCATTGGATGATACTGGTGTTGGCTCGTGCTCCCAGACATGTTCTTTGACTTCCAACTCCAGTTCCTTGCAGATCTTCCAGTGGAGATATTGACAGATCTTGTTGTGTCTGGATGTATAATGCCCATCTGCCATGAGGATCTGCCATGCTGATGTTAAATGGTTTACACTCTCAACAGCTGTATGACAGAATCGGCATTTATCATTTTGTGAGATCCCTGCCATTTTTTTGAAGCCATTAGTTAGAAGTCCCTGATCTTGTGCTCCAATCAGAATTCTTTCTCCATCAAAACCAAGTTTTCCATTTTTTAGCCACTGCATTGATCCAACTTTGTCGATGTATTCCTTTTCGAGTTCTTCTTGGAAACGTCCGGCTCTTTTGTGTTGTTTCCATCTTTCCACTCGATGTTTTCCTTCTTTTTTGCAGTATTGTTCTCTGGTCTGTCTTGCAAGTTTTGTTGCAGGCGTGAGACTGTTGCTTTTTCTCTCTTGTAGAAGTTCCCCGCCAAAGTTTTTTGCCAGTTTAGTGATTGAGGTCCGTTCACTTATGGCCTCGTGGTGTTGTGTGACCGTTTTTATGATTTCTTCTTCAGAGCTCTTTAAGTACTGTCCAATACTTATTATAGATGCTCTGTAGGCCTGGTTGATTTCAGTGAGACCCATACCGCCTTCTCTGCGAGGGAGATATATTCTGTCCATGCACTGATTTCTGTATGTGATTTTGTGGAGGGTGAGCATTTTTCTGGTTTTTGTGTCCAATTTGTTAAGTTCGCATTGTGGCCAGTTCACTATGCCAAACCCATAGGTCACCACTGGTATTGCAAACTGGTTTATGGCTGTGATTTTATTTTTTGGTGTCAGCTGTGTTTTGCAGATCTTTTTTAAGCGGTTTAGGTATTCTTTTGTTGTTTTTGTTCTCATTTTCTTGTGTTCAATTGAATTACTTTGTTCAATTCCCAAGTATTTGTATGTGGAGTCTGCAGCCAGGTCTGCAATGTAGCTCCCTTCATCCAATTGTATGTTTTCGGTTTTTGTCTTTTTTCCTTTTGTCATTGTGCATTTTGAGCATTTATCCAGTCCAAATTCCATGCCAATGTCTTTTGAGAACTTATGGGCAGTTTCCACGAGTTGAGTGAGTCCGTTTTTTGTGTTGGCATAGATTTTCAAATCATCCATGAACAACAGATGGTTCACAAGTTTTTGGTTTTCCTTTCCTTTGTCTTTACTTAAGTCATATCCAATGTCTTGCTGCTTCAGGATCTTGCTGAGCGGGTCCATGATTAAGCAGAATAAGAGAGGTGAAAGGCTGTCTCCTTGAAGTATCCCTCTCTGAACTCGTACGTCTGGGATTGTTATTTGTCCCTCTTTGTGATTGAGGGTGATGGTGGTGTTCCACTTGTTCATTTGTGCTTTCAGGAAGGTTCTTATTTCCTCATTGATGTTGTAGAGTTCTAAGCACCTCAAGATCCAGGAGTGTGGTACACTGTCAAATGCCTTTTTGTAGTCAATCCAAGCCATGCTGAGGTTCCTCTGCCTTGTTTTGCAGTCCTCCAGGATAGCTTTGTCTGTCAGTAACTGGTCTTTAGCTCCTAATCTTCTTTTGGAACATCCTTTCTGTTCATTTTCCAGGTAGCCACCATTGTCAAGATGTTCATAAATGGCATCAGCTATGATTCCTGTCAGCCATTTGTATGTTGTTGTTAGGCAGCAGATGGGTCTGTACTTGTTGGGAAGCTGTGTTTCCTTGGTTTTTGGAATTAGGCTTGTGTTCCCTGTCGTTATCCAGTCTGGTGTGTCCTCTTCTCCGTTCAATATTTTTGTGAAAGCCACAGCATAATGTTGGTGTAATGCTGTCAGTCTTTTCAGCCAAAAATTTGGGATTTTGTCGATGCCAGGTGCCTTGAAGTTACTGTATTCACTCATTTTCTTTCTGATCTCTTCTTCATTGATTACAATTGCTGGCATTTGTTGTTTGTCTTTGTTTTTCTGTTGTATTTTTTCAATCCACTCAGCCTCTTGGTGTTGTTTTGGGTCTTCAAAGAGTGGTCTCCAAAATTTTTCAATTTCCTTTCTATCAGGTGGTTGTTGTACTTCTATTGTGTCATTTGCCAGCTTTCTGTACACTAGTCTGGGGTTTGTTGCAAATAGTTTGTTTATCTGTTTTGCTTGTATTTTCTTGTCTTTATTCCTAATTTGTGCTGCGAAAGCTTTTACTAAGGCTTGATGTTCAGCCTTCCACCTAGCAGTTTGTCTTCAACATTGTATTTTCTTTTAATGCGATTTTTTTTTTTTTTTAGAAGATTCTTTTTGTGGTTCTTGTTTCCCAAAAATGTGGCCATTTGGGAGATCTCTGCTCTTAGGCAGCTGATTTTTTGTTGTAATTTCTTTTTCCATCGTGGCATGATATTCTTTTTCTTATTTGTGGTTCTGTTTCTCTCCAAATCTTGTGGGGCTAATTTACTTTGTATGTACCATGCCGCTCCATAATTTACAGAGTTTAACTCTGTCAATGTGGCTCCTCTTGGGACCAGTTTGGTCAGTCCTATGTTAACTTTTTGAAGGATATTTTTGAATTTTTTATTCTCTTTTAGTTTAGTCAGCTTTGGGCGCTCTTTCATGTCCATTTTTCTTGTTTCTTCAATCTTATTTGCCAATTCCTCTTCTAGTTCCTGCTGTTCTGGGTCTGTGTGCACCTGTGAATTATTTGTAGATGAGCTGGTGAGTTGTTCGTTTTTTCAGGGGGCAGTGAGTTGTTCATTTTTTCGGGAGGCAGTAAATGGTTCGTTTTTTCGTGAGGCAGTGAGTGGTTCGGTTTTTCGCGAGGCAGTGAGTGGTTCGGTTTTTCGGGAGGCAGTGAGTTGTTTTTTCGGGAGGCATTGAGTTGTTTGTTTTTTTCGGGAGGCATTGAGTTGTTTGTTTTTTCGGGAGGCATTGAGTTGTTTGTTTTTTCGGGAGGCATTGAGTGGTTCGGTTTTTCGGGAGGCATTGAGTGGTTCGGTTTTTTCGGGAGGCATTGAGTTGTTTGTTTTTTCGGGAGGCATTGAGTTGTTTGTTTTTTCGGGAGGCATTGAGTTGTTTGTTTTTTCGGGAGGCATTGAGTTGTTTGTTTTTTCGGGAGGCATTGAGTTGTTTGTTTTTTCGGGAGGCATTGAGTTGTTTGTTTTTTCGGGAGGCATTGAGTTGTTTTTTCGGGAGGCATTGAGTTGTTTGTTTTTTCGGGAGGCATTGAGTTGTTTGTTTTTTCGGGAGGCATTGAGTTGTTTGTTTTTTCGGGAGGCATTGAGTTGTTTGTTTTTTCGGGAGGCATTGAGTTGTTTGTTTTTTCGGGAGGCATTGAGTTGTTCGTTTTTTCGGGAGGCATTGAGTTGTTTGTTTTTTCGGGAGGCATTGAGTTGTTTGTTTTTTCGGGAGGCATTGAGTGGTTCGGTTTTTCGGGAGGCATTGAGTTGTTTGTTTTTTCGGGAGGCATTGAGTTGTTTGTTTTTTCGGGAGGCATTGAGTTGTTTGTTTTTTCGGGAGGCATTGAGTTGTTTGTTTTTTCGGGAGGCATTGACTTTTTCATTTTTTCGGGAGGCAATAAATGGTTGTTTTTCGGTAGGCAGTGAATGGTTCAGTTTTTCGGTAGGCAGTGAATGGTTCGGTTTTTCGGGAGGCAGTGGATGGTTTGTTTTTTCGGGGATAAACTTTTTTTGAGGGCAATCATTTTTTGGTGGTGTAATGGGTTGCGTCAGAGGGCAGATGCCTTCTCTTATCATTTTCTCAACCTCCTGTTGCATTGTTTTTATTTCATTATCTGAGAAATGTTTTTGTTTGATAAAGTTTGATTTTTGGGTTGTGAGATTCTTACAAGTGATGTCTTTCTTACTTGGGCAGTGGTGGTGGAATATTTTTTGCCATTCTTTGGATGTCTTTGTCTGATTTTTGGGGTATTTTATTTTGGCATATTCTTTTGCCCACAACAGTATCCATTCTTCCTCCCTCTTCCACTGACTCCTTTTAAACTGTAGTTGCTTCCCTTTATCCAGCAACTGATAGTCTTTTATCGCTTCCTTTTGGGCTTCTTCCTTTATTTTTTTTATTTCCTCAGTCGTCAGATATTTTGCGATCTGTGAGGCAATCGATTCCAGTTTTGCGGTAGTTGTGGCTTCTTTCTTTTGTGTAGGTAAATCCGCTTCTTTTATGCGTTCCTCAAATACTGCTTTTTTCTTTCTGCCCCACTTTTCATGCCTTGAGTAAGTGAAGCAGTGAAAGATCTTTTTTTTCTCTTCAATGGTCCAATTAACTGTGGTGTAGTTTCGCTTGTTTCTTTTGGCCCATTGATGCTGTTGTTGCTGGAGTCCAGGATCAGAACTATGCTGATCTGGTGGATTATCCAGCTGAGTGTTCTTCTGTTTAGTTCCAGAACTGTCTGAACTCCTGCCACTGGTATCTGGTTGTAAATGACTGTTTGGACCTGAGTTGCTGGCTGGTTGTGGTCCTCCATCGTCCTCTCCATCAGCTTCTGCTGTCAGTGTTCTGTGTACAGATGAGCTGCTGGCTACAGGCTCAGCCTCTGTGCTCTCATCACTTGGGCTTTGATGAAGCTGTGATGACTCTGATTTTTCATCATCATTTTCACTCTTCACAGGGACGGCAGTGAAACCAAACTTGGTGAGATCTGCCTCCTCCAGCTGCTGAAGCTGCTCTCCCTGCTGACTTATCCACAGCTTCTCTTCTTCTTTAATGTCCTCCTGGTCAACACTCAGATTCCATTCCTGGTGTTCAGGGAGAGTTTCTTCTTTAATCACCAACAACGGCTGCATGTTGATGGTCTCCTCCAGCTGCTGCTCCTGCTGACTGATGCAGAGATTCTCTTGTTCCTCTTTAATGTCCTCCTGGTCAACACTCAGATTCCCCTCCTGCTGTTCAGGGAGAATTTCTTCTTTAATCAGCAACAACTGCTGCAAGTCTGCTGTGGATCAGCGAACTTCAGGCTTGAAAACAGCATCCAGCACGTTGACTAGTTTCTTCTCTTCTTTAAATCCACTCGTTTCTTCTTGCTGCTCTGCGATCTGTTTGTTTCTACCAACTCAAATATCTCGGCTTCATTAGCAGCAGTTAGCAGCTGTTTCAACAACCTTCTCAGCTCTTCCACCTTTTCGCGCTAACTTCGCCTTTTCTTCTACTTCCGGTTTACTGTCGACCTTTGTGCTTCTGGAGCTCTTCAAAAAACATATTCGAGGATCAGAGAGTGAAGTTTGATCTGTTCACACACGAGTTTCCAGCGTCTCCAGCTAACTAGCTTTAGCCTGTGTGTGTGTGTGCGTGTGCGTGTGCGTGTGCGTGTGTGTGTGTGTGACAACAGCGCATTCTGCAGTTTTACAGCGTGTGCATTAAAAAACCGTGAAGTCATCACTTCTCTAAGCGGTCCTTCACCTTGATGTCGTTCTCTTTGGACAAATCAAATGTCAGGAATTTGCACGAGCCCGGTCCTGATTGGTTGAGCTCCGCTTCAAGCGCTTCACCAGCTGCAGCTGTAAAACGTCATAATTAACTTTAATGAGTGCGTTAAATACGTTGTGACGTGGTGATGCGAGTTAGCTGTTAAACTGGAAGAAAAAAAATATATATATACGAACCTCCTCTTGCACAAAACACCACTTTTGCACCATTTTGCACTAAAGCAAAATAGAAAAAAAGAAGCAAAAAACTTTAGTGTGTAACATCATGAGGAAACATGAAATTAAAACGCCACCTTACCAAATACTTTGACAATCCCTTTTCCGATCCCTTTGGATCCTCCGGTGACAATAACAACTTTATCCTGGTAGCGGGGAGACATGCTCACCTCTAACAGATCACAGTGTTCTGACTTTATTTACTTCCTCTGAAATCACGAGGTTTGCTGTGCTGCCTTCCTGTGTTGTGCGGAAAAAACTGTGAAGTGAGCTGAACTCGAAAGTATTAAAAAAAAGTTTTGTGAAACTGCTTTTTTCTCTTTATCCTTTTCCTCATACCGTAAACTGATTAAATTGTATAAAAGTATAATGTAATATGATAAAATCACAGTGTCCGTATTTGATGCAGAGAAAAACATGATAGTGAACTAGTACGTATCTGGATTTATTTACATTTCAATTCATTTTCATTTATATAGCGCCAAATCACAACAGAGTTGCCTCAAAGCGCTTCACACAGGTAAGGTCTAACCTTATTAACCCCCAGAGCAACAGTGGTAAGGAAAAACTTCCTCTGAGGAAGAAAGCTCAAGCAGACCAGACTCAAAGGGGTGACCCTCTGCTTGGGCCATGATACAGACAGAAATTACAGAACAATTCACAGAACAATTCACGGACAAATATACAAGAAATGCTATTGGCGCACAGGACAGGAGGATCGCCAACATGAATACAACTCCCATCTCTGGATGGAGCTGCACCTTAAATAGAGAGAAAAAACAGAATCAGGCATCAGAAAGACAAAAAAAAAAACCCAAAATAAAAAAATAAAAAAAAACAACAACAACAACAACAAAAAACTGTATAATCAAGAAAAACAGAGAAATACTAAGGTGATTGCCGGCCACTAGCCCTAAACTTCACTAAAAGACCCAGAATTTAGGTAAAGTTGAGGCCGCAGCCCACTCCAATTACTAATAAATGAATTAAAAGAGTAAAAAGCGTAAAACAAAACTGTACCAGTATGCTAGCCATATGAAAGGGAAAATAAGTGCATCTTAAGTCTGGACTTGAAAGTTTCCACAGAATCTGACTGTTTTATTGATGCAGGGAGATCATTCCACAGAACAGGGGCACGATAAGACAAAGCTCTGTGACCCACAGACTTCTTATTCCTCCCCAATCGGACCGGGAGTGACATGTTTAGCCGCATGTTCTCCTTGAATTGCTGGCTGTCTGAGTGGTGTCCAAAAAATGAGGTGGGCTTCATAGATAACTGGCAAAGCTTCTGGGGAAAACCTGGTCTTGTTAGGAGAGACGGTGCCTGCTCCCAGACCACCAATAACCAGCAAAAATCTATTTAAGCATAAAAATTCAAAAAGAAAAAATAATATAGCACCTTCAACTGCACCACAGACTAAAACAGTTAAATGTGGTCTATTAAACATTAGGTCTCTCTCTTCTAAGTCCCTGTTAGTAAATTATATAATAATTGATCAACATATTGATTTATTCTGCCTAACAGAAACCTGGTTACAGCAGGATGAATATGTTAGTTTAAATGAGTCAACACCCCCGAGTCACACTAACTGTCAGAACACTCGTAGCACGGGCCGAGGCGGAGGATTAGCAGCAATCTTCCATTCTAGCTTATTAATTAATCAAAAACCCAGACAGAGCTTTAATTCATTTGAAAGCTTGACTCTTAGTCTTGTCCATCCAAATTGGAAGTCCCAAAAACCAGTTTTATTTGTTATTATCTATCGTCCACCTGGTCGTTACTGTGAGTTTCTCTGTGAATTTTCAGACCTTTTGTCTGACTTAGTGCTTAGCTCAGATAAGATAATTATAGTGGGCGATTTTAACATCCACACAGATGCTGAGAATGACAGCCTCAACACTGCATTTAATCTATTATTAGATTCAGTTGGCTTCGCTCAAAATGTAAATGAGTCCACCCACCATTTTAACCACACTTTAGATCTTGTTCTGACTTATGGCATAGAAATTGAAGACTTAACAGTATTCCCTGAAAAACCCCTGTTGTCTGATCATTTCTTAATAACATTTACATTTACTCTGATGGACTACCCAGCAGTGGGGAATAAGTTTCATTACAGTAGAAGTCTTTCTGAAAGCACTGTAACTAGGTTTAAGGATATGATTCCTTCTTTGTTATGTTCTCTAATGCCATATACCAACACAGTGCAGAGTAGCTACCTAAACTCTGTGAGTGAGATAGATTATCTCGTCAATAGCTTTACATCCTCACTGAGCACAACTTTGGATGCTGTAGCTCCTCTGAAAAAGAGAGACTTAAATCAGAAATGCTTGACTCCGTGGTATAACCCACAAACTCGCAGCTTAAAGCAGATAACCCATAAGTTACAGAGGAAATGGCATCTCACCCAGCTATCTTAGCTAATTATAGGCCAATCTCCAACCTTCCTTTTCTCTCAAAAATTCTTGAAAGGGTAGTTGTAAAACAGCTAACTGGTTCTGCTGGAAGTTTCTTCCTGTTAAAAGGGAGTTTTTCCTTCCCACTGTCGCCAAATGCTTGCTCATAGGGGGCCATTTTGACCGTTGGGGTTTTTCTGTAATTACTGTATGGCTTTTGCCTTACAATATAAAGCGCCTTTGGGCAACTGTTTGTTGTCATTTGGCGCTATATAAATAAAATTGATTTGATTTAATTTGATTTCATTTATTCACCTTAGGGACACAAAGTAGTCCTGCACCCTGAGAACGTATAGCCCGGGCCAGTACGTAAGGTTTAATTAGGTCAGCTAGGTAGGGAGGTGCCAGTCCATGAATAATTTTATAGGTTAGTAGAAGAACCTTAAAATCTGATCTCACTGAGACAGGAAGCCAGTGAAGAGATGCCAAAATGGGTGTAATGTGGTCAAACTTTCTGCTTCGTGTCAAAAGTCTGGCTGCAGCATTTTGAATAAATTGGAGACCCCTAATGCTAGACTTGGCGACAGTGGGAAGGAAAAACTCCCTTTTAACAGGAAGAAACCTCCAGCAGAACCAGGCTCAGGGAGGGGCAGTCTTCTGCTGGGACTGGTTGGGGCTGAGGGAGAGAACCAAGAAAAAGACATGCTGTGGAAGAGAGCAGAGATCAATCACCAATGATTAAAAGCAGAGTGGTGCATACAGAGCAAAAAGAGAAAGAAACACTCAATGCATCATGGGAACCCCCCAGCAGTAGTCCAGCCTAGAGGAAATAAATGCATGAATTAGTTTTTCAGCATCACTCTGAGACAAGACCTAATTTTAGAGATATTGCGCAAATGCAAAAAAGCAGTCCTACATATTTGTTTAATATGCGCTTTGAATGACATATCCTGATCAAAAATGACTCCAAGATTTCTCACAGTATTACTAGAGGTCAGGGTAATGCCATCCAGAGTAAGGATCTGGTTAGACACCATGTTTCTAAGATTTGTGGGGCCAAGTACAATAACTTCAGTTTTATCTGAAATTAAAAGCAGGAAATTAGAGGTCATCCATGTCTTTAAGTCTGAAAGACAATCCTGCAGTTTAGCTAATTGGTGTGTGTCCTCTGGCTTCATGGATAGATAAAGCTGGGTATCATCTGCCGGTATTTGGTTAGACTCTTTCTCTCCGATTGTTCTGTCTGAGTTATTTTTATTAGTTACTTCATCCAAACCATCAACATGTTTATTAGACCCCATTCCTGCCAGGCTGCTCAAGGAAGTCCTACCATTATTTAATGCTTCAATCTTAAATATGATCAACTTATCTTTGTTAGTTGGCTATGTACCACAGGCTTTTAAGGTGGCAGTAATTAAACCATTACTTAAAAAGCCATCACTTGACCCAGCTATCTTAGCTAATTATAGACCAATCTCCAACCTTCCTTTTCTCTCAAAAATTCTTGAAAGGGTAGTTGTAAAACAGCTAACTGATCATCTGCAGAGGAATGGTCTATTTGAAGAGTTTCAGTCAGGTTTTAGAATTCATCATAGTACAGAAACAGCATTAGTGAAGGTTACAAATGATCTTCTTATGGCCTCGGACAGTGGACTCATCTCTGTGCTTGTTCTGTTAGACCTCAGTGCTGCTTTTGATACTGTTGACCATAAAATTTTATTACAGAGATTAGAGCATGCCATAGGTATTAAAGGCACTGCGCTGCGGTGGTTTGAATCATATTTGTCTAATAGATTACAGTTTGTTCATTTAAATGGGGAATCTTCTTCACGGACTAAAGTTAATTATGGAGTTCCACAAGGTTCTGTGCTAGGACCAATTTTATTCACTTTGTACATGCTTCCCTTAGGCAGTATTATTAGACGGTATTGCTTAAATTTTCATTGTTACGCAGATGATACCCAGCTTTATCTATCCATGAAACCAGAGGACACACAACAATTAGCTAAACTGCAGGATTGTCTTACAGACATAAAGACATGGATGAGCTCTAATTTCCTGCTTTTAAACTCAGATAAAACTGAAGTTATTGTACTTGGCCCCACAAATCTTAGAAGCATGGTCTCTAACCAGATCTTTACTCTGGATGGCATTTCCCTGACCTCTAGTAATACTGTGCGAAATCTTGGAGTCATTTTTGATCAGGATATGTCATTCAAAGCGCATATTAAACAAATATGTAGGACTGCCTTTTTGCATTTACGCAATATCTCTAAAATCAGAAAGGTCTTGTCTCAGAGTGATGCTGAAAAACTAATTCATGCATTTATTTCCTCTAGGCTGGACTATTGTAATTCATTATTATCAGGTTGTCCTAAAGGTTCCCTAAAAAGCCTTCAGTTAATTCAAAATGCTGCAGCTAGAGTACTGACGGGGACTAGCAGGAGAGAGCATATCTCACCCGTGTTGGCCTCTCTTCATTGGCTTCCTGTTAATTCTAGAATAGAATTTAAAATTCTTCTTCTTACTTATAAGGTTTTGAATAATCAGGTCCCATCTTATCTTAGGGACCTCGTAGTACCATATTAGCAGTAATGGTACTTGTAATAAGTGTAGCTTATTCGTAGCTTTGGAGGCCAGGCTGGGCGAATTGGAGACTCGGCTCCGCACCGTGGAAAATTCTACAGCTAGCCAGGCCCCTGTAGTCGGTGCGGACCAAGGTAGCTTAGCCGCCGTTAGTTCCCCCCTGGCAGATCCCGAGCAGCCGGGAAAGCAGGCTGACTGGGTGACTGTGAGGAGGAAGCGTAGCCCTAAACAGAAGCCCCGTGTACACCGCCAACCCGTTCACATTTCTAACCGTTTTTCCCCACTCGACGACACACCCGCCGAGGATCAAACTCTGGTTATTGGCGACTCTGTTTTGAGAAATGTGAAGTTAGCGACACCAGCAACCATAGTCAATTGTCTTCCGGGGGCCAGAGCAGGCGACATTGAAGGAAATTTGAAACTGCTGGTTAAGGCTAAGCGTAAATTTGGTAAGATTGTAATTCACGTCGGCAGTAATGACACCCGGTTACGCCAATCGGAGGTCACTAAAATTAACATTAAATCGGTGTGTAACTTTGCAAAAACAATGTCGGACTCTGTAGTTTTCTCTGGGCCCCTCCCCAATCAGACCGGGAGTGACATGTTTAGCCGCATGTTCTCCTTGAATTGCTGGCTGTCTGAGTGGTGTCCAAAAAATGAGGTGGGCTTCATAGATAATTGGCAAAGCTTCTGGGGAAAACCTGGTCTTGTTAGGAGAGACGGCATCCATCCCACTTTGGATGGAGTAGCTCTCATTTCTAGAAATCTGGCTAATTTTCTTAAATCCTCCAAACCGTGACTATCCAGGGTTGGGACCAGGAAGCAGAGTTGTAGTCTTACACACCTCTCTGCAGCTTCACTCCCCCTGCCATCCCCTCATTACCCCATCCCCGTAGAGACGGTGCCTGCTCCCAGACTACCAATAACCAGCAAAAATCTATTTAAGCATAAAAATTCAAAAAGAAAAAATAATATAGCACCTTCAACTGCACCACAGACTAAAACAGTTAAATGTGGTCTATTAAACATTAGGTCTCTCTCTTCTAAGTCCCTGTTGGTAAATGATATAATAATTGATCAACATATTGATTTATTCTGCCTAACAGAAACCTGGTTACAGCAGGATGAATATGTTAGTTTAAATGAGTCAACACCCCCGAGTCACACTAACTGTCAGAATGCTCGTAGCACGGGCCGGGGCGGTGGATTAGCAGCAATCTTCCATTCCAGCTTATTAATTAATCAAAAACCCAGACAGAGCTTTAATTCATTTGAAAGCTTGTCTCTTAGTCTTGTCCATCCAAATTGGAAGTCCCAAAAACCAGTTTTATTTGTTATTATCTATCGTCCACCTGGTCGTTACTGTGAGTTTCTCTGTGAATTTTCAGACCTTTTGTCTGACTTAGTGCTTAGCGAAGATAAGATAATTATAGTGGGCGATTTTAACATCCACACAGATGCTGAGAATGACAGCCTCACCACTGCATTTAATCTATTATTAGACTCTATCGGCTTTGCTCAAAAAGTAAATGAGTCCACCCACCACTTTAATCATATTTTAGATCTTGTTCTGACTTATGGTATGGAAATAGAAGACTTAACAGTATTCCCTGAAAAGTCCCTTTTGTCTGATCATTTTTTAATAACATTTACATTTACCCTGATGGACTACCCTGCAGTGGGGAATAAGTTTCATTACACTAGAAGTCTTTCAGAAAGCGCTGTAACTAGGTTTAAGGATATGATTCCTTCTTTATGTTCTCTAATGTCATATACCAACACAGAGCAGAGTAGCTACCTAAACTCTGTAAGGGAGTTAGAGTATCTCGTCAATAGTTTTACATCCTCACTGAAGACAACTTTGGATGCTGTAGCTCCTCTGAAAAAGAGAGCTTTAAATCAGAAGTGTCTGACTCCGTGGTATAACTCACAAACTCGTAGCTTAAAGCTGATAACCCGTAAGTTGGAGAGGAAATGGCGTCTCACTAATTTAGAAGATCTTCACTTAGCCTGGAAAAAGAGTCTGTTGCTCTATAAAAAAGCCCTCCGTAAAGCTAGGACATCTTTCTACTCATCACTAATTGAAGAAAATAAGAACAACCCCAGGTTTCTTTTCAGCACTGTAGCCAGGCTGACAAAGAGTCAGAGCTCTATTGAGCTGAGTATTCCATTAACTTTAACTAGTAATGAGTTCATGACTTTCTTTGCTAACAAAATTTTAACTATTAGAGAAAAAATTACTCATAACCATCCCAAAGACGTATCGTTATCTTTGGCTGCTTTCAGTGATGCCGGTATTTGGTTAGACTCTTTCTCTCCGATTGTTCTGTCTGAGTTATTTTCATTAGTTACTTCATCCAAACCATCAACATGTTTATTAGACCCCATTCCTACCAGGCTGCTCAAGGAAGCCCTACCATTATTTAATGCTTCGATCTTAAATATGATCAATCTATCTTTGTTAGTTGGCTATGTACCACAGGCTTTTAAGGTGGCAGTAATTAAACCATTACTTAAAAAGCCATCACTTGACCCAGCTATCTTAGCTAATTATAGGCCAATCTCCAACCTTCCTTTTCTCTCAAACATTCTTGAAAGGGTAGTTGTAAAACAGCTAACTGATCTGCAGAGGAATGGTCTATTTGAAGAGTTTCAGTCAGGTTTTAGAATTCATCATAGTACAGAAACAGCATTAGTGAAGGTTACAAATGATCTTCTTATGGCCTCGGACAGTGGACTCATCTCTGTGCTTGTTCTGTTAGACCTCAGTGCTGCTTTTGATACTGTTGACCATAAAATTTTATTACAGAGATTAGAGCATGCCATAGGTATTAAAGGCACTGCGCTGCGGTGGTTTGAATCATATTTGTCTAATAGATTACAATTTGTTCATGTAAATGGGGAATCTTCTTCACAGACTAAAGTTAATTATGGAGTTCCACAAGGTTCTGTGCTAGGACCAATTTTATTCACTTTATATATGCTTCCCTTAGGCAGTATTATTAGACGGTATTGCTTAAATTTTCATTGTTACGCAGATGATACCCAGCTTTATCTATCCATGAAGCCAGACGACACACACCAATTAGCTAAACTGCAGGATTGTCTTACAGACATAAAGACATGGATGACCTCTAATTTCCTGCTTTTAAACTCAGATAAAACTGAAGTTATTGTACTTGGCCCCACAAATCTTAGAAACATGGTGTCTAACCAGATCCTTACTCTGGATGGCATTACCCTGACCTCTAGTAATACTGTGAGAAATCTTGGAGTCATTTTTGATCAGGATATGTCATTCAAAGCGCATATTAAACAAATATGTAGGACTGCTTTTTTGCATTTACGCAATATCTCTAAAATCAGAAAGGTCTTGTCTCAGAGTGATGCTGAAAAACTAATTCATGCATTTATTTCCTCTAGGCTGGACTATTGTAATTCATTATTATCAGGTTGTCCTAAAAGTTCCCTAAAAAGCCTTCAGTTAATTCAAAATGCTGCAGCTAGAGTGCTGACGGGGACTAGAAGGAGAGAGCATATCTCACCCATATTGGCCTCTCTTCATTGGCTTCCTGTTAATTCTAGAATAGAATTTAAAATTCTTCTTCTTACTTATAAGGTTTTGAATAATCAGGTCCCATCTTATCTTAGGGACCTCGTAGTACCATATCACCCCAATAGAGCGCTTCGCTCTCAGACTGCAGGCTTACTTGTAGTTCCTAGGGTTTGTAAGAGTAGAATGGGAGGCAGAGCCTTCAGCTTTCAGGCTCCTCTCCTGTGGAACCAGCTCCCAATTCAGATCAGGGAGACAGACACCCTCTCTACTTTTAAGATTAGGCTTAAAACTTTCCTTTTTGCTAAAGCTTATAGTTAGGGCTGGATCAGGTGACCCTGAACCATCCCTTAGTTATGCTGCTATAGACGTAGACTGCTGGGGGGTTCCCATGATGCACTGTTTCTTTCTCTTTTTGCTCTGTATGCACCACTCTGCATTTAATCATTAGTGATCGATCTCTGCTCCCCTCCACAGCATGTCTTTTTCCTGGTTCTCTCCCTCAGCCCCAACCAGTCCCAGCAGAAGACTGCCCCTCCCTGAGCCTGGTTCTGCTGGAGGTTTCTTCCTGTTAAAAGGGAGTTTTTCCTTCCCACTGTAGCCAAGTGCTTGCTCACAGGGGGTCGTTTTGACCGTTGGGGTTTTACATCATTATTGTATGGCCTTGCCTTACAATATAAAGCGCCTTGGGGCAACTGTTTGTTGTGATTTGGCGCTATATAAAAAAAAAATTGATTGATTGATTGATTGATATTACCCCATTAGAGCGCTTCGCTCTCAGACTGCGGGCTTACTTGTAGTTCCTAGGGTTTGTAAGAGTAGAATGGGAGGCAGAGCCTTCAGCTTTCAGGCTCCTCTCCTGTGGAACCAGCTCCCAATTCAGATCAGGGAGACAGATACCCTCTCTACTTTTAAGATTAGGCTTAAAACTTTCCTTTTCGCTAAGGCTTATAGTTAAGGCTGGATCAGGTGACCCTGGACTATCCCTTGGTTATGCTGCTTTAGACGTAGACTGTGGGGGGGGTTCCCATGATGCACTGTTTCTTTCTCTTTTTGCTCTGTATGCATCACTCCGCATTTAATCATTAGTGATCGATCTCTGCCCCCTTCCACAGCATGTCTTTTTCCTGGTTCTTTCCCTCAGCCCCAACCAGTCTCAGCAGAAGACTGCCCCTCCCTGAGCCTGGTTCTGCTGGAGGTTTCTTCCTGTTAAAAGGGAGTTTTTCCTTCCCACTGTAGCCAAGTGCTTGCTCACAGGGGGTCGTTTTGACCGTTGGGGTTTTTCATAATTATTGTATGGCCTTGCCTTACAATATAAAGCGCCTTGGGGCAACTGTTTGTTGTGATTTGGCGCTATATAAAAAAAAAGTTGATTGATTGATCTGCGTAACAATGAAAATTTAAGCAATGCTTTCTAATAACACTGCCTAAGGGAAGCATGTATAAAGTGAATAAAATTGGTCCTAGCACAGAACCTTGTGGAACTCCATAATTAACCTTAGTCTGTGAAGAAGACTCCCCATTTACATGAACAAATTGTAATCTATGTTATGTGCAGATGCAGGTTGAGGAGCGGACCAACGTCTGACCGAACCTGTTGTGTGGGCCGCCAGAAGAGGAGGTACTGCTGGCCCACCACCAGAGGGCGCCCTGCCTGGAGTGCGGGCTCCAGGCACCAGAGGGCGCAGCCGCCTCACAGGAGCAGCCAGGGTGACAGCTGTCACGCATCACCTGCAACAGCTGTTACCAATCAGCAGGGGTACATCAGCAGGACGACGTCTCCACCTCTTTGCCGAGATATCGTTCTACCTGGAAGGTAACATTCTCAGCTAACTGTGTGACAGTAACCTTTTGTGACTTTTGTGCGTTGTATAACAGACTCCTTTTCCAACGAGAGGTGGAGGTAGTTTTCCTGCCGTGCGGATTGCTGGGTGCAAACGCGCCCACATTTAATTGTTTCTTTGTTCCTCACCAGCAGTACCAGGTCCGACACGCGGAGGCAGTGGCCACCTGGGAATTCGGGACTTGGCGGCTCCAGTATTCCCGGGGTCTGGTGGCGGAGGAAATCGTGTGGTTCCGGTTCTGCTTTGGACAGACGTCTCCTATCTTCGAGCCTGCCCACACGACACATCTTTGTTAATTGACTTTTGTCCATTGTTGTAATCTGTTGTATTTGTTGTGCACATTCACAACAGTAAAGTGTTGTTATTTGACCTACTCCATTGTCCGTTCATTTGCGCCCCCTGTTGTGGGTCCGTGTACCTACACTTTCCCAACAGAACCCAGCGCTAAATAACCAGAAAGCGGTTCCACAAACAAAACGGTTTTATTTCCCCTCCAGTGCAATAATTAGTGTACAACATAAATATTTGGTTTGTCTGGCGGAGTGAAGGACGGCGCGCTCTCCAGCGCCCAAAAGGATCGAAGCCTCGGCGCTTCTGGACTCAGATTCACCGCCAAACGCCCCCCAGGTGGACACGACAAACTGACTCTGTGAAGGATGGAAAAAGGTGAGGTAAGTCAACAGAGCTACAGCAAATATCCTTCAAAGGCACACACTATCAGCAACACATTCAGGTCTGAATTTAAGCTTTATGTAAATGAGCAGCTTCTCACAACAGGTGGAGGATCATCAGTCCGTACGCCACGGCAGTGAGAAGCAAACTGCACAATTCTCATCAATGTTCAAATATACTGCATAACAAAATGCCAAATTACTATTAACGATCATTCAGACAATAATCACCTCTGATGTGTGCTGACAGCATATGTCCCTCACCCATCCTCCTTCACAGGCACGATGTGTCAAACCCTGGCGCGGTCCTCAGCGTCTCACAAACGAACGTCACAAGGTCAAGTTCCCAGCAATTCTGCTTGAACCACTCATGGCTTAAATGCAGAACGCCATCTCATTATCTGCTTCAGCTGAAAGTCTTTAAGTTTGCACATGAGCATCATCCACAGGTGCTGCGAGTCAGTAGGCCTGCACGTGAACATCCTCCACAGGTGCAGCTAATAATGCTGATGAGGGTGAAGGACTCTTCTGCCAGCACCTTCTCCACAGACAAAAACCAGTTTGCATACCACCTGGAGAGCAAAGAAAAGAAAACAACACAAAAACATCCAGCCAAACCCCCCAACACACAACAATCTATTAGATAAATATGATTCAAACCACCGCAGCGCAGTGCCTTTAATACCTATGGCATGCTCTAATCTCTGTAATAAAATTTTATGGTCAACAGTATCAAAAGCAGCACTGAGGTCTAACAGGACAAGCACAGAGATGAGTCCACTGTCTGAGGCCATAAGAAGATCATTTGTAACCTTCACTAATGCTGTTTCTGTACTATGATGGATTCTAAAACCTGACTGAAACTCTTCAAATAGACCATTCCTCTGCAGATGATCAGTTAGCTGTTTTACAACTACCCTTTCAAGAATTTTTGAGAGAAAAGGAAGGTTGGAGATTGGCCTATAATTAGCTAAGATAGCTGGGTCAAGTGATGGCTTTTTAAGTAATGGTTTAATTACTGCCACCTTAAAAGCCTGTGGTACATAGCCAACTAACAAAGATAGATTGATCATATTTAAGATCGAAGCATTAAATAATGGTAGGGCTTCCTTGAGCAGCCTGGTAGGAATGGGGTCTAATAAACATGTTGATGGTTTGGAGGAAGTAACTAATGAAAATAACTCAGACAGAACAATCGGAGAGAAAGAGTCTAACCAAATACCGGCATCACTGAAAGCAGCCAAAGATAACGATACGTCTTTGGGATGGTTATGAGTAATTTTTTCTCTAATAGTTAAAATTTTATTAGCAAAGAAAGTCATGAAGTCATTACTAGTTAAAGTTAAAGGAATACTCGGCTCAATAGAGCTCTGTCTCTTTGTCAGCCTAGTTACAGTGCTGAAAAGAAACCTGGGGTTGTTCTTATTTTCTTCAATTAGTGATGAATAGTAAGATGTCCTAGCTTTATGGAGGGCTTTTTTTTTATAGAGCAACAGACTCTTTTTCCAGGCTAAGTGAAGATCTTCTAAATTAGTGAGACGCCATTTCCTCTCCAGCTTACGGGTTATCTGCTTTAAGCTGCGAGTTTGTGGGTTATACCACAGAGTCAGGCACTTCTGATTTAAGGCTCTCTTTTTCAGAGGAGCTACAGCATCCAAAGTTGTGCTCAGTGAGGATGTAAAGCTATTGACGAGATAATCTATCTCACTCACAGAGTTTAGGTAGCTACTCTGCACTGTGTTGGTATATGGCATTGAAGAACATAACAAAGAAGGAATCATATCCTTAAACCTAGTTACAGTGCTTTCAGAAAGGACATGCCAGAACATGTCGTGTGAGGCTTCATCACGGCGTTGCTGTGCGCCATGCGGCACTGCCGCGACTCGCGGAATTCCTCCGCACATCTGTCTCAATATGCCAAAAAAGTGCTGATGTCCACGTCTTTTCACAATTTCTGTGCTAGTCAGACGACGTCCCGGATAAAACACAGCATCCAGTTTGGAAATGAACGGCACATTCCACTGTTACAGGAGTTTTTGTCATGGAAAGAGGAGCGGAGGCTTCGCGCGTCGCGACGGTGCCACATGGCGCACAGCAACGCCGTGATGAAGCCTCACAGGACATGTTCTGGCATGTCCAGGCACATCCACAATTTCTCGGATAATCACTCGATGGAAAAACCACCGACAGCTGCCTGAACTCCATCTCAAAGCCGTCCTGTGAGACCAAAACAGAGGTGGTTTTGTCTCGCTCCAGTAGCGAATCCATCGAGACGCGCAAAGCCTCCGCTCAGCTTTCCATGACAAAATCTCTTGTTAAAAGTGAAATCTGCCGGAAAATGGTTGATGTCCAGCTCTTGTGATAACCAGAGAAATGGCACATGATGGTCATGGATCCAGACAGCCATCCATTTAGAAATGAAATGGTCGTTCAGCCTGTCGATGGCGGCTTCGGAGTGCGGCACGCCCCACAGCCGCTGGGGGCCGTCCTTAAAGCGACAGTAACACTCCTTATTCTCTACCAAGCCTGTAACATTTTCACCGAAAGCCAGATAAATTTTTCTAATGGTTTCCAGCTGCCAGTCTCTAACAGTTTCTGAAAAAATTCTGATGGAAAAAAAGCCCAAATCATTCCGCCATTTCCTGACAGTGTTGCCACAGTTACTTTGAAAAAGTAATCCAATTACTGATTACTGATTACTCCTTGAAAAAGTAACTTAGTTACTTTACTGATTACTCAATTGTAAAAGTAACTAAGTTAGATTACTAGTTACTTTTTTAGTTACTTTCCCCAGCTGCCGACAACAACCCACATCAACATGACAATGATACCTGTTTTGCCAAAACTCACTTTATAGTCACCCTTTCTTGACTTCAATGAAAATAAATACTTGTTTTATAAAAAGTAAAATAAAGACCTCTTTCTTGACCTCATATTTAACTGTTGACAGCACTGTAACAGTAAAACTTGCAATTTCAAACCTACATTGTTTATAAATGTAACTATTAAATTCTAACATTTTTCTAACATTTAAATTCTGTCTAAACATTTTACTTGTCGAAATTATTATTATTTTAAGTAGTATTAGTAGTTGTAGTAAAAAAACGGCTTCAAACTGGACCTTTAATCTAGGGGTGTTGTGAGGGGGGCACATCCTTGCCCGACGCCCCCATTCCATCTGGATTCACCCCTGCTTTGGCGTTTGAGCACAAAGAATGGATAACATTTATTTATGCAGAAAACATGACCAGATTTACAGGTAAGAAAGTTTTATTACGTTTTCACATCATGTGGTCCTCAGAAAGAGAGTTTAGGTACATTTGAGTGGAAAATAGTGTTGTGTGGGCCGCTGAAGAGGAGGTACTGCTGGCCCACCACCACCAGTGGGCGCCCTGCCTGGAGTGCAGGCTCCAGGCACCAGAGGGCGCCGCCGCCTCACAGGAGCAGCCAAGGTGACAGCTGTCACCCATCACCTGAGACAGCTGACAGCAATCATCAGTGGGGTATATCAGCAGGATGGCATCTCCACCTCATTGCCGAGATATCGTTTCTACCTGAGAGGTAACGTATCAAAGCTGACGGAGTGTATCCTTTTGGATTTGTGCTTAGTTTGTGGATTACTGTTCCAACGAGAGGTGGAGGTAACTTCCCTGCTGTTCGGAGTCTTGGGTGCAAACGCGCCCCCATCTAACTGTTCTTTGTTCCTCGCCAGCAGTACCAGGTCCGACACGCGGAGGCAGTGGCCACCTGGGAGTTCGGGACTTGGCGGCTCCAGTATTCCCGGGGTCCTGTGGCGGAGGAAGCCGTGTGGTTCCGGTCTTACCTTGGAGAGGCGTCTCCTATCTTTGAGCCTGCCCACACGACACTTTTGTGAATTGACTGTTGTCCATTTCCGTGATTGGTTGTATTCGTTGTGCACATTCACAACAGTAAAGCGTTGTTATTTGACTTACTCCATTGTCCGTTCATTTGCGCCCCCTGTTGTGGGTCCGTGTTCCTACACTTTCACAACAAATAGTGTTAGTTATTGACGCGTCGCGGAGGATCAGCTGTTTTTAACGAGATGATACAGAGCGGCTCAGCTCAGAATTCTAAATAAAGGAGGGAAAAAAGTATAAAAATGTCTCTGTAAAGCTCAGTGCAGGTGTGCTGATCACCGCGCTTTAAGAGATGAGGACGAGTCGAGCAGCTGCAAAAAACCGCGGATGAAAAGCTCACAGCTCACTTAAAGTGGGCAGTTCAGTCGAACTCCGACCACCTGCCCACGGACCAAGTTTAATGCTGCTATTGACCCACAATGAAAAATAATAGTAACGCACAGTGACATGGAGAAGTAACTTTAATCTGATTACTGATTTGGAAAGATTAACACGTTAGATTACTCGTTACTAAAAAAAGTGGTCAGATTAGAGTAACGCATTACTAAGTAACGCGTTACCGGCATCACTGTTTCCTGACAATGAAAATCCGACGAGGGGGCTGGACCACTCCTCACTCAAAGCCTGCTCACAGGCGAATGACGCAACCGACAGGCGTGGAAAAACTCACGCATGCGCACGAGGGTTGAAGCTTTTCTTGACGCAATCACACGTGATTCAAATCCATATGGTTTTTGAAAAAAATAATAAGGTCGGATACTTTTCTAATAGACCTTGTATAGGTCCCAGAACAGAACCTTGAGGCACACCACAGGATAGCATGGCAGAGAAGGACATAAATTTACCAGTAGCAACAGCAAAAGTCCTGTGTGAAAGATAAGATAAAAACCAGTCCAGAGCAGACCCAGAAATGCCCACCCAAGTCCTTAGTCTCTCAACTAAAACTCCATGATCCACCGTGTCAAAAGCTGCAGAGAGATCTAAAAGGACAAGTACAGAATATTCACCTGCATCTCTGCGCATTAAAATATTGTTTGAAACTCTGAGAAGGGCAAGTGACGGAACCCAGACTGGAGTTTATCAAGAATATTATGTTCAGCTAAAACCTGATTAAGCTGTTTGGCCACTTTCTCTAAGACTTTGGAAATAAAAGGCAACTTTGAAATTGGTCTAAAATTTTGAAGGAGTGAAGGATCAGCATTAGGCTTTTTTAAAAGAGGATGAATAACTGCCTGTTTAAAATACTGAGGGACATAGCCGGAAAGCAGTGATCTAATTATTATCAATAAGACAACCGGGCCAATAGAATGGAAGACCTTTTTAAAAAAGGAGGTGGGGACGATATCAAGTGGGCAGGAGGAAGGTTTCAATCTGTCCACCAGACCAGTGAGCTCTTTCAGTGATATAGGTTTAAAACTATCCAGAACTGATGGCCGGGTAAGATAGAGGACAGGAAAACAAAGAGAGGGATTAATATTTGCCCTGATATCACGAATTTTACTGATAAAAAAGGACAAAAAATTGTCACAGTCTTCATTTGACTGAATAATTGCAGCAGGAGATGCAGGTGTAACAATGTCTCTGATTGTGTCAAACAAAATTTTGGGATTCTGTCGGCTGTTAGAAATTAAAGTGGAAAAATAAGCAGCCCTCACATCTTTCACCATATTATTAAAAGAGATTAAAAGCTCCTTTAAATGAAGGAGGTGGACCTGGAGCTTTGTAGATTTCCACAACCGCTCCACTTTCCCACATGATCTCTTAACACTACGAATACTGTCATTCATCCAGGGGGAGGAGTTATTCAGAGGGGCGTGTCTGGTTTTAAAAGGAGCCACTCTGTCCAAAATTGAGAGACAATGATGATTAAAAGAATTAACTAAAATATCAACATCATCTAAACTAAACAACTCATCAAGGTTAAAAGCAGCAGAAAATACATCTGCAGTAAAATGATTAAAAATGCGAGAGCAGATCACAGGAGGAGCAGACGGACAATCCAGATTAAGAGACAAATTAAAAAGAATACAAACATGATCAGAAATAAAAATATCCTCAGAATAAATAGACTCAATATTAAGACCCAGAGTAAAAACAAGATCTAAAACATGACCTTTGCTGTGTGTGGGGCCAGACACGTGTTGGATCAAATTGAAAGATTAAATCAGACTGATGAATTTAGCAGCAGATTTATCAGAAGCATCATCAACATGGAAATTAAAATCACCAACAATTAAAAACGTGGACAGCTTGATAGTTGTAGATAAAAAGTCACTAATCTCCTTGAGGAAGGAAGTGCATTGACCAGGTGGATGATATATTAAAACACAATAAAAAGGATTAGTTCTCCCAACTTTTAAAATCAGTGATTCAAATGATGGAAACGATTCTGAGCTCACACGTCGACACACAAAGCTGCTCCTACAGACTGCAGCAAGTCCGCCACCACGTCCACACAAACGCGGCGAGCTGAACAAAGGGAAATTTTTGGGATAGAGTTCAATGAGGGGGGCGAGTTCCATCTCCCTCTGCCAGGTGTCAGTTAGAAACAAAAATTCCAGATCCTTGGACCGAATATAATCATTCAAAATGAAAGTCTTATTAGTAACGGAGCGCGCATTTAACAGCGCCATCCTGAGAGGAGCTGTAGCTGGATTCTCCACAGCGGACTGCCGGGGTACGGCACACAGAACCCGCGGAGACGAGCCACTTCACCTGTGGGTTTCACACACCAGCCGGGGGGCGGGGCACCATGGCCGCGGGAAAATCAGGCACTAAGCACTAAGTCAGACAAATGGTCTGAAAATTCACAGAGAAACTCACAGTAACGACCAGGTGGACGACAGATAATAACAAATAAAACTGGTTTTTGAGACTTCCAATTTGGATGGACAAGACTAAGAGTCAAGCTTTCAAATGAATTAAAGCTCTGTCTGGGTCTTTGATTAATTAATAAGCTGGAGTGGAAGATTGCTGCTAATCCTCCTAATCCAACAAGACATCCAACAAGACATCCAACTTCTCACTGCTGCAAGGCAATCTTCTAAGGATTTTATGTGAACGAGATTACCAGCAGTTATTGGCATGTATAACTGAGTATCATCTGCATAGCAGTGAAAGGTAATCCCCAAACGCCGCAATATGTGCCCAAGGGGTGCTATATAAAGGGAGAAAAGCAGGGGGCCTAAGACAGACCCCTGTGGAACCCCAAATTTCATGTCATTAAAACACAGTGAGAACGACCTGTCAAGTATGACGTCAGCCATGCAAGGGCACTCCCAGTAATCCCAAAATGATTTTCCAGCCTATCAAGTAGAATATGATGATCCACTGTATCAAATGCAGCACTGAGATCTAACAGCAACAGAACCGTAGTGGTGTCCGAATCCATTGTAAGCAGAAGATCATTCACCACTTTAAGTGAGAGCCGTCTCTGTGGAATGATATTTTCTAAAAGCAGACTGCAGTGGCTCAAAGAGATTATTCTCAGTAACATAGTCTACAAGCTGCCATGACACCACTTTTTCCAGAATTTTAGAGCAAAATAATAGATTTGATATCGGCCGATAGTTTTTCAATACACTAGGGTCAAGATTAGGTTTCTTAAGTAATGGTGTAATCACTGCAGATTTGAAACATTTAGGAACAGATCCAGAAGTTAAAGAAAGATTAATAATTTCCAGCACAGTCAGCCCAAGAGTGGACCACAGGTCCTTAAACAGTTTTGTTGGTATAGGATCAAATAAACAGGTTGTGCTTTTTGTTGACATTATGAGTTTTGTCAGCATGCCTAGTGAGATACTGTCAAATTCTGTAAATCTAGGTAATACCTCAGTAGTGGTGCCCACATCAATAGCAGGGTGTAGTGAATGGGTTAAGGCATGCTGGGATATGTTTAACCTGATGTCTTCTATTTTCTTCCCAAAGTAATCCAGGAAATCTTGTGCTGTAAAAGGAGAGCGAACTACAGGTGGTTGTCCATGCATAAGTGTTACCACTGTGTCGAACAAGAACTTTGAGTTATGCTTGTTTTTGTTGATCAAATCAGAGTAGTAAGTTCGCTTTGTAGCCAGTAATGAATGCTTATAGTCTAAGATAGCATCACGACACGCAAGGTGAAATACTTCTAATTTTGAACAACGCCATTTCTGTTCTAGACCTCTTGCTTTATGCTTGAGGTCACGCAGATAATCATTGAACCAAGGTGACTGTGTTTTGGGGGAGCGTGGTTTTAACACAGGTGGTGCAATCATGTCGAGTGTAGTTTTGAGCACTGAGTTTAAACTATCCACAAGTCTGTCTACTTACTGGGTATTTGTCAAATGTGAAGCTAAGACATCAGGCAGTCTAGCTTCGAGTTCAGTCTTAGATGAGGAGTTGATGCATCGCTGTAAAGATATATAAGGTTGTTGTTCCACTAAACACGGCAGTGAAACTGTAAACTTAATAAGTGAGTGATCAGACACCACTGATGTAAGAGGCATGATGTCAATATTCGTGACAGCAATACCACGTGCGATAACCAGATCCAGGGTATTTCCACTAATGTGTGTCGAATCCCGAATGCATTGCCGAAATCCTAATGCATCCACAATTTCCATAAATGATTTGCAGAGGGGATCAGAAGGCTTATTTATATGAACGTTAAAGTCACCAATGATCAGAATGTTATCTACACTAGTTGACAAGTTAGAGATGAACGCACCAAATTCATCTAAGAATTCAGAATATGGGCCAGGAGGCCTATATACAGTGACAAAGTAATACGACTGATTTTTATTCTTCTGACCTTGGCAATGTGTAATATCGATGAGCAGAGCGGAGAATCAGATGTTCAAACGAGTGATATTTGTAACCCCCAACAGCTAATAAGCTAAACCTAGATTTATAAATAAGAGCAACACCCCCGCCTTGCTTCGCATCACGAGGGACGTGACTAAATGTACGAGGTCTGTTAGAAAAGTATCCGACCTTTTTGAACCTTCGTGCGCATGCGTGAGTTTTTTTCACGCCTGTTGGTTGCATCATTCGCCTGTGAGCAGGCTTTGTGTGAGCAGTGGTCCACCCCTCTCGTCGGATTTTTATTGCGAATAAATCTCTGAACGATTTGGAGCTTTGCTGCATCAAATTTTTCCAGAAACTGTGAGAGACCTCCAGGTGGACACCATTTGGAAAATTCAGATGGCTTTCAGGGACGATTTTATGGGGATTACGCAGATTAAGGAGTGCTCCAGCTGGTTTAAAGACCACCCACAGCGTCTGAGAGCGCGGCGCACTCCGAGCGCCGATCGACAGGCTGAAACCCCGCTGAAACAACCAGATCATTTCCAACGTGAAGGCTTTGTTGATCCGGGACGTCGTCTGACTTCCACAAAATGGCAGGAGACGTGGACATCAAGACTTTTTCGGCACATTCCACTGTTACAGGTGTTTTTTTTCATGGAAAGAGAAGCGGAGGGATGCGTCACGGAGCCGCAAAAGTCTTGATGTTCCCTTAAAAAGGGAAATAATAAGGGAGAGGGATGAAGAAGAGTCCATCACACAGTTCTCACCTCTGCTGTCTCTGTACTGACTGAGGGAGACAAGCCCCCCCTTTACCGGAGTCCCTAGGCACTAAATCAAATCAATTTAATTTATATAGCGCCAAATCACAACAAACAGTTGCCCCAAGGCGCTTTATATTGTAAGGCAAAAGCCATACAATAATTACAGAAAAACCCCAACGGTCAAAACAACACCCTATGAGCAAGCACTTGGCGACAGTGGGAAGGAAAAACTCCCTTTTAACAGGAAGAAACCTCCAGCAGAACCAGGCTCAGGGAGGGGCAGTCTTCTGCTGGGACTGGTTGGGGCTGAGGGAGAGAACCAGGAAAAAGACATGCTGTGGAGGGAAGCAGAGATCAATAACTAATGATTAAATAGAGAGGCCAATATGGGTGAGATATGCTCTCTCCTTCTAGTCCCCGTTAGTACTCTAGCTGCAGTATTTTGAATTAACTGAAGGCTTTTTAGGGAACTTTTAGGACAACCTGATAATAATGAATTACAATAGTCCAGCCTAGAGGAAATAAATGCATGAATTAGTTTTTCAGCATCACTCTGAGACAAGACCTTTCTAATTTTAAAGATATTGCGTAAATGCAAAAAAGCAGTCCTACATATTTGTTTAATATGCGCTTTGAATTACATATCCTGATCAAAAATGACTCCAAGATTTCTCACAGTATTACTAGAGGTCAGGGTAATGCCATCCAGAGTAAGGATCTGATTAGACACCATGTTTCTAAGATTTGTGGGGCCAAGTACAATAACTTCAGTCTTATCTGAGTTTAAAAGCAGGAAATTAGAGGTCATCCATGTCTTTATGTCTGTAAGACAATCCTGCAGTTTAGCTAATTGGTGTGTGTCCCCTGGCTTCATGGATAGATAAAGCTGGGTATCATCTACGTAACAATGAAAATTTAAGCAATACCGTCTAATAATACTGCCTAAGGGAAGCATGTATAAAGTGAATAAAATTGGTCCTAGCACAGAACCTTGTGGAACTCCATAATTAACTTTAGTCTGTGAAGAAGATTCCCCATTTACATGAACAAATTGTAATCTATTAGACAAATATGATTCAAACCACCGCAGCGCAGTGCCTTTAATACCTATGGCATGCTCTAATCTCTGTAATAAAATTTTATGGTCAACAGTATCAAAAGCAGCACTGAGGTCTAACAGAACAAGCACAGAGATGAGTCCACTGTCCGAGGCCATAAGAAGATCATTTGTAACCTTCACTAATGCTGTTTCTGTACTATGATGAATTCTAAAACCTGACTGAAACTCTTCAAATAGACCATTCCTCTGCAGATGATCAGTTAGCTGTTTTACAACTACCCTTTCAAGAATTTTTGAGAGAAAAGGAAGGTTGGAGATTGGCCTATAATTAGCTAAGATAGCTGGGTCAAGTGATGGCTTTTTAAGTAATGGTTTAATTACTGTCACCTTAAAAACCTGTGGTACATAGCCAACTAACAAAGATAGATTGATCATATTTAAGATTGAAGCATTAAATAATGGTAGGGCTTCCTTGAGCAGCCTGGTAGGAATGGGGTCTAATAAACATGTTGATGGTTTGGATGAAGTAACTAATGAAAATAACTCAGAACAATCGGAGAGAAAGAGTCTAACCAAATACCGGCATCACTGAAAGCAGCCAAAGATAACGATACGTCTTTGGGATGGTTATGAGTAATTTTTTCTCTAATAGTTAAAATTTTGTTAGCAAAGAAAGTCATGAAGTCATTACTAGTTAAAGTAAATGGAATACTCAGCTCAATAGAGCTCTGACTCTTTGTCAGCCTGGCTACAGTGCTGAAAGGAAACCTGGGGTTGTTCTTATTTTCTTCAATTAGTGATGAGTAGAAAGATGTCCTAGCTTTACAGAGGGCTTTTTTATAGAGCAACAGACTCTTTTTCCAGGCTAAGTGAAGATCTTCTAAATTAGTGAGACGCCATTTCCTTTCCAACTTACGGGTTATCTGCTTTAAGCTACGAGTTTGTGAGTTATACCACGGAGTCAGGCACTTCTGATTTAAAGCTCTCTTTTTCAGAGGAGCTACAGCATCCAAAGTTGTCTTCAATGAGGATGTAAAACTATTGACGAGATACTCTATCTCACTTACAGAGTTTAGGTAGCTACTCTGCACTGTGTTAGTATATGGCATTAGAGAACATAAAGAAGGAATCATATCCTTAAACCTAGTTACAGCGCTTTCTGAAAGACTTCTAGTGTAATGAAACTTATTTCCCACTGCTGGGTAGTCCATCAGAGTAAATGTAAATGTTATTAAGAAATGATCAGACAGAAGGGAGTTTTCAGGGAATACTGTTAAGTCTTCTATTTCCATACCATAAGTCAGAACAAGATCTAACATATGTTTAAAGTGGTGGGTGGACTCATTTACATTTTGAGCAAAGCCAATAGAGTCTAATAATAGATTAAATGCAGTGTTGAGGCTGTCATTCTCAGCATCTGTGTGGATGTTAAAATTGCCCACTATAATTATCTTATCTGAGCTAAGCACTAAGTCAGACAAAAGGTCTGAAAATTCACAGAGAAACTCACAGTAACGACCAGGTGGACGATAGATAATAACAAATAAAACTGGTTTTTGGGACTTCCAATTTGGATGGACAAGACTAAGAGTCAAGCTTTCAAATGAATTAAAGCTCTGTCTGGGTTTTTGATTAATTAATAAGCTGGAATGGAAGATTGCTGCTAATCCTCCGCCCCGGCCCGTGCTACGAGCGTTCTGGCAGTTAGTGTGACTCGGGGGTGTTGACTCATTTAAACTAACATATTCATCCTGCTGTAACCAGGTTTCTGTAAGGCAGAATAAATCAATATGTTGATCAATTATTATATCATTTACCAACAGGGACTTAGAAGAGAGAGATCTAATGTTTAATAGACCACATTTAACTGTTTTAGTCTGTGGTGCAGTTGAAGGTGCTATATTATTTTTTCTTTTTGAATTTTTTGCTTAAATAGATTTTACTGGTTGTTGGTGGTCTGGGAGCAGGCACCGTCTCTACGGGGATGGGGTAATGAGGGGATGGCAGGGGGAGAGAAGCTGCAGAGAGGTGTGTAAGACTACAACTCTGCTTCCTGGTCCCAACCCTGGATAGTCACGGTTTGGAGGATTTAAGAAAATTGGCCAGATTTCTAGAAATGAGAGCTGCTCCATCCAAAGTGGGATGGATGCCGTCTCTCCTAACAAGACCAGGTTTTCCCCAGAAGCTTTGCCAATTATCTATGAAGCCCACCTCATTTTTTGGACACCACTCAGACAGCCAGCAATTCAAGGAGAACATGCGGCTAAACATGTCACTCCCAGTCCGATTGGGGAGGGGCCCAGAGAAAACTACAGAGTCCGACATTGTTTTTGCAAAGTTACACACCGATTCAATGTTAATTTTAGTGACCTCCGATTGGCGTAACCGGGTGTCATTACTGCCGATGTGAATTACAATCTTATCAAATTTACGCTTAGCCTTAGCCAGCAGTTTCAAATTTCCTTCAATGTCGCCTGCTCTGGCCCCCGGAAGACAATTGACTATGGTTGCTGGTGTCGCTAACTTCACATTTCTCAAAACAGAGTCGCCAATAACCAGAGTTTGATCCTCGGCGGGTGTGTCGCCGAGTGGGGAAAAACGGTTAGAAATGTGAACGGGTTGGCGGTGTACATGGGGCTTCTGTTTAGAACTACGCTTCCTCCTCACAGTCACCCAGTCGGCCTGCTTTCCCGGCTGCTCGGGATCTGCCAGGGGGGAACTAACGGCGGCCAAGCTACCTTGGTCCGCACCGACTACAGGGGCCTGGCTAGCTGTAGAATTTTCCACGGTGCGGAGCCGAGTCTCCAATTCGCCCAGCCTGGCCTCCAAAGCTACGAATAAGCTACACTTATTACAAGTACCATTACTGCTAAAGGAGGCCGAGGAATAACTAAACATTTCACACCCAGAGCAGAAAAGTGCGGGAGAGACAGGAGAAGCCGCCATGCTAAACCGGCTAAGAGCTAGTAGCTGCGCTAAGCTAGCGGATTCCTAAAAACACGCAAAGTGAATAATGTGTAAATAATTTAGAGGTGATTCAGCAGAAGGAGTGCTTTAGTTAAGGCACGTGAAGATTACACTGTGAAACAAATCGTTATCTAGTTAACTAGATCAATCTAACTGCGCAGATTAAACAGCTAACAGATACAGAAAAACACCGCTGTGCTCCGGAACAGGAAGTGATACAATACCGCAGTGAGAGCCAACCACCAGTAGAGGCAAGCTACTACAACTACAAACTACAAACTACAAGTTGATCAACACAAAAGTCAGAGGTGAGGTGACCTGACTAATTGATTGCAATTTTATCAAACTGCAGCTAGATCTGCGATGGCATTACTGCAGATTTCAAGACAAGGAGTAATTTAACTTTAATAAAGATATTTGAAAATTATACTCTGGTCTGGTTCATTCATATCTGTCACACAGGCAGGATGCAGGGGGCCAACCAGGGTGTCGTCATGTCAGTGCCTCAGACAGAGAGAAAAAGAGCAGAATCATTCAGCTGGAAGTAACTGCACCTGAGGCATTAATTCACCAGCAGTAGAAAAGCAGAGAAACAATTAGTGCAGGGGTGCCCAAGTTCGGTCTTCAAGATTTACCATCCTGACACTCTTAGTTGTCTCTCTGTACCAACACACCTGAATCCAATGAAAGACTTGTTAGCAGGCTTTTAATGAGCCTTTCATTGGATTCAGGTGTGTTGGAAGAGGGAGAAAACTAAGAGTGTCAGGAAGGTAGCTCTCAAGGACTGAACTTAGACTCCCCTGTACTAAGGTGATCGCTGCCAGCTAGAACTGTGCTTCACTAACAGGCCCAGAATTTAGATAAAGTGAGGCAGAGACCTGTTTTGTTAAAAAATAACAGGAATTAAAAGGACAGGAAGCACAGTTCCATACTACATACAGTAGTGTTCAGAATAATAGTAGTGCTATGTGACTAAAAAGATTAATCCAGGTTTTGAGTATATTTCTTATTGTTACATGGGAAACAAGGTACCAGTAGATTCAGTAGATTCTCACAAATCCAACAAGACCAAGCATGCACACTCTTAAGGCTATGAAATTGGGCTATTAGTAAAAAAAAAAAAAGTAGAAAAGGGGGTGTTCACAATAATAGTAGTGTGGCATTCAGTCAGTGAGTTCGTCAATTTTAAATAAAAGACCATAAAACACCATAGTAGGAGAAACATGCCCATATCATGATGCTTGTACCACCATGCTTCACTGTCTTCACTGTGAACTGTGGCTTGAATTCAGAGTTTGGGGGTCGTCTCACAAACTGTCTGCGGCCCTTGGACCCAAAAAGAACAATTTTACTCTCATCTGTCCACAAAATATTCCTCCATTTCTCTTTAGGCCAGTTGATGTGTTCGTTGTCAAATTGTAACCTCTTCTGCACATGTCTTTTATTTAACAGAGGGACTTTGTGGGGGATTCTTGCAAATAAATTAGCTTCACACAGGCGTCTTCTAACTGTCACAGCACTTACAGGTAACTCCAGACTGTCTTTGATCATCCTGGAGCTGATCAATGGGTGAGCCTTTGCCATTCTGGTTATTCTTCTATCGATTTTGATGGTTGTTTTCCGTTTTCTTCCACACGTGTTTTTTTTTGTCCATTTTAAAGCATTGGAGATCATTGTAGATGAACAGCCTATAATTTTTTGCACCTGCGTATAAGTTTTCCCCTCTCCAATCAACTTTTTAATCAAACTACGCTGTTCTTCTGAACAATGTCTTGAACGTCCCATTTTCCTCAGGCTTGCAAAGAGAAAAGCATGTTCAACAGGTGCTGGCTTCAACCTTAAATAGGGGACACCTGATTCACACCTGTTTGTTCCACAAAATTGACGAACTCACTGACTGAATGCCACACTACTATTATTGTGAACACCCCCTTTTCTACTTTTTTTTTTTTTACTAGTAGCCCAATTTCATAGCCTTAAGAGTGTGCATATCATGAATGCTTGGTCTTGTTGAATTTGTGAGAATCTACTGAATCTGCTGGTACCTTGTTTCCCATGTAACAATAAGAAATATACTCAAAACCTGGATTAATCTTTTTAGTCACATAGCACTACTATTATTCTGAACACTACTGTAGGTATACTAGCCATAGGGGAAAGAGAATAGATGTGTCTTTAGTCTGGACTTAAGTGTGTCTATGAAATCTGACTGCTTAATCTCTTCAGTGAGATCATTCCACAAATAATTGCTTGCCTCTACTGGTGGTTGGCTCTCACTGCGGTATTGTATCACTTCCTGTTCCGGAGCACAGCGGTGTTTTTCTGTATCTGTTAGCTGTTTAATCTGCGCAGTTAGATTGATCTAGTTAACTAGATAACGATTTGTTTCCCAGTGTAATCTTCACGTGCCTTAACTAAAGCACTCCTTCTGCTGAATCACCTCTAAATTATTTACACATTATTCACTTTGTGTGTTTTTAGGAATCCGCTAGCTTAGCGCAGCTACTAGCTCTTAGCCGGTTTAGCATGGCGGCTTCTCCTGTCTCTCCCGCACTTTTCTGCTCTGGGTGTGAAATGTTTAGTTATTCCTCAGCCTCCTTTAGCAGTAATGGTACTTGTAATAAGTGTAGCTTATTCGTAGCTTTGGAGGCCAGGCTGGGCGAATTGGAGACTCGGCTCCGCACCGTGGAAAATTCTACAGCTAGCCAGGCCCCTGTAGTCGGTGCGGACCAAGGTAGCTTAGCCGCAGTTAGTTCCCTTCCAGCAAATCCCGAGCAGCCGGGAAAGCAGGCCGACTGGGTGACTGTGAGGAGGAAACGTAGCCCTAAACAGAAGCCCCATGTACACCACCAACCCGTTCACATTTCTAACCGTTTTTCCCCACTTGGCGACACACCCACCGAGGAACAAACTCTGGTTATAGGCGACTCTGTTTTGAGAAATGTGAAGTTAGCGACACCAGCAACCATAGTCAACTGTCTTCCGGGGGCCAGAGCAGGCGACATTGAAGGAAATTTGAAACTGCTGGCTAAGGCTAAGCGTAAATTTGGTAAGATTGTAATTCACGTCGGCAGTAATGACACCCGGTTACGCCAATCGGAGGTCACTAAAATTAACATTGAATCGGTGTGTAACTTTGCAAAAACAATGTCGGACTCTGTAGTTTTCTCTGGGCCCCTCCCCAATCGGACCGGGAGTGACATGTTTAGCTGCATGTTCTCTTTGAATTGCTGGCTGTCTGAGTGGTGTCCAAAAAATGAGGTGGGCTTCATAGATAATTGGCAAAGCTTCTGGGGAAAACCTGGTCTTGTTAGGAGAGACGGCATCCATCGCACTTTGGATGGAGCAGCTCTCATTTCTAGAAATCTGGCCAATTTTCTTAAATTCTCCAAACCGTGACTATCCAGGGTTGGGACCAGGAAGCAGAGTTGTAGTCTTACACACCTCTCTGCAGCTTCTCTCCCCCTGCCATCCCCTCATTACCCCATCCCCGTAGAGACGGTGCCTGCTCCCAGACCACCAATAACCAGTAAAAATCTATTTAAGCATAAAAATTCAAAAAGAAAAAATAATATAGCACCTTCAACTGCACCACAGACTAAAACAGTTAAATGTGGTCTATTAAACATTAGGTCTCTCTCTTGTAAGTCCCTGTTAGTAAATGATATAATTGAGCAACATATTGATTTATTCTGCCTTACAGAAACCTGGTTACAGCAGGATGAATATGTTAGTTTAAATGAGTCAACACCCCCGAGTCACACTAACTGCCAGAACGCTCGTAGCACGGGCCGAGGCGGAGGATTAGCAGCAATCTTCCATTCCAGCTTATTAATTAATCAAAAACCCAGACAGAGCTTTAATTCATTTGAAAGCTTGACTCTTAGTCTTGTCCATCCAAATTGGAAGTCCCAAAAACCAGTTTTATTTGTTGTTATCTATCGTCCACCTGGTCGTTACTGTGAGTTTCTCTGTGAATTTTCAGACCTTTTGTCTGACTTAGTGCTTAGCTCAGATAAGATAATTATAGTGGGCGATTTTAACATCCACACAGATGCTGAGAATGACAGCCTCAACACTGCATTTAATCTATTATTAGACTCTATTGGCTTTGCTCAAAATATAAATGAGTCCACCCACCACTTTAATCATATCTTAGATCTTGTTCTGACTTATGGTATGGAAATTGAAGACTTAACAGTATTCCCTGAAAACTCCCTTCTGTCTGATCATTTCTTAATAACATTTACATTTACTCTGATGGACTACCCTGCAGTGGGGAATAAGTTTCATTACACTAGAAGTCTTTCAGAAAGCGCTGTAACTAGGTTTAAGGATATGATTCCTTCTTTATGTTCTCTAATGCCATATACCAACACAGTGCAGAGTAGCTACCTAAACTCTGTAAGTGAGATAGAGTATCTTGTCAATAGTTTTACATCCTCATTGAAGACAACTTTGGATGCTGTAGCTCCTCTGAAAAAGAGAGCTTTAAATCAGAAGTGCCCGACTCCGTGGTATAACTCACAAACTCGTAGCTTAAAGCAGATAACCCGTAAGTTGGAGAGGAAATGGCTCCCGTGTGTATCCCTGCGCCCCTTCTATCTGCCCCGCGAGTTCCCCCAACTGTTTCTGTGTACATTCACCCCAAAGCGAACATGGTGTCAGCATGTAGCACTATATTTGAAACAGTGCAGAAAATGCAGTCTATTTCCCCCGATGCGCCAATGCTCTTAATGGGAGACTTCAACCAGACGTCTCAAAAAGACACTACCGAATTTCCACCAGTAAGTCTCCTGTCCCACCAGGCGAGATAAGACGCTGGACCTATGTTATGGGTCCATCAAAGATGCATATAAATCTGTCCTGCTTCCCCCACTTGGACTGGCGGGCCACAACGGCGTGCATCTTATTCCAACATATACAATTATGTTGCGAAGAGAAAAGGTTGAGACAAAGGAGGTGAAAGTGTGGGCTGAGGACTCTATACAATGCCTCCAAGAATGTTTTGCGTGCACTAACTGGGATGTTTTTAAAAGCTCCTGTGACAGTCTTAATGAGCTGACAGACGTCTGTTGTTCCTATGCAACATTCTGCAGGGATTTGATTATACCTGTGAAAACAATAAGGATGTATCCTAACAACAAACCCTGGGTTACTAGGACAGTTAAAGGTGCCTTGGACAAAAGAAATCAGGCTTTTAAACAGGGAAGTGGGACAGCTCAAAAAGAAGCTACCAGTGAACGTAGAGCTGAAATTGCTAAAGCAAGAAGAGCCCATACAGCCAAACTGGAGGAGGATGTGGCTGCTAACAGGATGGGCTCTGCATGGTCTAGCATGAAAACCATTGTAGGCCAGGGGGGCACTAAGAATAAGAGCCATCTGTGGTTGGAAGCTTTTAGCTCTGACACTGAGTTAGCCAGTGCTTTTAACAGTTTTTAGAACTATTTTAACACTGTGGATTTTAACTCAGATTCAGGAACTGAAGGATGAGCTTGTGGACACTCAGCACTTTAATACTGAACTAAAAGATGTAGAAAAAGCCTTTTACAAAACTAAAGTTAAAAGTCCAGGTCCTGACAGAGTGTGTGGGTGTCTGTTAAAGACATGTGCATCAGTACTCAGCCCTATCTTTCATTCGATTTTTAATATGTCTTAGAAGGAACAAACTATTCCAAAAACATGGAAAGAAGCTGATATAGTCCCTGTCCCCAAATCTAGTTGCCCAAAGACCTTGAATGAATATAGGCCTGTTGCAATTACATCAATTGTAATGAAAATCTTTGCCACAGCCACTTTATTGAATCTTGTTTTGAACCACCTGGATGGGCACAGAGCCCATGCCAGGCTTTTATTTGTGGATTTTACCTCAGCTTTTAACACTATCCAGCCCCATATTTTAACTAATAGGCTTTTAGATCATTTTAACTTGAGTAAGAATCTAGTGGGGTGGATTCTGAACTTTTTATCTGACAGGACACAGAGTGAGAGTCAATGGTGTTTTATCTGATCATTTCTTAATAACATTTACTCTGATGGACTACCCTGCAGTGGTGAATAAGTTTCATTACACTAGAAGTCTTTCAGAAAGCGCTGTAACTAGGTTTAAGGATATGATTCCTTCTTTATGTTCTCTAATGCCAGTGCAGAGTAGCTACCTAAACTCTGTGAGTGAGATAGAGTATCTCGTCAATAGTTTTACATCCTCATTGAAGACAACTTTGGATGCTGTAGCTCCTCTGAAAAAGAGAGCTTTAAATCAGAAGTGCCTGACTCCGTGGTATGACTCACAAACTCGCAGCTTAAAGCAGATAACCCGTAAGTTGGAGAGGAAATGGCGTCTCACTAATTTAGAAGATCTTCACTTAGCCTGGAAAAAGAGTCTGCTGCTCTATAAAAAAGCCCTCCGTAAAGCTAGGACATCTTACTACTCATCACTAATTGAAGAAAATAAGAACAACCCCAGGTTTCTTTTCAGCACTGTAGCCAGGCTGACAAAGAGTCAGAGCTCTATTGAGCCGAGTATTCCTTTAACTTTAACTAGTAATGACTTCATGACTTTCTTTGCTAATAAAATTTTAACTATTAGAGAAAAAATTACTCATAACCATCCAAAAGACGTATCGTTATCTTTGGCTGCTTTCAGTGATGCCGGTATTTGGTTAGACTCTTTCTCTCTGATTGTTCTGTCTGAATTATTTTCATTAGTTACTTCCTCCAAACCATCAACATGTCTATTAGACCCCATTCCTACCAGGCTGCTCAAGGAAGCCCTACCATTATTTAATGCTTCGATCTTAAATATGATCAATCTATCTTTATTAGTTGGCTATGTACCACAGGCTTTTAAGGTGGCAGTAATTAAACCATTACTTAAAAAGCCATCACTTGACCCAGCTATCTTAGCGAATTATAGGCCAATCTCCAACCTTCCTTTTCTCTCAAAAATTCTTGAAAGGGTAGTTGTAAAACAGCTAACTGATCATCTGCAGAGGAATGGTCTATTTGAAGAGTTTCAGTCAGGTTTTAGAATTCATCATAGTACAGAAACAGCATTAGTGAAGGTTACAAATGATCTTCTTATGGCCTCAGACAGTGGACTCATCTCTGTGCTTGTTCTGTTAGACCTCAGTGCTGCTTTTGATACTGTTGACCATAAAATTTTATTACAGAGATTAGAGCATGCCATAGGTATTAAAGGCACTGCGCTGCGGTGGTTTGAATCATATTTATCTAATAGATTACAATTTGTTCATGTAAATGGGGAATCTTCTTCACAGAATAAGGTTAATTATGGAGTTCCACAAGGTTCTGTGCTAGGACCAATTTTATGCACTTTATACATGCTTCCCTTAGGCAGTATTATTAGACGGCATTGCTTAAATTTTCATTGTTACGCAGATGATACCCAGCTTTATCTATCCATGAAGCCAGAGGACACACACCAATTAGTTAAACTGCAGGATTGTCTTACAGACATAAAGACATGGATGACCTCTAATTTCCTGCTTTTAAACTCAGATAAAACTGAAGTTATTGTACTTGGCCCCACAAATCTTAGAAACATGGTGTCTAACCAGATCTTTACTCTGGATGGCATTACCCTGACCTCTAGTAATACTGTGAGAAATCTTGGAGTCATTTTTGATCAGGATATGTCCTTCAATGCGCATATTAAACAAATATGTAGGACTGCTTTTTTGCATTTACGCAATATCTCTAAAATTAGAAAGGTCTTGTCTCAGAGTGATGCTGAAAAACTAATTCATGCATTTATTTCCTCTAGGCTGGACTATTGTAATTCATTATTATCAGGTTGTCCTAAAAGTTCCCTGAAAAGCCTTCAGTTAATTCAAAATGCTGCAGCTAGAGTACTGACAGGGACTAGAAGGAGAGAGCATATCTCACCCATATTGGCCTCTCTTCATTGGCTTCCTGTTAATTCTAGAATAGAATTTAAAATTTTTCTTCTTACTTCCCTCCACAGCATGTCTTTTTCCTGGTTCTCTCCCTCAGCCCCAACCAGTCCCAGCAGAAGACTGCCCCTCCCTGAGCCTGGTTCTGCTGGAGGTTTCTTCCTGTTAAAAGGGAGTTTTTCCTTCCCACTGTAGCCAAGTGCTTGCTCACAGGGGGTCATTTTGACCGTTGGGGTTTTACATAATTATTGTATGGCCTTGCCTTACAATATAAAGCGCCTTGGGGCAACTATTTGTTGTGATTTGGCGCTATATAAAAAAAATTGATTGATTGATTGATAACTTATAAGGTTTTGAATAATCAGGTCCCATCTTATCTTAGGGACCTCATAGTACCATATCACCCCAATAGAGCACTTCGCTCTCAGACTGCAGGCTTACTTGTAGTTCCTAGGGTTTTTAAGAGTAGAATGGGAGGCAGAGCCTTCAGCTTTCAGGCTCCTCTCCTGTGGAACCAGCTCCCAATTCAGATCAGGGAGACAGACACCCTCTCTACTTTTAAGATTAGGCTTAAAACTTTCCTTTTTGCTAAAGCTTATAGTTAGGGCTGGATCGGGTGACCCTGAACCATCCCTTAGTTATGCTGCTATAGACGTAGACTGCTGGGGGGTTCCCATGATGCACTGTTTCTTTCTCTTTTTGCTCTGTATGCACCACTCTGCATTTAATCATTAGTGATTGATCTCTGCTCCCCTCCACAGCATGTCTTTTTCCTGGTTCTCTCCCTCAGTCCCAACCAGTCCCAGCAGAAGACTGCCCCTCCCTGAGCCTGGTTCTGCTGGAGGTTTCTTCCTGTTAAAAGGGAGTTTTTCCTTCCCACTGTTGCCAAGTGCTTGCTCACAGGGGGTCGTTTTGACCGTTGGGGTTTTTCTGTAATTATTGTATGGCCTTGCCTTACAATATGAAGTGCCTTGGGGCAACTGTTTGTTGTGATTTGGCGCTATATAAATAAAATTGATTTGATTTGAAAACAGGCACACGATAAGAGAAGGCTCGGTGGCTTGCTGACTTTTTTTTTAACCTTAGGGACATAAAGTAGTGATGCGTCCTGAGAATATAGAGCACAGGCTGGTACCTAGGGTGTAATTATGTCAGCTGGGGAGGGAGGTGCTATTCCATGAATAATTTTATAGGTTAGTAACAGAACCTTAAAATAAGCCGGTGAAGCGACACCAAAATGGGTGTAATGTAGTCAAACTTTCTGCTTCCTGTCAAAACTTTGGCAGCAGCATTTTGAACCAATTGGAGAGCCCTAATGCTAGACTGTGTTAAACCTGAAAATAGAACATTGCAGTAGTCCAGTCTAGAAGAGACAAATGCATGAATCGGGGTCTCAGCATCAGCCACAGACAGGATGGGATGAATCTTCGCTATGTTACGAAGGTGAAAGAAAGCAGTCCTGGTGGTTTCTCTGAGGTCAAAGGACAATGTGGGATCAACTTCCAGACCATTTATGCAATAGTTTATGAAATGGATGAGGTATCATACCTCATACCTGAGGTATGAGAGGGTTTTGACCAAGAACCCCAGTGGAGTGTGCAAAATCAAAAACCCAAGAACCAAAGCCTCACCAGCATAAACACTCCTGAGTGTGTGAATGTTGTTATTGTTCCAGTGATTATTAAATAACGAGTGAGCGCCTGTGCAGAGGTGCAGCCACAGAATCTCTTCCTCTTTGTACTTTTCTGGGCTTCCTTAAGTCTCCTTGTCCTCCCTGCTCTGTCCAGACATCAGAACTAGTACTTCTCTCCCTGTCACCTTCACCACTTCTGCAATCGTTGTCCGGTCATCTACCATCTCCCGGCGCTTTTCTCATTTCCTCCCTAAACTGCACACAACACTCTACTTCCTCCAAATCTTATCCTTAGTTCAGCTGCTGCGCTCAACGTCTTCTTCACCTCCAAAGTCTTTCTACATGCTATATTTGTGTGATGGTCTGAGTATTGAGATAACCCCAGCACAGAAGTACAGGCAGGAGAAGAGTCCATAGTTCTTTTCATTGTCAAGGGGGCCACAGAACATTCAAGGTCACACACACTGGAGATCAGTAAACAAGGAGATGTGTCTGTAGGGGATCAGGCAAAGACAGAAGTAAAAATCTACTAGATCAAACACAGGCAAAAAGTATTAGCCGTGCAGATAATTGACATGATTGCGTGTATTATGGTAAAGTTTACTCTTTTAAATAATTTTATTAGTAATTGGAGCGGACTGCGGCCTCAACTTCACCTAAATTCTGGGTCTTTTAGTGAAGTTTAGGGTTAGTGGCCGGCGATCACCTTAGTATTTCTCTGTTTTTCTTGTTGTTTAATGGTGACAAATTATACAGTATTTTTTGTCTTTCTGATGCCTGATTCTGTTTTTTTCTCTCTGTTTAAGGTGCAGCTCCATCCAGAGATGGGTGTGGTATTTATGGTGAAAACCCTCCTGTCCTGTGCACCAAAAGCATTTCTTGTATATTTGTTTTGTGAATTGTTTTGTAATTTATGTTGGTATCATGGCCCAAGCAGAGGGTCACCCCATTGAGTCTGGTCTGCTTGAGGTTTCTTCCTCAGAGGGAGTTTTTCTTACCACTGCTGCTCTGGGGGTTAGTAAGGTTAGACTTTACCTGTGTGAAGCACCTTGAGGCAACTTTGTTGTGATCTGGCGCTATATAAATGAAAATAAATTGAAACTGAATTGAAATTGAAAGGTTTGCACAGACATTGTTTGACATATAATTAAAAAAATTACATATCATTCCAAGCTCTTTAAAAAAAATCACTGTGGTTGGAATGGATTCAGCATGTAAGAAAACATTTTGAAGATATTCCAGAACAGCATGGCAGCATCTTGGAATTTGAAATTTATTGTACTCATGGGAAAAAAATGAGCGTGGAATTATATATATTTCTAAATTATATTTTGAATAATGTCTGTGCAACATTTGATGCTTTTTACCACATATCTGCCCCAATACATCATGCAGACTATTGTACTGTAGTTTTCTTAGGCTGAATCCATTCCAGCCATAATTACATTTGTATAAATAATAATAATAAAAAAAAACAACCCACGACCCGATCCCAGGTAAGTGTTTGAAGATGTATGTAATAAATAAATAAAATAAAATAAAATAAAATTTAAATTATGTATCAAACACCATCTGTGCAAAATGAGTCAAAAACTAGAAATCTAAGATTACTTACAAAGAAACTCTAGGAGGGAAATACTACAGTAACAACAGATGTTAAAAGAAGAAGGTTTAAGTACACTAAGAAGCGACTAATAAAATGCATAACAGGTGTTAAGGCAAACAGGAAGAAAGCAAACGAAAAAGACAAGAGAAGACAATATCAAAGTAAAACAGGAAGTGAACATAAAGTCAAAAAACCGAAATAGACTGTGAATACGTGGAAATTAAACTACAACTGTAAAGACACCAACAGACCACCAGAGGGAGGTAGAGAACAGAGACAGTGACGCAGAAGGCAGAAAAAAAAATCTAAAGCAAAACCTTTAAAGACAGACACCAAAACAAAAAAATAATGAGTGTGACAATTGATGTTGTCAAGTTACACTCTCTCCAGCCAAAACCTTACAGTGTCTGTCAGGTTGCATCTCATGGATCCGAAGTAGACTTCCTCTGCGCACCTACCCCCACCCCCACCCCTGCTCCTCCTTCTTCATCAGCATTTTTATGTAATAACCACAGTCATTTAATCTTTTGCAAAATCCATCCTCAGCTACCCATCCACAGTTCCATCCTTGAAACCGTCCCTGCCCACCACCTCTGTTACCTTCACCAATATCGCCACTGAAGCTGCAACTGGTAGTGGAAAAGACAAAAGTTACAGTATCAGTCACAGCCACAGCCACTTTATCCGGCTGATCTGAATGCCTGTGCTTGATTGATGACCCCCTGGATTCAGTTAGGTCAAGGAGTCTGACTGCCTGCACTGGTGCCATGCTTCACTTCATCCACCACAAGACTGACCCATCTTGGGTGCTAGCTGGCAACCACCCAGGCAGACACTTTGTCCATCAAGACCTCTTGAAAGTAACCAGTTATCTGCTGCAGCCTGGTGGAATGTAGGTGTGTCCTCTGGCTTTTCCAAACACAAGGTTCTTTAATGCTGCAGCACCTGCATGCTGGATCACGCCCAAAGAAAAGCACCACGTGGCCAACAATGTCTTTGCTAACATTTCCTCACAATGCAAGTGAAACTCCTCATCTGGAGCCATTCATTTGACACGAAATCATTCCAGCTGTACCCAACGACCATCTGAAAATATCCATTCAATTCTCCTACTCCAATTCACCAATCTATTTATTTATGCATCATCAGTTTGCTGCACAGTGACTGAAATACAAAATATCAAAAAGAGCATTTGAAAGACGTCTTTGACCACAGTTCATTTCAGTTTTGGCCTCTGTATGAGTGCTTGCACATGCATGTGCACACATGCAAGTGTAATCATGCCATGGTATAAGAAAGTGAGAGGTCAAAACGGTGACATCACTGGTTAAGAAGGGCTGCTGGGGGCAGAGAAGTGGGACAAAAACAGCGGCTGGTTTTTGAGTGGAAGATTGAATTTCAGCCTGACAGTTTTCTCCAGGAGGCAAACCAAGTGGAAGCACAAGACGAATGATGTAGAAAGGCAATAATCACATTATTTATATATGAAATTTATTCATTTATTCCCAACTTGTAACTATTCAAACAGAAAATACCTGTGACTGTTGAAAATGTGAATTCCACCAGTTTACATTTAAATTGTGAGTCAGTATTCAATTAATTGCCTTTAAGGCAGCTGCACACATGTAATTCCTTACATTAGTCGATGTGAAACATCTTTTTGGATATTCATTCATTCATTCATCTTCTACCGCTTAGTCCAATTAAGGGTCGCGGGGGGCTGGAGCTTATCACAGCAGTCATAGGGCGCAAGGCGGGGTACACCGAGGACAGGATGCCAGTCTGTCGCAGGACCACAAGCAGACAAACAAACACAGACACACACACACACACACACACACACACACACACACACACACCTACGGACAATTTAAAGATTCCAATCCACCTAACCCGCATCTCTTTGGATGTGGGAGGAAACCGGAGCACCCGGAGGAAACCCACGCAAACACAGGGAGAACATGCAAACTCCACACAGAAAGGCCACAGGAATTGAACCCACGACCTTCTCCCTGTGAGGCAACAGTGCTAACCACTAAGCCACCGTGCTGCCTCTTTTTGGATATCTCAAAGTAAAATAATACTAGTTAATATCAAAGTGTACATATAAAAAACTGGAGTTATGACTAAGGTCAAAATGACACATATCTATCTATCTATCTATCTATCTATCTATCTATCTATCTATCTATCTATCTATCTATCTATCTATCTATCTATCTATCTATCTATCTATATCCAGCACTTGAACACGCTCAGTTATGTGGCAGAGTGTGAAGCAGAAGGTGCAGCCGAGCAGCCCTGAAGTGGCCACGCTGCTCCTGTGCTTCATGGACCCGGAGCCACGAGGGGGCGTTTGGGGGCGACGCCTCCTCACGTCATCAACGGGACACCTGTTGTGGCACCGCAAAGGGAGAGCACGTGCATTGTGTTCTGCGTGTCTGTTTATAAGAATCTTCTCGCCCAGAAGAAAAAAGAGTGCCAACAACTACCCATAACTGTGTTCTTCACTTGGAAAAAGACACCTGCAGCAAGGTGTGAGTGGACAAAGGCGTGACAGTGGTGTGGCTCCAGGACGAAGAGGTGCGATCAGAGGAACTGTGAAATACTGCTCAGTCACTATTAATAATTTCTTATGTGTCCAACCTCGTAGGTTGATCGTTAAAATTAAATTTGTTAGTTCTAAAAGCCATCATAATTATTTTTAGGAAAACGTTCTGTTTTTATTTCTCAAACAAATGTTTGGGCCTGAAAACAGGTTGGTCTTATTTTTCTACTCAGGTTTGAACTTTGAGAGTGTTTACACACGAGAGAAAAGTGAGAAAATGTTAATGCATGTTTGAGAAAAGTGTATAAAGTGTGTAGTGAGGGGTTTTACAGCATTAAAACGTCTATAATAATTGTAAAAAATAACGCTGATGACTTCACGGATTTCGCCTATTGCGGGCTATTTTTAGAACATAACTCCCGCGATAAACGAGGGACCACTGTGTATCTACATGAAAGGTTTATGTGGGGTTAATCTGCTGTCTCATGTCATTTCTCAGATCAGTTGTTGGTTTGGTTTTGTGGTATGCAGGAGATCACTTGACCAGGGGTCTATACATTCAAATAATAATTTAAAAATACTGTCATCACTCTTTACTCTTAGTCAGTCTCTTACAACGGTGTAGCCTAAATACACCAGCTTTCTGGGAGCGCACCCAATTCATTACACACGCTCAGAGGCAGGTACCATCCGGTGCGCACTTTTTGTGATGACAAACTCATCGCCCCCTTAATATTTTTTTTCTGGCGCCGGGCCTGGTGCTTCATCTCCTCCCCTCTGCCTTTAGACACATGAAGGTGGAGCAAAATAGAGGAGGAGGAGGAGGCGGGGGCTTTCTGATTATGGATCACGGTGAGGGAAATGAGAGTCAAACGCAGAGGGGTCACAGTGATGGCTGTTCTAATGGAGTTGTGATTTGATGCAGCGTGCTGAGAGGAGGAGACCGGCCTGAGTTTGATTTGTTCTGGGTGCACTGGACATGGTAATAAATGTGTCATGAGCATGAAGATGGTTTCACTGCATAGGCTTTATTTTTATTTATTATATAAATTTACATGTATTTTTGTGCATGTGTGCATGTGATGCAGGTCAGAACTGCAAAGGTTTAAAAAGTCAGTGCAGAGTTTAAAAGGCTGCCTGTGAAATTGTGATGCAATTTTATGTTGTGTGTGTGTGTGTGCGCGCGCACTGTGACTTTTAATCTACCATTCAGTTCATGTGGACACCTAAATGTCACATGTAATTTTTAATGCCATTAAATGACACCCCCCCCCCCAAAAAAACCCCAATCAGGTTACTTTAAATGAAAAAAAAAAAACCCACAAAAAACAACAAAACGGTTTGACAAATCGAATCTTCAACTGTGCTCTAACGTTTACATACCCCAACAGAATTTTTGTTTTTTGGCCATTTTTTCAGAGAATATGAACAATAACACAAAAACTTTGTTTTTGTTGAGAAAGGGTCGTAACACGGACCCACAACAGGGGGCGCAAATGAACGGACAATGGATAAGACAAAGAAACAATTTAATGTTGTGAATCGCACAACTAAATACAGATACAGATAATGCCAATTGTACACAAGGTGACGTGCGGGCAGGCTCGAAGATAGGAGACCTCTGGCGATCGGAGAGCCGGGACCCACACAGCTTCCACCACCAACGGCCTGAAGAACACTGGAGCCGCCAAGTCCTGAGTCCCCAGGTGGTCACCATCTTCGGTTGCAGACCCTGGTACTGCTGGCAGAAGATGACAAAACAGTTATGGTGAGTGTGTATCCACACACCCAGTAATCCTTGGAACTAGTTCCTTCGGGAGGGAGAACCTCCACCTCCAGATACGTTATCACTCGTGCAGCTCCTGTTTGTCTTCCTTCTGGATGGAGTGACAGACGAAGACCGTCGTCCTCTCACTATCCGCTAATCCAGTCTTCCACAGACTTCACAGGTACGCGGCTGCACACAGATCACAGTTTAGATACACTGAATAACAACAGCAGAGAAGAATTACCTTCGACGGTAGTTGATTTCTCGGCGAGGAGGTGGAGTAATGATCCGGCTTTTGTAGAGGTGGTGGTGATTGGTGACAGCTGGTGTAAACGAGTGACAGCTGTCACTCTGTCTCGGCGCCCTCTCATGCTTGAAGCCCGCACTCCAAGCAGGGCGCCGACTGGTGGTGGTGGGCCAGCAGTACCTCCTCTTCAGCGGCCCACACAACAGGACCCCCCCCTCAGCGGGCGCCTCCTGGCGCCCGACCAGGCTTGTCCGGGTGTCGGCGGTAGAAATCGGCCAGGAGGGCCGGGTCCAGGATGAAGCTCCTCTTCACCCAGGAGCGTTCTTCGGGTCCGTACCCCTCCCAGTCCACCAGATATTGAAAACCCCGGCCCTTCCGATGGACGTCCAGGAGCCGACGAACAGTCCATGCCAGCTCCCCGTCAATGATACAGGCAGGAGGTGGTACGGGTCCAGGAGTGCAGAGTGGTGAGGCGTGGTATGGTTTTATCCTTGAGACATGAAACACTGGGTGAATCCGCAGTGAAGCTGGGAGTTTCAGCTTCACTGCGGCTGGACTGAGGATCTTGAGTATTGAGAATGGTCCGATGAACCAGTCTTTGAGCTTTTGTGATTCAACCTGCAGTGGGATGTCCTTGGTTGATAACCACACCTCCTGCTCAGGCTGGTATGCAGGGGCCGGGGAACGCCGGCGATCTGCATGGGCCTTAGCCCTCGTCCGGGCCTGCAACAGGGCAGAACGGGCGGTCCGCCACACCCGGCGGCACCTTCGCAGGTGGGCCTGGACCGAGGGGAGCCCGACCTCTCCCTCCACAAGTGGAAACAATGGGGGCTGATACCCCAAACACGCCTCGAAAGGGGAGAGGCCGGTAGCAGATGAGACCTGGCTATTGTGGGCGTACTCGATCAAGGCCAGATGGTCACTCCAAGCCGCCGGATGTGCGGAGGTTACGCAGCGGAGAGCCTGTTCCAATTCCTGGTTCGCCCGCTCTGCCTGGCCGTTCGTCTGTGGGTGATACCCGGACGAGAGACTCACGGTGGCCCCCAGTTCCTTACAAAAACTCCTCCATACCTGCGACGAGAACTGGGGACCACGATCCGAAACGATGTCCGATGGTATCCCATGCAGACGCACAACGTGGTGGACCAGGAGGTCTGCTGTCTCCTGGGCTGTCGGGAGCTTCGGGAGGGCCACGAAGTGGGCCGCCTTGGAGAACCGGTCCACTATCGTGAGGATGACGGTGTTACCCTGGGACGGCGGGAGGCCCGTGACGAAGTCCAGGCCGATGTGAGACCAGGGGCGATGAGGCACAGGCAGGGGCTGGAGGAGGCCCCTGATCTTGTGATGATCCGCCTTGCCCCTAGCACAGGTGGTGCAGGCCTGGACATAGTCCCGGACGTCGGCTTCCAGTGACGCCCACCAGAAGCGCTGCTGGACTACTGCCACGGTCCTACGCACTCCGGGATGACAGGAGAGCTTGGATCCATGGCAGAAGTCCAAGACAGCAGCCCTGGCTTTTGGTGGGACGTAAACTCTGTTCTTAGGACCGTTCCCCGGGTTCGGGTTCCTGGTCAGGGCCTCCCGGACGGTCTTCTCCACGTCCCATGTGAGGGTGGCCACGACAGTGGACTCGGGAACGATGGTCTCGATGGGGTCTGACAACTCGGCCTTGGCTTCCTCTTCGTGCACCCGGGACAGTGCGTCGGATCGTTGGTTTCTAGTCCCGGGACGGTAGGTGATCCGGAAGTCAAAGCGTCCAAAGAACAGGGACCAGCGGGCTTGCCTGGGGTTCAGCCGCTTGGCGGTCCGGATGTACTCCAGGTTCCGATGGTCCGTGAAAGGCACCGTAGCTCCCTCCAACAGGTGTCTCCACTCTTCAAGAGCCTCCTTAACCGCGAGGAGTTCCCGATTGCCCACGTCATAGTTGTGTTCTGCGGGGGTCAACCTGCGGGAAAAGTAGACACATGGATGGAGAACCTTGTTGGACTCCCCACTCTGGGACAGAACGGCTCCTATCCCTGAGTCAGAGGCGTCCACCTCCACTATGAACTGGCGAGTAGGATCAGGCTGCACCAGAACTGGTGCAGACGAAAACCGGCATTTCAACTCCCTAAATGCGGCTTCGCACCGATCCGACCAAGTGAAGGGGACTTTAGGGGAGGTCAGGGCAGTCAGGGGGCTAACAACCTGACTGTAACCTTTAATGAACCTCCAATAGAAATTTGCAAAGCCGAGGAACTGTTGCAGCTTCCTACGGCTTGTTGGTTGGGGCCAATCTCTCACCGCCGCAACCTTGGCCGGATCCGGGGCGACGGAGTTGGAGGAGATGATGAACCCCAGGAAGGACAAAGAAGTGCGGTGGAACTCACACTTCTTGCCCTTCACAAACAACCGGTTTTCTAGTAACCGCTGCAGGACCTGACGTACATGCTGGACATGAGACTCAGGGTCCGGAGAAAAGATGAGTATGTCATCCAGATATACGAAGACAAACTGGTGCAGGAAGTCCCGCAAGATGTCATTAACCAATGCTTGGAACGTCGCGGGGGCATTAGGGAGGCCGAACGGCATGACCAGGTACTCAAAATGACCTAACGGGGTGTTAAATGCCGTCTTCCATTCGTCTCCCTTCCGGATCCGAACCAGGTGGTACGCATTCCTAAGATCAAGTTTGGTGAACATTTTGGCTCCATGCAGGGGCGTGAACACCGAATCCAACAGGGGCAACGGGTATCGATTGCGAACCATAATCTCGTTCAGCCCTCTGTAGTCAATGCATGGACGGAGTCCGCCGTCTTTTTTACCCACAAAAAAGAAACCCGCACCCATCGGGGAGGTGGAGTTCCGAATCAACCCGGCGGCTAAGGAGTCCCGGATGTAGGTCTCCATCGATTTGCGTTCCGGACGTGAGAGCTTGTACAATCTACTGGACGGGTACTCAGCGCCCGGAATCAAATCGATGGCACAATCGTACGGTCGGTGCGGGGGAAGAGTGAGTGCCAGATCTTTGCTGAAGACGTCAGCAAGATCGTGGTACACCTCGGGCACCGCCGTCAGATTGGGGGGGACTTTGACCTCCTCTTTAGCTGTAATTCCGGGTGGAACCGAGGATCCAAGACACTCCCGGTGGCAGGTTTCGCTCCACTGCGTCACCACCCCAGACGGCCAATCAATCCGGGGATTGTGCTTCGCCATCCATGGAAATCCCAGAATCACTCGGGAGGTAGAAGGTGTTACATAAAACACAATCTCCTCCCTGTGATTCCCAGACACAACCAAGGTTACTGGCTGTGTCTGATGTGTAATTAACGGGAGTAGAGTGCCATCTAGTGCTCGTACCTTCAATGGTGAAGGCAGGGCCACCAGAGGAAGCCCTACTGCCCTGGCCCATCTGCTGTCCAGCAGATTCCCTTCTGACCCCGTGTCTACCAGTGCTAGGGCGTGAAGGGTTAAATCCCCACTCAGGATTGTTACTGGGATTCGTGCTGATTTATGGGTTTTCCCTGTGTAAATATTATGGCCCACCCTTAACCCAGTTCCTAAGGATGGGCGTTGGAGTTTGATCGTTTGGGGCAGTCTTTTAACATGTGCTCACAAGAGCCACAGAAAAAACACTCCCCGCGGGCCAGCCTCCTTTGTCTGATATTTGATTTTAATTTGGCCCTGCTCGTGTCCATAGCTTCGTCAGCAGGGGGAGCTGTTGCCACACGGAGCCCTCTGGCAGTGGAACGTAGGGAAGACGACACTCTTTCGGACCCGGAGGAGAGAGGGACGGCTTGTGCCCGACCACGCCCCCCGGCCTGCTCCCGACGGTGTTCATTCAACCGGTTGTCTAAACGTATAACCAAACTGACAAGCCCATCGAAGTCTGCCGGTTCGTCCTTAGCCAGTAAATGCTCCTTCAGTACTGGAGACAGTCCGCTTATGAAGGCGGCGCGGAGCGCAACATTATTCCAGCCGGACCTCGCAGCCGCAATGCGGAAGTCGACTGCATAATCAGCTGCGCTTCGGCGCCCCTGTCTCATTGACAGCAGCACGCTCGAGGCGGTCTCGCCTCTGTTGGGATGATCAAACACCTGTTTGAATTCCTGTACAAACCCAGCGTATGACGTCAGGAGCCACGAATTCTGTTCCCAAAGCGCCGTAGCCCAAGCGCGTGCCTCACCTCGAAGCAAATTAATCACATAAGCCACCCGGCTGGCATCTGATGCGTACATAACTGGACGCTGTGAAAAAACGAGCGAACACTGCATTAAGAAGTCTGCGCACGTTTCGACACAACCTCCGTACGGTTCTGGAGGGCTTATGTAAGCTTCAGGGGACGGTGGGGGGGTTTGTTGAACGGCCAGTGGAATGTCTGTCTGTGGCCCAGAGCCAGCAGGAGGAGTCACTGCAGCAGCGCTCGAGTCACGCGCTTCCACTCTGGCGGTGAGAGCCTCCACCCTGCAATTGAGGACTGCATTCTGCTCGGTTACCAGATTTAACTGAGTGGTGAAAGCGGTAAGGATTTGCTGCAGTTCACTTACAATGCCTCCTGCTGACGCCTGCGCTCCTTGTTCTCCCATTGGCTGTTCAAGCTGTGGTTGACGCCCCTCGGGATCCATGACGAATGGCCGAGAAATCCTGTTGAGAAAGGGTCGTAACACGGACCCGCAACAGGGGGCGCAAATGAACGGACAATGGATAAGACAAAGAGTAACAATTTAATGTTGTGAATCGCACAACTAAATACAGATACAGATAATGCCAATTGTACACAAGGTGACGTGCGGGCAGGCTTGAAGATAGGAGACCTCTGGCGATCGGAGAGCCGGGACCCACACAGCTTCCACCACCAACGGCCTGAAGAACACCGGAGCCGCCAAGTCCTGAGTCCCCAGGTGGTCACCGTCTTCGGTTGCAGACCCTGGTACTGCTGGCAGAAGATGACAAAACAGTTATGGTGAGTGTGTATCCACACACCCAGTAATCCTTGGAACTAGTTCCTTCGGGAGGGAGAACCTCCACCTCCAGATACGTTATCACTCGTGCAGCTCCTGTTTGTCTTCCTTCTGGATGGAGTGAGAGACGAAGACCGTCGTCCTCTCACTATCCGCTAATCCAGTCTTCCACAGACTTCACAGGTACGCGGCTGCACACAGATCACAGTTTAGATACACTGAATAACAACAGCAGAGAAGAATTACCTTCGACGGTAGTTGATTTCTCGGCGAGGAGGTGGAGTAATGATCCGGCTTTTGTAGAGGTGGTGGTGATTGGTGACAGCTGGTGTAAACGAGTGACAGCTGTCACTCTCTGTCTCGGCGCCCTCTCATGCTTGAAGCCCGCACTCCAAGCAGGGCGCCGACTGGTGGTGGGCCAGCAGTACCTCCTCTTCAGCGGCCCACACAACAGTTTTCACTCATATAGTGGTTGGGTGAAGCTATTTATTGCCAAACAACTGTGTTTACTCCTTTTAAATCATAATGACAATAGAAACGACCCAAATGACCCTGATCAAAACTTTACACCCCCCTGTTCTTCATATCGTGTGTTGCCCCCTTTAACCTCACTGACAGCTTGGAGTCTTTTGTGGTGGTTGTGGACGAGGCTCTCTGATGGTGAAGCTGCCACTGAATATGTCTTGACCTTTATTTACATCAGTTATGAAGAAATACAAACAGTATGACTCTCTGTGGTGAATCTGTGTGGAGTAGACAGTTTCTCAAAAACTGAGTGACTGTGCAAGAAGGAGAAGAGTGAGGAAAGCCACCAAGACACCCAGACAGCCCAGAAGAAGTTACAGGCTTCTGTGGCTGTGATTGGAGACATTGTGCACAGTGCAAGTTTTGCATCACCACTCTGAGCTTCATAGTGAGCAGAGGATTTTCTTTCACCAAAACAGATCAAATATAGGCTTACATCTCAGATTTACCTTCTGGCAATTTGTAGCTGAACTTTCAGGTCCTCCATTTAAGAAAATCCTCCTCTGTCCAGGTTTCCACTCATGTCCCCATTTCTTGTTTTTCTCTGTTGCCAGGCTGAAGCTGATTTTTCTCCAGAGACAACAAACTTAAACCATGAAAGACAAGAAGCAGAAAGACAAAGAGACAGATGATCAAGTCAAAGGAGGTGTGCTAGAAGGAGGGAAAATGAATGACAAAGAGAAAACCAACAAATCTGGTGATGAACACAAGTTTACCAAAGACCAGCAGAAGGTTGAGAAGGACAGAAGTCTGAATGAATCATGTGTGGAAGTCAGGAGAGATGCCCACTGCTCCCAGCGGAGGAGCAACAGGGCTCTGATGAAGCGTTTGGCCATCAATGTCTCAGGGATGCGCTATGAGACGCAGCTCCGCACCCTCGCCCGATTTCCAGACACACTATTGGGTGACCCTCAGCGCCGACTTCACTACTTCGACCCGATGCGGAATGAGCTGTTCTTAGACAGGAACCGTGCCTGCTTTGATGCCATCCTTCACTTCTACCAGTCTGGTGGGAGGCTAAGGAGACCCGCCAACACCCCTCTGGACATTTTCCTTGAGGAGCTACACTTCTACGAGCTTGGAGATGAGATTATCGACCGCTTTAAGGCAGATGAAGGCTTCCCCAAAATAGAGGAGAGACCCTTACCCACCAACAAGTTACAGCGCCGCCTCTGGATGCTGTTTGAGTATCCAGAGTCCTCCAGCGGAGCCCGCATCATCGCCATCATCAGCATCATGGTTATTGTGATTTCCATCCTCATCTTCTGCTTGGAAACTTTGCCGGAGTTCAGGGCTGAGAAGGAAAAGAGGGAGGTGAGGAGGAATTGGGGATGGGTAACCCAGTTTAAAACCACATGAGGGGTTAAGAGTAGTGTGGTGACAAAGTGGCATATCCATAGGGATGTGGCAACTCTGACCCAAAAGGGGCCAACAAGGACCTTAAACCCTCAGTGGTCCATGGACTCACTGGAGAGTCTGCATCTATGTTTCTGGACCCATAAGGCTTGGAGTATTGTTTCAATTAGTTTGGCACTTTGTATGAATGCTAATATATATATATATATATATATATATATATATATATATATATATATATATATATATATATATATATATATATGTACCTTTAATGGTACTATAAATACACTTTATGTATGTTTTCTAGAGTCGGTTAATCAATTATTCACTATACCACCACCAAGATGTAACAATTTCAGCCCCAGTTGCTCTGTCTGTCTGTCTGTCTGTCTGTCTGTCTGTCTGTCTGATAGTCTGCAAGATACCCCCAAAAAACATAAGTGGGTTTCAGTGATAGTCTGTGGACTCAGAAGAGACGGTTCCATTTTTGACCAGATGTGGAAACAGAACATTTTTTTATAGGATCTAACATTGATATAGGCATTATTTCTACCTTGGAAAAGCAGCAGTTCCACCTGCATTTAACCCCAGTTAAGGAAAGACAAAGAGATGAATATTCAGCTTTTACAGGTATATGACATTCATGAGTACACTCTAGTTTGATCTGGTGACTGGAGCCCTGGTGTCTTCTAGGCTTTCTTTAATCTTCTCTGGTTTTCACTTTGAAGTTTCCAACTTGACCAGGACATCTGCATCGCATCATCAGTTGCTTTCGATGGACCACAGTTGTGGTTTGGGGATTTTTCATTGAAATCCTGCTCATCACTGCCAAGACCCACATTGACCATCAGTGTGTCTGCATGTGGTGTCACTTACCTCAGTAGTGATATTCATGTCTCTGGGAGCTCATTCTGTTAGTCAAGAGATGTCTAAGAAGGATAACTGGACAGAGGTTGCTTGGTGATGGCAGTACTTTTGCAGCAGAGTAAAGCTCCAAGTGTTTGGTACTTCCGGTCCTACTGTAGGGTTGTGAGATCTGGATGCCAACCAGTAATGACTATGACTACATTCCTACTTGATCCCACAGGAGAATCCTTACATATGACTGGAAATACCTTTTCAAATGAAGGGTTACTTTGGGAGACCCAGTGTAGGTGAACTGCTTGTATTGTGAAGGAAAACCAGGTGACTCTACAGCCATTTCCTGCCTTTCTGTGCGTTTGACCCAACACTTCTGATGACCACAGCAACTGAGTGAGGCCCAGAAGACATTCACATATCACCCATGGCTGCAGTGGATAGTTGACTATTTTTGGGATATATGGAGCGCTGGACTGCTTGGGTGGCTGCCAGTTGGGACCCAGGGTGGCTCCATAGGGTGGTGCAGCACCAGCACAAGCACTGGTCCAAAACTGAACTTGGAGCTGTCCTCACAAGTTAGAACTATTATACTGAAGCAATGTAGAAGGTCATGATATGACAAAAAAATTAAAGTGGTCACATTCCAGAGGTTTGACTCTTTGACTGGCTGAGCAAACATGAGCACAGCAAAGCAACAGGGGTCACTGTGCCAATGATGCAGCCCTCAGGACTGAAAATAAAGGGAACTGGACGAGATACAGAAGAAACCAAGACATTTTTCTGGGATTATTTTGGACTCGTCCTTATATCTGATCCACTTAGACTGAGTGGAAGGAATGAAAGGAGATGAGAAGTGCAGTTAAACCCTGATGGAAAAACAAGAGTTGGGAAAGACGAGAGGGAAGGACGAGAAAGCGAGGCTGAGCAGGTTTAGTGGTGGGTGGGGGCACGTGGAGGGCTGAATGATGTTGAGTGAAGGGTGAATAATGAATGGGGAAGTCATGGCCTAGACAAACAGGTTTTTGATCAGAGGGTCATAGGTTCAATTGTCAAACCAGACAGGGGAATTACCCAGGTGCTCTTGAGCATGGCTTTAACTCCACAGTTGCTCCTGATCTGCAGTTGCATGACAGCAGCATGACATGGGTGTGTGAATGGATGAATAAGAGGCACCGCGCTGAGAGTGTCTGCTTTAGATGGTAAATGCAGTCCAAGAGACGAGTGTGAAGGAACGGAGACGAGCTTGTCTCACATTACCCCCCGAAGAACTGAACGGGTTATATATAGAGAGAGAGAACGCCATCAACACATAAACCAGCGTCTGTATAAATATACACAGTGACTCATACACATGGACAACGGCTCAGAAAACAGGCTGATCTTCACCTTTTTTGATGACCGCTGCAAAATAAATGACATAGTTGGAGGTGTAGGTGATTCTGGAGGATCAGGGAGGAACTCAACAGTGCATGTTGCCCAGGTAGACCTGTAGAACATGCGATTGAGAAGTTTTAAGCCTGACCCTGAAAAAGTAGGGCGTGGTTCTCCATCTTTTGTATTCTGAGAAACCAACATAGAATAATAAGTGAAATAAGGGCCTGGCTTTGATTCCTCATCACGTTTCGTGCATCTTTGACTGAACACTTCATCTGCAACATCCCCGTTCACCCACCTGTAAATGGTTGCAGTGATGGACCGGTATCCTGCCCAAGGGGAGATGCTCCTCTTATGGAATCCGGGGATTAGAACAGACACTAATGGGCCTCGGGGTCTATATAGGACTTACTTCTTCTTGTAGAGTGAAGACAAAGAAAAATACTCATCTGGCACTGATGTACTGTTAAAAATGAATCAAATTCAGCAGGTGTAAACTCTAAAGTGTTGAAATGTATTTACAGCATCATTTCAGGATTTTTCAAGCAAATATCAAGTAGAGTGAGTGAGGGGGAAAAGCAATGACAAACATAAAAACAGAGTGTCTGGGACTATACTGTGTGCTGCCGGCTATGAAAAGTTGAAAATAAAACATCTTAAACCACCAGCAACTTCCCAGAAAAAGAAAGAAAACAAGCAGCTATGTTAAGTGGACTGTCAGATGACTCTCGTCTGGGGTGAAACACAACCTGGAGTCACATGAACTTAATTCTTTTTGCATGTTTAAATATAGAGAAAGTGATTTATATAAAAGTCTGTGCAGACTGATAAAACATGTGAGTGAAAATGGAGAGGACACAAAGTTAGCACAGTATCAAAGACTGCTCAGGCTCCATCAGCTTGTGCTGACACACATCATATTCCAAATGTGCTGAGGACAAATTCTGACAATAATTACTTCTCACGTAACTCAACTCTTTGACTGTTTACACCAGCTCTCTGTGCTCAGCCTGGTTTCCATGGAGCTATTTATGATTTCTTTGACTTACAGTGCATCCGAATAGTATTCACTCTCCCACATTTTATGTTACAGCCTTATTCCAAAATGGATGAAATTCATTTCTTTCCTCAAGATTCTACACACAATACCCCATAATGACAATGACAAAAAAGTTTTTTTTTTTTTGGATTGTTGCAAATTTATTTAAAAAACAAAACAAAACGACAACAACAAACTACACAAGTATTCACAGTCTTTTCCGTGAAGCTCAAAATTGACCTCAGGTGCCTCCTGTTTCCACTGATCATCCTTGAGATGTTTCTCCAGCTTAATTTGACTCCACCTGGGGTAAATTCAGTTGACTGGACATGATTTGGAAAGACACACACCTGTCTACATATAAGGTCCCACAGTTGACAGTCAGAGCACAAACCAAGCATGAAGTCAAAAGAATTGTCTGTAGACCTCAGAGACAGGATTGTCTCCAGGCACAAATCTGGGGAAGGGTACAGAAACATTTATGCTGCTTTGAAGGCCCCAATGAGCACAGTAGCCTCCATCATCAGTAAATGGAAGAAGTTCAGATCCACCAGGACTCTTCCTAGAGCTGGCTGCCCATCTAAACTGAGCAATCGGGGGAGAAGGACCTTAGTCAGGGAGGTGACCAAGAACCCGATGGTCACTCTGTCAGAGCTCCAGCATTCCTCTGTGGAGAGAGGAGAACCTTCCAGAAGGACAACCATCTCTGCAGGAATCCACCAATCAGGCCTGTATGGTAGAGTGGCCAGACGGAAGCCACTTCTTAGTAAAAGGCACATGGCAGCCCACCTGGAGTTTGACAAAAGGCACCTGAAGGACTCTCAGACCAGGAGAAACAAAATTCTCTGGTCTGATGAGTCAAAGATTGAACTCTTTGGTGTGAATGCCAGATGTCATGTTTAAAGAAACTAGGCACCATCCCTACAGTGAAGCATAGTGGTGGCAGCATCATGCTGTGGGGATTAACATTTATTTAACCAGGCTGGTCCTATTGAGATCAAGACCTCTTTTGCAAGGGAGACCTGGACATTTATAAGTTTCCAATTCACCTAACCTGCATGTCTTTAAATGTGGGATTAAACCGGAGCACCTGGAGGAAACACACACAAACACAGGGAGAACATGCAAACTCCACACAGAAAGGCCACAGGTAGGAATCGAACCCATGGCCTTCTTGCTGTGAGACAACAGTGCTAACCATTAAGTCACCATGCTGCCCAAATGGAGACTGGTCAGGTTTGAGGGAAAGATGAATGCAGCAATGCACAGACATCCTGGATGAAAACCTGCTCCAGAGCGCTCTTGACCTCAGACTGGGGCGAAGGTTCATCTTTCAGCAGGATAATGACCCCCAGCACACAGCCAAGATATGAAAGGAGTGGCTTCAGGACAACTCTGTGAATGTCCTTGAGTGGCCCAGCCAGAGTCCAGACCTGTATATGATTGAACATCTCTGCAGAGATCTGAAAATGGCTGTGTGCTGCAAAGAGAAATGGGCAAAAGTGCCCAAAGATAGGTGTGCCAAGCTTATGGCATCATATTCAAGAAGACTTGACATTATAATTGCTGCCAAATGTGTACCAACGTAGGATTGAGCAAAGAGTGTGAATACTTATGTACATGTGCTTTATCAGTTATGTATTTTATTGAATTTGTAAACATTTCAAAAAAACATTTCTCATGCTGTCATTATGGGGTATTGTGAGTAGAATATTGAGAGGAAAAATGAATGTACTCCATTTTAGAATAAGAATGTAACACAACAAAATGTGGAAAAAGGTTAGCACTGTGAATGCTTTCTGGATGCACTGTAATTCCTTTATACTCATATTTCACAGTTTGATAGATTATGTGGTCGGTATGAGACTTTCCTGGTGGCAGGAGTGGTGGCCTAGTGGTTAGTGCCCTTGGTTTCAGTGCAGAAGGCTCCCAGTTCAAACCCTACTGCTGCCCCATTTTTCTATATAATGTGGAGTTGCATTTGGAGGGGCATCTGGTGTAAAACTTGTGCCAAATCAACATGCAGGATGGACCTGGAGTGAAAACAATGGAGCAACCAAAGGGACTTACTATGGGACTTTCATGGTATCATAACCTTCAGCAAACATACTACGGGACATAACAGTATTCCGGGATAGGCCAAAATTATATTGCACCTGTATTCATTTGAAATGTCCACCAGGTGGAGATATTGCTCTTTTTCAAGAACCTTAAGACACAGTGATGACCAACCTGTTGCTTATACTAGTAGATTAGGCACACACGGTGTCCAATGGAGTATAAAACATTATTTTTGTTTCGTTGTGCACATTATCTCTTGTTATTGCTCCCTTTCACAAGTGCAAGGAGCTAGTTACTGATGTTTGTTGGAATTAATTCAAAGTAAAATGTCACTTTTAGGGGGAAAAAAGGTCACTTGTTCATCTGCCAGAAATAATTTTCACCAACACGTAGTAACGCCCAAGTCGTCACATTTGGTTGCTTGGTCAGTGCCCCTTCATGTCACATAGTGACATATACGAAAATGTGTTTTTTTGGGGGGATAAACAGCAGCATCTTTTCCCTCTGATAACAGACTATCTGCTTGGCTTACATGTCATAGAGGAACATTTGTCTATGTTTGGGTTAGCGTTATGGATTAGGGTATGGTTAGATTAAATTAGATTACACAGAATTTTATTAATCCCTTGGGAAGACTCCCTCAGGGAAATTAAGGTTCCAGCTGCATTGTATCGTAGCACACGAGGTAATAATCACACAGAGTTCAAAAGTAAAAATAAAAATCAATTTATAAAATGTAAATACAAATATAAATACCAGAAATACTACCCACTACTGCCTTACTGGCTACTACTGTTCCTCTCCTTCCTGTCCTCTGTCTTCCTGTTACTCCTCCTCCCCCTGAGTGAGGAGTTGTACAGTCTGATGGCCTGAGGGACAAAGGAGTTTTTCAGTCTGTTGGTCCTGCACTTGGGAAGGAGCAGCCTGTAACTGAAGAGGTTCCTCTGGTTGCTGATGACGGTGTGCAGAGGCTGACTGGCATCATCCATAATGTTCAGCAGTTTGCCCAGTGTTCTCTTCTCTGCCACCGTCACCAGAGAGTCCATCTTTCTGCCAACCACCCGGCTGATTGGCGTTTCAACCTGCTCTCCTACTGTTTTCACTCCAGTGAGGAGGGTAGCATTATACCCTGCAGGATTAAATACAAGACAAGTGTATGAGCTCTTCTTGAGCCAACGGCCATCATGCACAAAGGCGGTTCTGATAGTCAACTCAGCACCAGTTCCGGCAACATGCAATGAGTTGTTCCTATGACCGTCTCAGCTATATTGTGTTGCTGACTAATAGGGCATCTCATCAAGGGACACTACACCTGACATCATGGTGCAGCCTCACAGTTTAGTTCTAAGACAGTCCAATTTAGAGTTAGAGATATGGCTACCACATGCGGGGCAACTGATGCGCTACATCATATGGCAGTGGCGAGAAGTGAGGGAAGTCAATGTTACTACATCAACAATGTGACCATCACACGCCAAAGCCACCAGAAAACTGTCTCTTAACCTAGGACCTTGGAATGTTAGAACCACAAATGGAGTGACACATCAAAAAGACCTTGCACTTTGCACTTTGAGATTCCATGGAATGTGCATTACAAATAAAATGTATTATTATTATTAAAAAACCTGATTGTGTAACAGCGATTAAGTGTGTAGAGTTGGAGAAAGGACACAGCTGCACCCTCAGTGAAGTTCAACGAAGGGCTCAGTAAATCTTATTGAAAGAAGTCATACAATATTCTGGAATGGTGGGAAAAAAATCATCAAAATGAGCCATTTTCATCAAAATGTGACAACTTGGGTGTGAGACTGGATTGAAATTGAATGTCTGTGAGCTATTTCACAAAATGTGTGATGTGTCTTCCTGATGGTGCATTGTCCTCGAGAAATGGCATATCAGTCAACAACACAACACTAAAAGACCTCGTCACGTCATGACAGAAAGACGCACTGATCAAATGTAAAAATGAGAGGAGTTGGGACAGAGAATGTGTAGAAAATCTTGCTGCATTTTCTATACAGACTTACAGAGCAAAAAAGTCTGATGTTAGCTTGTTAATAAACAAAGTTATCTGCCTTGTTAGCAACACTAGAGTTTAATTTCACTAAGCACTGTACTTATTCTTGAAGCAGATTTTTATCTGGAATTCAGTAAGGAGCTGCAGGTTGTGCAATGTTTGTCTTTCTGTTGTAGTCATTCTTCAAAAACACACTTTGCACATTTGGTGGCTTTCCTCCTATAAATATGTGTGTGTGTGTGTGTGTGTGTGTGTGTGTGTGTGTGTGTGTGTGTGTGTGTGTGTGTGTGTGTGTGTGTGTGTGTGTGTGTGTGTGTGTGTGTGTGTGTGTGTGTGTGTGTTTCAAACAAAATATTCCCTCACTCCGTCAGACATGATATACAGCTCTTGGCTATTTGAAGTTCACTGACTGACTCTTGTGGAATAAAATCAGGTTTGTTTCCAGTATTGCATTTACACCATGTAAACTGCTGTTGACATGTTTGCTGTTCTGGAACTGTGCCATTTCCAGCTGGTGATATATTGTGAGGCCGGTAATCAGCTCATGCCTGCATGATCTGGAAGACCTCAATGTTTTGTTCAAATGTTCATACATTTGTTGTTGTTGTGTTTTGCAGCAATTCACCACCATCCCTCACCCCACAATAGAGAACGAAACCATCTCTGTCCCACCTGGTTTCACGCCCTTCCAAGACCCTTTTTTCATCGTAGAGACAATCTGCATATGCTGGTTCTCCTTTGAACTCATCATTCGCTTCATCTGTGCGCCGAGCAAGATGCGTTTTTTCAAAGACGTCATGAACATCATTGACTTTTTTGCTATCATTCCTTATTTTGTCACAATAGGAACAGAGCTGGCCAAAGACAAGGATTCTCAGCCCTCCGTGTCCCTGGCCCTCATCAGGATTATCAGGCTGGTGAGGGTATTCAGGATCTTCAAACTGTCTCGGCACTCCAAGGGCCTCCAGATCTTGGGCCAGACACTGAAAGCGAGCCTGCGAGAGCTCGCCCTGCTCATTTTCTTTGTCTTTATTGGCGTCATAGTCTTTTCTAGTGCTGTCTACTTTGCTGAGGTGGACAGTCCCGGCACATCGTACACCAGCATCCCTGAGGCCTTCTGGTGGGCGGTGGTGTCCATGACCACAGTTGGCTACGGGGACATGTACCCAGAGACTGTTGGGGGAAAGTTGGTGGGCACCATGTGCGCCATCGCTGGCGTGCTCACCATCTCACTGCCAGTGCCCGTCATTGTGTCCAACTTTAGCTACTTCTACCATCGTGAGATGGAGTGTGAGGAGAGTACGGAGTACCACCATGTTTCCACATCACTTTGGGACAGTGACAAGCAAGAAGATGAAGAGGAGGAAGATGAGAAAGAAAGGGATGAGGGGCCTGAGGCCATGGGTGATTATTCGCCTCTGTATAGACACAGTAACTTCCCCTCTCCTCTTAACGGCACTCTGTTGACTGGACTTTGTGAACTTCAGCCAGCAAGCGAACAGAGACCTTTGCACTTCTGCTTAGGTGAACCTCTCATCACTCAGGTTTGATGAATAACAGACCGAAAAGTGTTTAAATTATTTGGAATCCTGCTTTTCTTTAAGAAAAGATGGAAAGACATCAAAAGAAACAGAAGGAAATGAGTAGCAAAAGAATGTGGGACAAAAAAGAAGAGTAACGCTGTATTCATATGTTGATGGTAACCACTGGGCCTCCACACCCCCCAACTTTATACTCATAATAACTGCATTTAGCATTTTGCAAATCAAAACAGGAGTGTCTCATTTTTGATTGATTCACCTGTCTGTGAAGTTACAACTTATTTTTTCTTTGCAGCATTACACTAATCATCCCTCTTAATGGTTAGAAAATCAAATGTGTCTGCAAAAAAGAATGAATCTCTCCCTGTCCATCTTTGATCAAAAAACGTAAGTCCCTTCGGCTGCTCCCTTGTTTGCACTCGGGGTCGCCACAGCAAATCCAAGGTGGATCTGCATGTTGAATTGGCACAAGTTTTACGCCGGATGCCCTTCCTGACGCAACTCCACATTACATAGAGAAAAGTGGCAGGGGTGGGATTTGAACCCAGAACCTTCTGCACTGAAACCAAGTGCACTAACCACTTGGCCACCACTGTTGAATAATAATAGTAAGTTGCTCATAAAACCAAGGGACACAACTGTAAGTTGATTTTATATTCAGCAAAAGTTAACTTCTCAAATGAAGTCGAGACCTTGCTGCACTTTGAAGCAGTTTTTGTCACCATCTAGTGGGTGATGTGAGCATTTCTGGGCTTCTGGTACATTTAACTTGAAACCCAAAATTTTGTACAAAAGGCATTTATAGATGTCAGAAATGCATGATTTTTTGGCACACAGAGCTTTGACCACTCAGTATTAATGTATAGAAATTTTGATTTTGATTTTGAGAGTTTTACGATTCTTGACTTTTAAGATATGAAAGTTTGTTGGAAGGATGTACAGAAGGAGGAAGGATGGAGTTTCTCCTGACATGCATAGCTTACAGTTGTGAATAATAATAATAATAGATAAATAACACACCTGCTTTATCCTTGCTGAAAAAGTTGAAAATTGTAAACATTTGGTGACCCATACATGATTTATAGTATACTCCTCTCACAGCCAGTGGTGGTGAGATTTTCCAGTATCTTTTTCATAGAAAATAAAGGTAATTTTTTCCCCATGTTCCCATGCTCCATTCTCTGTGGGCTGCTGCCTTGCTGAGTTGGCTGCTTTGGCAAATTAAAGCCAGAGTTGAAGAAATAACTGCTCCTGTGAGTCTGTAACTTCATTTTTAGAACGTGGCTCCAGGTTCTTGTCTGTGCAACTTCTATAATGAACACCAATTTGTAATATGGAAACAGCAAACCGCTCACAGCCCAACACACGTGTTTACTTTCAGCCCATCGCCCTGAGAACAACACGTAAGAAGTCATTCATGTGATCATACAGGTGCAAGAGATGCACACGTAAAATACGATAAGTTACAAACAATACTGCAATTAATGTAAAATCATACATTAACAAGACAACAGTGTTTCCTAACATGTAGCACTATGTGCAGTGACAGTAACTAAACTTGATTAGAACATTTTAAATAATTAAGGGAAGCCAAGATATGATCTTCAGGTAACATGACGTAAACATAAACAATGGAACATCTGATTTATTGCCGACTGCCACAAAACCACAAACGTGAATGCAGCTTTACACTCCACACCAGTTTCTGATTACTATGAAGCACTTAAGTTGTGTTTGACTGCAATGAAATTGTGAATGTAGATTTTATATCTTTTGTAGGATTAGTCAAGAAAATGCAGTGATTTTTGAACCCTGAACTGTACATGATGTATCAGTTCTAATCATTTACCAACAAAAATAAAATAGAATTTGTTTGATCTTTATTTTATTTTATTTTTACTAAATGTTTTGTCCTTTGTTTCACTGCACTCAGTCTTTGGGAGATGAAGGCACAAAAAAATCTGTCCATGGTAGATGAAGCCACAAACTGGACAATATTGTTGTAAAAAAATAAAAAAATAAAAAAGAATGGTTACGACAGTTGTGAAGTAGCCTGTCATTACTTTGAGGTTCTGCAACTATTCAATTTTAAATTATTGTTTGATGATATATACACAGATAGTGAAGAGCTTCGCTCATTAATGTTAGTGACATCGAACACATAATGTGTGAAATTCCAAGTGTTCCAATATTTTTGGAGGGCACAGTATCCTAACCTTATGATGAGTGCAAAATGAGTGTGGTATTATTACTGTTTTGTTTAAGAAGGTTTAATTTTCACTGTTGCTGCACTTTGTGTGAAATCACAGTCATATATCATATTGATATGACAATACTGAAATGTTTCTGTGTAGGCTCTCAGTAGTCCAGGTGGTTTCCATAGTAGAGAAGCTTGAATCTTCGACTGGACTGGGTTGCTTGACGCGAGGACATTTCGCTTCAAATCGCAGAAGCTTCCTCAGCTAAAATTCTTGCTCTGGTAGTCTGACTTAAGGCTGGGTTTCAACTATTTCACATACAATGCCTCCTTCACCCCTCCCTCAAACCATTTCACATAGTTGAAACAGTTGAAACCCAGCCTTAACTGGGTAGGGGGTCTGAGACACGCTTTGTCCCCTGTTTACAATGGGGTACTCAGGTCAAAGCAGTTTCAGTCTTTTGTTCATGGTAATGAGTCATTCATGTCATCAGGAGAGCCGTCAGGAGAGGCATCAGTCCCATCGTTAGGAGGGACAGCTACCCTGTCATTAGGAGGTTGCTAACTATAGCACAATAGGTGCTAATTAAAGCAATTGTTTAGTCACTAGCCAATAGCAGTCGGCCTCTCGGTAGGAGGGGTCTGGTTAGGTTTAAAACTCCAGCTTTTGTGGCTTCTGTTTGTTCTTCTCTACAAGAGTCAAGACAGAAGTCAGACTACCAGAGCAAGAATTTTAGCTGAGGAAGCTTCTGTGATTTGAAGCGAAACTTCCTCGCGTCCAAGGTTGGGTAGGATTACTTTCAAATGTAATCCAAAAGTAATCAGATTACAAGTAATCCAAATGGATGTACATAGATACATGTTATCCACATGTATTCTGTCAAAGTAATCCTACCCAATCTTGCTCGCGTCAAGCAACCCAGTCCAGTCGAAGATTCAAGCTTATCTACTAATACTGAAATACGATAATTTGGCTATATTGTACAGCCCTACTGTCAACTATCTGAAAACTTTGAATATTAATTTACATCTACATTTAAAAAATGATTAAAGTGACAGGCTGTTAAGAGGGCTGTAATTAGGGGGTTCTGGGGGATGGAGCCCCCTCCAGAAGCTGAAAGGCAATATATGTATATATATGTGTGTGTGTGTGTGTGTACTTAAAAGGTGGGGGTCTGGGGAAGCGGAGCCCCCCCAGAAGCTGAAAGGTTTTAGCCATGCTAATGCTCCCCTGAAATATTTACTACTAAAAAAAGTCTGAAGGACCTAAATGACATGGTGAGATGTTGAAGAGCTTCACTGGTGTTTTAGTAATAAATAAAAATAAAAATTTGGATGCCATCTTGAATAACTGGCTTGAGGCCAGTATTTATTTTTGAGAACATCCTAATTATGTTTTGGGGTCATCTAAGGAACCTAAAAAAGTTTGTTTGGTTTAGGCCTGGGGGTGGGGGGTGGGGGTTGCAAAGGTAGTGGTTGTAGCTCCCCTAGTAGATGGGTTATAGAGTCATATATCCTCCTAACCTCTGTTTTCTCATGATAATGACACATTAAAATGATATAAATATGCCATGATTGAAAACGTAGGGTGCACACACACACACACACACACACACACACACACACACACACACACACACACACACACACACACACACACACACACACACACACACACACACACACATATATATATATATATACATATACACATACAGGTTGAATAACATTTTGGTTGAAAAATAAAGTATTTTTTAATATAATTGCTTCCTTTTTAATTTCAGCATTTTGAACACTCTTTGATGCCTGTGTAATAAAGTATTTTCTGGTGAATTCTGCACACTACAGATGGTCACACACACTCGCTGAGAGGGTGTCGACACCTTTGGGAGTGAAGTGGAGCCTGACTGTGCTGTCATGAATGATGTTGCCTCTAGATGTCAGACTGGGTGTTAAAACAGAATTGCTGTTTTAACATGGAACCTGTTTGGACTCCTGATTTTACAGCAGTGCAACACAAAAGATCTTAATAAAAGCCAAATGCAAATTCTCTCACATGAAAACAATCATAATTCTAATTTTGAGTTCCAACAAATCCATGCGATCCAACATATGTCATATATATATAAAATATTCATAGTAACTACAGACATCAGAACTTAGTTATTGAATTAAATGTTGTAATATTTTTTCCAAGTTCATGAGTTTAATTTTGGAATTGCATTCACATAAATCTAAATGAATGCAATTACTATACTTCAATTATGCTGATGTGGTTTTAATGTCAGAATCTTCTGTTGGTGCTAAACCAAAAATCTACTAAAGTGTAGTGCTGTCTTTTAGTATATTATTACCATTTATACCCATGCTAAATACCTACCTTTATAATTCCATTCTTGGAAATAGAACAAAGGCTTGCTTAAAAACATGAATATGAATCACTATTGAATCACTATTTTCCCTGTAGTTTACTTTTTCATACAAGTTTAATTCTTGAGCAGCTATTATTTAGATAAGCAAACAACAAATACATCTTGTCAAGTCAAGGGTCACCAATTGGCAGTGAAGTGTCACAGCCACACAGTAGGACAGGAAGCACCAGGACCCTAAAGACCCAGACCTTGGCATTGATGAAAACCTCTCTGCATTGACCTCATGACTCCATGAATTTCCAGGTGTCGCTAAATCTCAAAGGCCATGGACCCAGAGACATGAATGTCACTGCAGAGACAAACCAACGGCTCTCCAAGTCCAACACTGTCAGCACAGGTACACTGGTTCAGGAAGTTGTTGAACTATTCAGAATGAATGCAACCCCATTGTGCCACATGGTTAAAATGTCGTAGCTGATGTTCCCTCTCAGTGCAAGTCAAAGTCAAATCCAAAATATTCCAGTCTGAGATTTTACTCCAGTATTTGCTTGATAGTCTTGGGGCAGTTGCAGCATATACAGAACAGCAGGTTGTCCACTAAGCAAAGGGGCGATGAGTTTGATCCCCACATACAACTGAATGTCAACATGTTCTAATCTGGTCGTCCTCGGGGAGCGTCAAACCCCGAGGACATAAGAAACCGCAAAAGTGTCAAACTACTCTGTCAGCGTTACGACATCAGATTGAATAAATCACCTGACTGTTAGGCCAGTTTGATTTACAGCGCCTCCAGTGGCCTGTGGTGGTGTAACATCTCCATGTTGGATGATGGACAGCTCTCTCAGGCTACACAACAGCTCTAAACTCATCATAGATTTGACACATTTTTTTGGACTAAGATAAACTCATTGCCAAAGGTATATCTCATCTGTGACGTACAATATCGCCAACATCAGTCCTGCTTGCGATTACCCACAATGCCCTCACTCGGTCTGGGAAGAATGAAAAGGACTGACGTCTTTCTGGCCATCTGCCGGCCCTGCTCCCTGTGGTCTCGCTCATCTCTAACTCTTCTTTGAGAGGATTAAGTGAGTTGGTATCACTGTGTGTCTTTGTCTCATCAGTGTGTAACTACAGCCTTGTGAGTGAAGTGCGCGTTTTTGTCTGTGTGTTAGTCGTACATTTACCACCTCGTAATATCTGCGTTTACTTTATTTGTAAGTCACAGACGCATGTCCTGCTTTCCCACGCAAATCCTTACACAGATTGTGCAAGATGTTACTTAAGCAGCAGAGAAAACACGTAAGAAGTATTTAAAATAAATATCTAACATTTTATTACACAGAATATACACACAACCTGCAAATCTGAGTTAAGACTCGAGGACGGGGAGGCGGTCTATGAAGTTTGAAAAGTCAATTCAGCAGGACACAGGAGAAGGATGTTTTACAGTAATTAAGAAATCATCACAAGAAAATAAGAGTAAGTATTCATTAAAATTAAAAATATTTAAACATACAACAGAACAGAATTACAGGCATTTGAACAAAGACGTCTTATCGTTTCAAACATCAAACCACAACATAAAAATACAACGCATAGCTAAACTCTTCATCAACAGACAGTAGACATCAATTAATATTGGTCGGAAATGAGGTTATGAAGGGGAAAAGAGAGATTATAAAGTTTAATTTACAAATAAGCTTTTGATCATGAGGTCATCTGACTTTTTTTGCATTTTCTTCTAAGTTGCATGTTAAAAAGCTGTAAAAATCCAGCTATGAGCTGTTCACTAATATTTTGGTATCGGCATTATTTTTGCCGATATGAAAACTTTTATTTTACAGAATAAACAATGCAGGAAAAAACACTTGTTGCCCACACTGCACTGTTTACAAAGCTGTCAAGCATGGCTGGGGCCCCATCACCCCTTGGTCACATTAGTTTCAAGAGACAGAGGCAAAGGGACCAGCTGCCATTCATTTTCAAACAGTGTGAGCATTTCACAGGAACAGGAGACAAGTGCTGGCTATCCCGCCAGCTAGGCGGGGCCAAAATAGATGAGAAGTCTATTTTATGCAAATGCTGAGTGATGCGACAGTGACTGCCAATTTGACATACATTACATTAGTTGGATATTAGTTATATTTATAGTTCTTTAAAATAAAGTTAATGTTTACATTTTAAAACACCAAGCCTCAATACATTTTTTTGTCATGTATATATCAGCAGATATATCGGTATCGGAAATTTTTACTCCCTAATATCCACATCGGTCGGACTCTAATAAATACTACTGTCAAAGTCAGCTGATCAATCACTTTTAGTGTTTTGTTGAGATCACTGAACTCCAGATACCTATAAGAAGTAGTCAGTTAACCTGTCACACATCCACTGTGGACCTCCACCAGCATGTTAAATGTTTTTAAAAGCTGTCATAAAAATAGAAACCAATTGACAGGGAAGCTTTTTCATGATCAAATCCAATCATGGCAGCTCACACGATGGGATGGCGTGCCTCCGATCATATGCAGTGTCATCGCTCTCCTCTCCATCGCTCATGTCTCCCATCACTCTCTCCCTCTCATCCTCCTCTTCTGTTTCACTCTCGCGCCTCAGCCGCTCCCTTTCCCTGTCCCTCCCTTGCTCTCTGTAGCAGCGTGGCAACGTGGGAACCTGAGAACACAATAACAGATGAATCAGATTATGTACTCCAGAGGTCTCACACTCATGTTACAGGGGGGCCACTTGTCAGGTTGTTCTCTCTGTGGGGGGTCACCCAAACATTCAACAGAGAAAACTCCATTATTGTAGTGCTACATAATGTATTATGGAGGAAAGCAACAGACGGGATGCTGCTGAAAGTCTACAGAGAAAATAAGGTTTGAAAGGAGTGTTTTGGGCATCATGTGCCACTTGTTGTTGGCCTTAACTAATTTAGATAAAAACAGTGTGCCATCAGGGCCAATAGTATGCACACACGATTTCACTGATATGGTCTAAAGCAGAGGTGGGTAATCATGTGCCATGAAGGGCCAAGACACTTTCTATACATCCACTCACTGCACTTACAGGGGACATGCTGTGGAATGTCCCCATAATTTCATTAGAACAGTCTTCAAAGTATGCATACAAAGGAGTGAACGTCAGAGAACTGAATAATGTAAATAACCCTTTTCCTCCTTGAATGAGGTGGTCCAACCAGGATTCATCACATTCCATATTCATCCCACTCCTCGGAGAGGAGTGTTCAGCATGTTGGCAAAATGAAAACTATGAAGTAATCACACTGTAGCCGTGTCCCCGTACAGGCAGGGTGCTTTACTGAAATGCATTTTGGTGGAGCCTTTGGTCTGTGATGCCACGGTGACCCCATTGTACATTTGGCCTTCAACAGATACTGGATGGTAGAGGGTTGTGCCTCTGTTTTAGCATACCGCTATGATGCCATTACATAAATGGTAAACTGACCATTTATCCCAAAACAAGGTGCAACTGATCAAAGCATTTTCAAAGTGGTGTTCTAGCAGTGGGAGAAATTTGTTTATGGCAAAAGATATTCTGGATACCTGGTTATCGTGGCAGGGCAGGGCGGAGTAGCCCGGCTCCGTCCTGCGGAGGAAGCGTGGAGAATGAGTACAGAATGGGCGTTGGGAATGGGAGCACACGGAGTGCGGAGAGGGGGAATTGATGGAGTGCGGTGAAGGCGATCGGGCGGAACGGGCCGGTGAGTATGTGATGGAATGGGACTGAGAGAGAGCGTGGCCGTGATGGTTTTGTTTCGGAGGACGGGGCGAACGAGGTGGAAGTTCAGGTGGCTTCAGAGGGTCAGCAAGGTCCACGTCTGGAATAATGGGGGGTGGGGGAATGAAATCCTGCTCCTGCGCCAACGGGAGAATCTGCATTTCTGCAGCGTCGAGTTCAGCAAGCTCCGCTCTCGACAAATGGTCCACGATCCCAGCGCCGAAAGAGTCACCAACCACGTTGATGGAGGTTCGCATTCTGTCGCTGAGCAGACAAAAGGTATCATCAGTTTTAAGGAACATCAGTAAATGTTGCTGTTAATCCAATAAACTGTTTGACCAAAAACATAAATATATTAAAAAGATCTTCACTGCTTCCAGATCTCCTGACCACAACTCGGACATCGGACTCACAGCAGCCAGTCAACGGCAATCAGCAGGCTGATGTCCTGGGTGGGTAGACCCACTGCAGTCAGGATCAGCAGCATGGTCACCAGTCCAGCACTGGGAATACTGGCGGCTCCAACACTGGCCAGGGTGGCGGTCATACTGCGGACAAAGGGTGAAGAAAACATGGAAGTTCTAGTCCTCTGTCACCGTCTATCTGTCTCTACGGTGGATGCAATGCCTGAATTTGTCAGGGAGAAATGTTTTCTGGCACACATTTATTTGTTAGATTGTTAGCAGGGTGACTTCCAACAGATTTTCCATCCTGTCATAAAATACATCTCATTCAGGGCCAGACTGAAGAAATTCTTGACATAATGAGACAAGATTTGTGAGCCACGTTGACAGCATGTGCTGTAATGAGTCGACCGTGAAGGTTGCTTGTGTTGACATGTTTGCACTTACATATCACTTGATATTAGTCCCACGTGTGCCTGCAGGCCAGTTTCTGCACCACCCCTCCCTGTGATATTTATTGTTTGACACTATTTATGTTGCCAGATCTGAAAACTGAGCACTCTATCTTGATTTTTTTTTATTTATCCTTTTTTTTACGTAGCAAACGGCAGCAATAATGATCACGCTGCAGTGCCTGGGAGGATTACTGAGGCATTTAATCCATGTGGATCTCGTTGTAGAACAATACCACCACAGATGATACAAGAGTCATACTTTTCAGAATGAGATTCAGGAATTTTGTGGTAAACACCCGTTCACAAAAACCATAAAATAAACGCTTCAAAGAGCCGAGCGCCATTTGTAACCTGGCAGCTCTGCAATCTCATCCAAACAGACTGGTTCTAATCAGAATTAAATGTTATGCCGAAATCCCACAAATGGGGAATGAAACTCTCATTACTTACTTCCGTGATTCACACAGAGTTTTGGGCTTCCATTCATCTTCAGGGATTATGGTGCACAATATCAAATGGATATGTTTGACAGCACATCTGTGTTTAGTCGAGACCACCAAAACCTTCTGATGTTTATTCAGTTAACCAAGTCTGATAAAAAGCTATTTTTTGGAATAATCTTGCTGACAAACCAACAAACAGAACCATAACGCTTTTTGGCACAAGATTTAACTGCATGGAAATGGTTTTGCTGCCAGGAGAAATGACTTAAATGTGCACGGTTTGTCCGAGGAGGAAAACCCAAACTCTTGTGTGACTGATCCATACGTCCCACGTTTTGTTATTTAGGGAGCGGGGGGGGGGGGCAATGTGTGGTCCCTTTTTAAGCACTTAGAAATCATAAAGACACCAATATTTCACAGGCTATTTAATGATGATGCAGTAGGAGCTGATGAACTGTTACTGCCGGCCGAAGAAACATTCCAGACTTCTGACACAATGCACCAATGGCTTGTTTCCAAATAATTTTTCCAATCAATCAGATCAGGTGTGTGTCTGCCAACTGAGATTACACCTGTGCTTTTGCCTCATTTGTGTTAAAGTGTAGGTGACACGATATTTAATTTTTTTTTGGAGTATTTAAGAGTAAAATTAAACAACAGTTTGAAATTGATCCTTTCCTGGTGCACAGTTACTGAAGAGATAAATACTCAGATTTTGAACTGTGCGCCACTTAAAATCAGGAACTTCCCGGTGAGTTCCGACACTTGAGAAGAAGGAGGAAGTGATATCAGCACCGGAACCATTATCTTAATAGTCCCAATAATTTCTGAATTAATTTATGGATTTTTACAGGCTACTGACAGCCCCGTTTCCACCGAGTGGTTCGGGTCAGTGATACACATTTTTTTGTACGTGTCAGAACGGTTAATTCTCACCAGCAGAATCATTTTCATTGGCAGGTGGAACACTTATATTGATAAGCATGTGCACACAATGTCTGCAGCTATTCCACTCGACACGGAGGCAAAACTGAGTATTTACACATTATTTTATTTTATTTTACTGTTTTGCAGCTCATGGGATAATTTTGTCACATGCAGACTGAGACGTTATGAGCAGGATCTGAGGATCTGCTCCAGCCTAAATCCACCTTCACATCCATTCGGTTACAAGCCATCACCTCCTCCACCTTATCTGCCTTTGAGGACTTCTTGTTTCACTAGGAATCCCGTTACCCATCTTGTTTTCGGGGTTCCTGTTGGGCCTTCATGGTTACCATAGTGGCCACAGGACACATGATCCATTAGCCAGGTGTCACCACGTGGACAAGGGGTTGGATTTTAACAACAGCTCATATCATGTTAACTTGAAGATACTGTTATGAATCTGTGTGGAATAAAGGAAACTCCTCTGTTCTGTCAAACAAGAGCACCACAGAGCTCCAAATTAGGAAAGATATTTATGAAGAGGGACGTGTCCCAGTGTTTTTTTTTTTACCTGACAGTGATGATCTGTCCTCCATCCAGTGTGATGTCATTCATCTGGGCGATGAAGATGGCGGCCACAGCCTCGTACAGGGCTGTACCGTCCATGTTGATCGTGGCACCGATGGGCAGCACGAAGCGAGTCACTCGCTTATCAATCTTCAGGTTTTCCTCCAGGCAGCGGAAGGTGACGGGTAACGTCCCCGCACTGGGAACCGACAGATAACTTTATTAAAAAAAAAAAAACACAAAATACGTAGACAAATGCTGAAAGAGAAAACCGCAGACATGAAGTTGGAGCAGAGGGGTGATGTTTGGGCAGAGACGAAAAAAGAAAAGAGCTGTGGACATTTGAGCCTGGGCCTAACAGCTGGTGCAGGACACTGTTGCAATCCGCCAACATGTGAATTAAAGGAATCTGATTCCTGGCTCCGCTAAGCTCGGGTTATAATATAATTAGACAACGCTGACAGGATTACCCATATTCCCTAAAGCCCCGTTAATGTGCCAAAATGACAGTTGGTTGCAGCAGCAGTGCCGAGCCAAGCGGAGGCCGGCGTGCTACCCACGCGGGCAGTTTGCCCGATGACGACTAATCCCAAGGCTTACACGTCTACTATGGGATCTGCCTGATGCTGGCTTCTCTATGATCGTCTGGGCTCACCCATGTTTGACCTGCTGCCCTAATGTGTCAGCTCAGTTGTATCAACAGAGAATTTTGCCATTAGTCCCAAAAGCTAAAGTCCAGTAGCAGGCGACGCCAATCAATCACAGCAAACACAGCAGCTGCTGCAGGAGTACATGCTGTAAAGAAACATGTGACGCACATATGTTAACACATGCCCAAACACACACACACACACACAGCTTGTAGTCGGCTCTACCTGCTCGCTGTGCCCAAAGCTGTGACCCAGGCCTGGAAGATTCCAGAGTAGAAGGTAAAAGGGTTTTTCCTGGTAATAGCAAAGAATATAGCAGGTAGGATCAAGCCGCCGTGGATCACCAGGCCCACTATGACCGTCACCATGTACATGCCAAGCTGACGGGCCACCACCTCCAAGTTCCCAATGGCTGCGATCTTCCCCGCAATCAAAGAAGCAATGCCGATAGGAGAGTACCTGGCAACAAAGTTACAGAGGAACATCGCCTTCATTTCATTTCTTTTGGTTATTTTCCCTCATGATCTCAGGAACATGTTTTTGCCTGATCTTGCTTGCAGCCGATGATTCCCACTAGAGGGCGACAGAGCAGCATTGGGAAAGTGTTGATCTTTATTTAAAAAAAAAATGTAATTTTTATAATAGTTTCAACATTTTTTTTTTACATATTCCAACAACATGTCACTTTATTATTTTTTAAAGTATAGTAGCAGTATGCTTCTGCCTATTTCATTATTAATATTTTTTCTATAATTTTTTTTCTACTATTTAATCTATTTTATGAATCTCTCAGCTTTATGAGCAATGTTGTCAAAGGTTTAAGCAAAAGTGCAGAATCAAATACAGAACTCTGATGTCTGGTGGGAAAACCTAATAACAGTGCAGAAGATAACTGAAACAATCCTACAAATGGTGATAGAAGCACCAAATTCAGCACAAATACTCCTTAAACCTTACACTTTTGAGAAAAAAAAAACAAACAAAAAAAAAACAATTGGCCACTTGAATTTTCAGTAGGCACCCAGGTAGGGCTCCACTGAAAAATGACATAGGGGTCAAATTAAAAGATGCTCCAGTTACATTGAAAACTATACCACATTATTTGTATGATCATAAAGATTTCACAAAGGTATAGTTTGGACTATCTGTGACTGAATTCTAAGGAGCTATGGGGTAAAAACAGCAAGAATGGTGACAGAAGTCAGTTTTAGTTTGTGTATCCATTGTATTCTATGACGTGACATATGTTACATATGTAACATGTAACATGATAACTAAGCATGACACATGTTGAAAACTAGTCCTTAACTGCTGGTAATCTCGTTCACATAAAATCCTTAGAAGATTGCCTTGCAGCAGTGAGAAGTTGGATGTCTAGAAACTTCCTACATTTAAACTCTGATAAGACTGAAGTGATGGTTCTTGATCCAGTCAGACATTGGCATCAATTTGACCAGTTAACACTCAGCCTCGGCTCGTGTGTCATACATCACACTGACAAAGTGAGGAACCTTGGGGTAATTTTTGATCCTTCGTTGTCCTTTGGCCTCCATATTAGAAATATTACTAGGACTGCTTTCTTCCACCTGCGAAATATAGTGAAGATTCGTCCAATCCTGTCTATGGCTGATGCTGAGACCCCGATCCATGCCTTTATCTCTTCTAGATTGGACTACTGCAATGTTCTATTTTCTGGTTTACTGCAGTCTAGCATTAGGGGTCTCCAATTGGTTCAAAATGCTGCTGCCAGCGTGGTGTCTGTTTTTGTAACCCTCCTGTCCTCTGCACTGGCAGAGGGTCACCCCTTTGAGTCTGGTCTGCTTGAGGTTTCTTCCTCAAATCATTAGAGGGAGTTTTTCTTTACCACTGTTGCCTGTGTTCTTGCTGTAGGGGTTGGTAAGGTTAGACCTTACTTGTGTGAAGCACCTTGAGGTACCTTTGTTGTGATTTGGTGCTATATAAATGAAAATAAATTGAAAAATTGAAATTGAAACATCTTATAAACCCTGTCCTAAAAACTGGTTGTTATTGTTGTCATTATTTATCAGCAACATTGTTCTGATAAAGAATGACAACAATAAATTGCTTGTGAATTTCTCAAAAAATAAACAAACAAATAAATAAATCAACTGCTGTTATTCTGCTGATGAATTTTCGCAATCATCTTCAGATTTAAAGAAAAATTCTGTCATATTTTGGTATGGTATGGAAAATGCTATGCAAAAAAAAAAAAAAAAAAAAACCCCAAAAAAACCTGCAGTGATCCTGACATTTACTTTGACTTCTATTTCACTGCAGAGAATATGAGCCATCATATCACATTTTATATGGCCAACTTCATATAATTTGTTAATATACGTCCATTCCTGCAATTAAAACAACCAATACATTCCATAAAAAGTTGGTATGGGGGCTATTTTGGGCTAACAATGAGGAAAATAAATACCTAATGATGTTATTTCAAACAGGTGTTTGGAATCATGATTTGGTTGTTGAAATGTTTAAAAATAGTGTTTGTCAATGAAAGATTTGAAGGGATTTGCATATTTCTTCCTCTCCACTGCAAAATATCTTTAAATGATTCAAGGAATCTGGAGATATTTCAGTGTGCAAAGGGCAAGGGTGCAAGCCTAAACTGAATGCCTGTAATGTACAATCCCTCAGACGAAACTGCATCAAGACCTGGCATTCATCAATAGCTGATATACCCACATGGGCAACAGGTTATTTTGGGAAAAGTTTGTCAAGCACTACAATATGGAATTACTTTCACAAATGCCATTTAAAACTTTAGTGTGGGAAAAAGAAAACTGACATTAATCTTCTACAAGTGGGGTCAACTTCTCTGGGCTCAGAGGCCTCTGGGTTTGACCATCACATTGTGGAAATATGTACTGTGTCAAGACAAATCAATATTCCACATTTTTTTCAAGAAATGGGCGCTGTGTGTTGCAGACCAAAGATGAAAAGTGCCCTTGCCAAAGGTAATTTACACTTCTGTGAATCATTCATTCATTTTTGATACCCACTTATTCCAATAAAGGGTCACTGGGTGATATGTAGGTGGGTACACCTTGAACAGACTGCCGGTGGTGATGGCATCATTAATGCAACAAAGTACTTTGAGATTTGAATGCAACATATGGTACCTTCAAAATAGCATCCTTTCCAGGGATGTCAATGCATTTTTCAACAAGACGACACAAAACCACATTCTGCACACATTACAAAGACATAACTTCAGAAGTAAAAGGTGCGGCTACTGGATTTGTCTGCCTGCAGTCCTGACCTGTCCCCAACAGAGAACCTGTAGAGAAATGTCACATTGACGACTCCAAACTGCTGCACACTTTAAAGATGTGCAGAAAGAATGAGAAACATTTCATCGTTTGGTATTGTAGCGTACATTCATCATGTTTTGGACATAATTCACCATACTGAGTGTGTTGCCTGCTTGGTATGTAGTAACACACCCAGATGTGTGGCGCGCAGGCAATGTGTCCTATGTCCTGCATGTGTTAACACACCGAGGTGTGCATACAGAGTTTCCTGTCTAGGCAGTGTGTGTTCTATGTATATAAGGCTCTCTGCGCCTTTGATGTTTGTTCCTGTCTTGGCTCCTGCGTGGGCAGTCGGCAATGCTCATTTCCTGTAACTGTCTCACATGCTGATGTTTCCTGTCTTATTTGTACAATCATGCTGTACATACGACAAAGCTTTCTCGGCTCCCTGTGGTGTTTCTCTGTCAGGACTCCTGTGGGGTAATGGGTGGGGCCGAGCTGTATAAGGGTCTGTGGCTTGTATGAATAAAGAGGCAAAGCAATGAAAATGTAGATATAATGAGAGAAATAAATGGCACACATTTGCGTTGCCAAAATGGGGAAATTGTGTCTCCGCCATCCATCACAATTTCTACAGTGTCATCAATGCCAAAACAGCCGTTATATTTTCTTAGAAGGAAGGCATTTACCACATGACAACGTGGTAAATGCTTTAGAGCGCCAACTCACAGCAGGTGTGTTGAGTGCATTAAAGGTCTTTACAGTGACAAACACACGTCATTTTGTCCTCACCCATCTCAGCTGCAGCTCCCTGTTCTGGCAAGTGGTTTGTCATCGGACGTGTCTGACATCAGTGTGGTGTGGTCAACGCCAAGAGTGTTGCAGCTTGAAAGTGCAAAGATCTATTTCAGTTCATTTTGTTGATTTTATGGTCATTTTTGTTGCTTTTTAAACGGTGTTAGTACCAGCATGAGCACGTTAATGTGCCAGGCAGAAGACTAGCTTCAGTAAACCAGATGAATTAAATGGTGGGAAAATTGTGTGGTTGCCAAGCAGGAGGAGTGCAAATAATCCGCTTAAGCTGCAGCAATTCTGTTTTGGGAGAGGCCAATAAGGTGAGTGATGACAGCCTACTTTGCAAAAACATCCTGTTATTCATCTGAAAGTCTTAATCATCCCCTAAAATAATTCACAGTACAAATGAATTGGTATGGTACAGCCGGCCGACTTTTCTACTTTGTTTGATGTTATCATGTGTCATCACTGATATCAGATGTTTGAAACAGTTATTATCTCCAGGGCAGCAGAAGTAGGAATAGAAATCTTCATTTCAGAATCTCGTGCAGTTTTTGAAATACATGTATAGTTAGTGGTATATTTTAGGGCATTTTTACTCTTAAAAGTCTGGAAGAAGAGCCGTACCCAGGTTCATGTTTTCATAGGCTTGGTCTGGTTACTTTGGTTTTATGTTGAAATTCTGGCTTTGTATGTAAGAACTTTCCAGGATGTACTCATGTCCCGTTATGTTCATCTGTGTGGTACATCTGCTTATACTTGACAGTGATTGGTTTGGTTTACGTCCGATTTTGGCTTATTTTCAATTTGGCAAGTAGTTTGTTTTTGAATGGAGAAAATTTTATGCATCTTTTTTACTTCTGATGAAATCACAGTTAAAAACTTCATCTCCTCCTCTCCCCATGTGCTCCCACATGCCCGTTTTACTACTTTCATTTCTTTTCTTCTTCTGTTGTGTAATGGCTTGATACTTCTGTTTTATTTCTTCTTCTGCCATTTGATGGGTGACAATAACCTGCCTTAACGTCCTGTAATTGGTCCAAAAGTCTGAACTATCTAGAAAGCATTTTTACACTGCACATGAATAGGGCTGTGGTTCAGGTTGATCCTTGATCGAGACCAACTCTTCTGGTCAGACAAAAACCTCTGGTCCCTTGGCCCTGACTGTGGTCCGAGGCAGCTTTCACACCTGCCATTTTGGTTTGCATCAACCTGAAATGTGAGAAGGTCCAGACCCAACAAGGAAGGTGTGAAAGAATCCTTAGACAGTGACCTTTGATTTGACCTTGACCTTAGACCTATGACCTTGGCATAATGTGTTGTGACAGGATAGCACACTGAGTTTTTCTACCATGTTTGATTAAAACTACAGTTTCCAACTTCACTGATAATCAATATGAAAACTGAGTTGTATTTACGTGTGATTTTTCAGTATTTAAATATCACCAGAGGATAGTAAAAAGTAAAAAATTATTTGAAGAAAAACACGACTTAAAGTATGAGTAGTTGTGCTTTACATTCATTTTAATATTCCATGATCATTTGCATCTGTGTTTGTGTGTGTGTTCTACTGGCCAGTACACCCACAAAGAAATTATTATTATTATTACTATTATTATTATTATTATTATGGAATAAAAAAATATAGCTCACATATTGACTTTAGGTGGAACTGATTTTGTGTTGACATGCCAATAAAAAAGGGTGGGGGGGTGGGGGACATCAAACACTACATTAATTATAACTCTGGGATGCCTAAAACATTTGCACAGTACTGCATGACTTTGGCACGACCTGTGTTGTGACAGGATGGCCCATTATATTTTTCCACTAAGTTTGTTTGAAACTTCTTTTTATGTCTTGAAGCCATCACCACAGGCAGAAGAGAATGAGCTGTGATTTGACCTTGACCTTTGACCTATCACCTTGTGACAGGATGGCCCACTGGGCTTTCCCATCAAATTTGACTGAATATGCTCTTTGCTTTTTGAAGCTTTTGCAGTGAGAATGACTTGAAATTTGACCTTGACCTTTGACCTTGACATGACCTGTGTTTGTGCGAGGACAGTCTACTGAGTTTATCCACCAAGTGTGGTTGAAGTCGCTTTTTGCATTTTGCAGATGTCACCACAGACAGTCAAACAGTCAGACGTGCACGAGCGTCTTTGGGCCTCCTGCACCAAATCAGCCTTCATCATCTCTTAAAACAGTTTCTTTTTTTGTCTGCATGAGTCCGTGACACATTCCTGGATCTCACGTTTTTGGAGCCATGCGTGCCTACGTGCCGCTGCAGGACGGACACATTAAACTGGTGTTCCCCTTTAAGCGGGTCTCACTACGCCACCGCGGCGTTCAGTGACAGATGTTTGCTGGACCGCGGCGTGTATACGACTCGGTGGATGCGTTCCTCGTATGATCCATGTTTTTGTATACAGTGGATTCCGGGCTTGGCGATCCTCGCCGGCCTATGAGTAATCTGTTTATACTGAGCAAGTGAGACAAGCAAGGACACAATTCCTTCGGTGTCCAGCTGCACATGTAGATGGCCTCGGAGATCTGCGAGACGAACATCACGTTGTTTTTACTCCAACCGCCCCCTCCCTGCCTCCCTCACTATAAGTGGCACTAGACTTTCTTTCCGTGCACGACTCCTGCGAAGCCTCAAAGTGTCCACGGGCCTCTCGAAGCGCGCTCTCACATGCATCCTACTGTCTGTCCCACATCTGCTTTCTGCTCTACTGCCAAGTGTCTCCTCTGCCATCGATCCATTACTTTCTGGAGACCTTCCAACCCTGATCCCCTGGGAGCCCACAACATTGTTCCGGTCCTGCTACTCCCCACATACCACAGACTCCAGCATGTCCCATGGAATTCCCCCCCCCCACTCCTCTTCACTTCCATCTGTCTGCATCCTTCACTATCTCACTGTTTTCACAGTCGGTCTCATACAATCGCCTTCCTATCCGTTGCTGTCACTCACATCTGTCTTTGGTATCTACAAAATGTCAAAGCCATGTAGCCGTTGACCCACATGAAGGAAAAACAGACACACGTGTTGCACATGCTTGCAAACTCAGATAGGCTTGAACAAATGTGTACGAGACAAAAAGGGGGGGGGGGGGCACTGACCACATGATCAAGGACACCATGGTCATGATGATCTCATTGAGGATGTTGAAGAAGCTGCACATGATTTTCCCCCTCTCTCCCATCCTGCCCAGACATATTCCAAAGGTGATGAAAAATCCAATCAAACCTTGAGAAAGACAAACCAGAGGAATGTGATGTTACAGCTGGAAAAACAGGAAGACATCCAGAATAAAACATAATATACTCATTCAGATCAACAGGAAGCAAATACTGTATCCAGGTACATTTTCCCAACAAGGAAGTTTGCTTTCTGAGGCCCTCCTGTCCTGTGCACCAGCAACATTTCTTGTATATTCACGTTGTGAATTGTTTTGTAATTTCTGTCAGTAGCATAGCTTGAGTCTGGTCTGCTTGAGGTTTCTTCCTCAAATCATCAGAGAGAGTTTTTCCTTCCCACTCTCACATGTGTTCTTGCTCTGGGGGTTGGTAAGGTTAGACCTTACTTTTGTGAAGCGCCTTGAGGCAACTTTGTTGTGATTTGGCACCACATAAATGATATAAATTGAAGGCAGGACCTGCTGGCTCACAGACACTCTGGAAGCAGACGTTTGGACTGATTGTAAATGTTTGGGTGAAATTATTCCCCAACATACAAAACCGTCTGCCATCTGCATTATAACCCCGTTAACTGTGATTCTTTATGTTTTTATCTGTATTGTTTGTTTTCTCTTTTCTTGTAAGGCACCTAGCATGAGTCCAAGACAAATTTCCCTGAGGGGACAATAAAGTGTATCGTATCGTATCGTATTGTATCGTATCGTATCGTTTTCTTCAGTTTTAGTCCTCAGTGGAAGAATTTTTACTAGATACAACAAACACTTACTTTTCTTGGGGTTGAAGATGAAAGTAGGTCTTTGTTTTCAGAACAGGTGTCACAGATCACAAAAGCTACAGTTCTGGGTTGGATGCAGTTTTATTAAGCCACGGATTGGATCATTTTTTTGGAATCAACAAAATAAATAATAAATAAAAGACACCCCTCCCCCCCATAAAAATCTTCTGTTTTTAATTTTAAAAAAAATAACTTTATGCGTAATGAAATAAAGGAACTTTTGTTTGTGGTCCTGACTGAAACACAGTGTCCAGTGTTTTGCTGAATATTTTAAAATAAAGTACTTAATTGTTGAGGAACAGTGTTGGGGTCAGAATTGAGGTAACACATGGATTTCTTTATTATTTTTATTTTATTTTATTTTATTTTTGTTACAAGGAACACAGAATACAAGATTGATCTTCCTTCTTCCTTTTTGTTCATGATAAATGTTTATGTAAGTAGGCAATGAATGAAATGGCATAAATATGAACATTATAGAACAAAATAGAATTTGTCAAAATCTTGGCAAGAACACACACACACACACACACACACACACACACACACACACACACACACACACACACACACACACACACACACACACAAAGAAGCAAAACTGATCTGAGTTAATAATTAAAATAATAATAACAAGTGGTGAGGATCCGTATTGTCTTCTGAGAAGGGATCAACAAAATTGTATTCATAACCGTTTCTGGTTCATTTAAAGGTGTCGTTCCTTTTTTGATTATATTAACCATTTAAGTCATAAAAAGGATTTTTCTCAGCACCATAATAAATTTGTTATTATGAATTAAGGATTCACATTCTTATATTGCCAATATTATCTGAATTTAACTTGCCTGGAAACAGTTTATGTTTCTAATCTACACTGTAAAAAATGTCCGTGAAAAACACATTACAGTGAAAAACTGTGAAATGGCAACAGGAATAAACCGTAAAGCAAGAAGAAGCTTATTGTTGTAGAATAAACATTGAATTACCATAAATTTAAAAACTGTCAAAAATGTTATTTTTAATTGTTTTAACATGTGAAATATATGGTGAAAAGCTGAAATGGTGACAGCATTGGACAGTCATATTAAAAATAGCACATTACTGTATTATTCACAGAATATCACCCAAGTCATCCAGAGGCATACATTTTTAACTTACGGTTCAAATTCAATCAATCAATCAATTTTATTTATATAGCGCCAAATCACAACAGTTGCCCCAAGGCGCTTTATATTGTAAGGCAAGGCCATACAATAATTATGTAAAACCCCAACGGTCAAAACGACCCCCTGTGAGCAAGCACTTGGCGACAGTGGGAAGGAAAAACTCCCTTTTAACAGGAAGAAACCTCCAGCAGAACCAGGCTCAGGGAGGGGCAGTCTTCTGCTGGGACTGGTTGGGGCTGAGGGGAGAGAACCAGGAAAAAGACATGCTGTGGAGGGGAGCAGAGATCAATCACTAATGATTAAATGCAGAGTGATGCATACAGAGCAAAAAGAGAAAGAAACACTCAGTGCATCATGGGAACCCCCCAGCAGTCTAAGTCTATAGCATCATAACTAAGGGATGGTTCAGGGTCACCTGATCCAGCCCTAACTATAAGCTTTAGCAAAAAGGAAAGTTTTAAGCCTAATCTTAAAAGTAGAGAGGGTGTCTGTCTCCCTGATCTGAATTGGGAGCTGGTTCCACAGGAGAGGAGCCTGAAAGCTGAAGGCTCTGCCTCCCATTCTACTCTTACAAACCCTAGGAACTACAAGTAAGCCTGCAGTCTGAGAGCGAAGCGCCCTATTGGGGTGATATGGTACTACGAGGTCCCTAAGATAAGATGGAACCTGATTATTCAAAACCTTATAAGTAAGAAGAAGAATTTTAAATTCTATTCTAGAATTAACAGGAAGCCAATGAAGAGAGGCCAATATGGGTGAGATATGCTCTCTCCTTCTAGTCCCTGTCAGTACTCTAGCTGCAGCATTTTGAATTAACTGAAGGCTTTTCAGGGAACTTTTAGGACAACCTGATAATAATGAATTACAATAGTCCAGCCTAGAGGAAATAAATGCATGAATTAGTTTTTCAGCATCACTCTGAGACAAGACCTTTCTAATTTTAGAGATATTGCGGTAATGCAAAAAAGCAGTCCTACATATTTGTTTAATATGCGCTTTGAATGACATATCCTGATCAAAAATGACTCCAAGATTTCTCACAGTATTACTAGAGGTCAGGGTAATGCCATCCAGAGTAAGGATCTGGTTAGACACCATGTTTCTAAGATTTGTGGGGCCAAGTACAATAACTTCAGTTTTATCTGAGTTTAAAAGCAGGAAATTAGAGGTCATCCATGTCTTTATGTCTGTAAGACAATCCTGCAGTTTAGCTAATTGATGTGTGTCCTCTGGCTTCATGGATAGATAAAGCTGGGTATCATCTGCGTAACAATGAAAATTTAAGCAATACCGTCTAATAATACTGCCTTATGGAAGCATGTATAAAGTGAATAAAATTGGTCCTAGCACAGAACCTTGTGGAACTCCATAATTAACCTTAGTCTGTGAAGAAGATTCCCCATTTACATGAACAAATTGTAATCTATTAGATAAATATGATTCAAACCACCGCAGCGCAGTGCCTTTAATACCTATGGCATGCTCTAATCTCTGTAATAAAATTTTATGGTCAACAGTATCAAAAGCAGCACTGAGGTCTAACAGAACAAGCACAGAGATGAGTCCATTATCTGAGGCCATAAGAAGATCATTTGTAACCTTCACTAATGCTGTTTCTGTACTATGATGAATTCTAAACCCTGACTGAAACTCTTCAAATAGACCATTCCTCTGCAGATGATCAGTTAGCTGTTTTACAACTACCCTTTCAAGAATTTTTGAGAGAAAAGGAAGGTTGGAGATTGGCCTATAATTAGCTAAGATAGCTGGGTCAAGTGATGGCTTTTTAAGTAATGGTTTAATTACTGCCACCTTAAAAGCCTGTGGTACATAGCCAACTAACAAAGATAGATTGATCATATTTAAGATCGAAGCATTAAATAATGGTAGGGCTTCCTTGAGCAGCCTGGTAGGAATGGGGTCTAATAGACATGTTGATAGTTTGGATGAAGTAACTAATGAAAATAACTCAGACAGAACAATCTGAGAGAAAGAGTCTAACCAAATACCGGCATCACTGAAAGCAGCCAAAGATAACGATACGTCTTTGGGATGGTTATGAGTAATTTTTTCTCTAATAGTTAAAATTTTATTAGCAAAGAAAGTCATGAAGTCATTACTAGTTAAAGTTAAAGGAATATTGTACTTGGCCCCACAAATCTTAGAAACATGGTGTCTAACCAGATCCTTACTCTGGATGGCATTACCCTGATCTCTAGTAATACTGTGAGAAATCTTGGAGTCATTTTTGATCAGGATATGTCATTCAAAGCGCATATTAAACAAATATGTAGGACTGCTTTTTTGCATTTACGCAATATCTCTAAAATCAGAAAGGTCTTGTCTCAGAGTGATGCTGAAAAACTAATTCATGCATTTATTTCCTCTAGGCTGGACTATTGTAATTCATTATTATCAGGTTGTCCTAAAAGTTCCCTAAAAAGCCTTCAGTTAATTCAAAATGCTGCAGCTAGAGTACTGACGGGGACTAGCAGGAGAGAGCATATCTCACCCGTGTTGGCCTCTCTTCATTGGCTTCCTGTTAATTCTAGAATAGAATTTAAAATTCTTCTTCTTACTTATAAGGTTTTGAATAATCAGGTCCCATCTTATCTTAGGGACCTCGTAGTACCATATTACCCCATTAGAGCGCTTCGCTCTCAGACTGCGGGCTTACTTGTAGTTCCTAGGGTTTGTAAGAGTAGAATGGGAGGCAGAGCCTTCAGCTTTCAGGCTCCTCTCCTGTGGAACCAGCTCCCAATTCAGATCAGGGAGACAGATACCCTCTCTACTTTTAAGATTAGGCTTAAAACTTTCCTTTTCGCTAAGGCTTATAGTTAGGGCTGGATCGGGTGACCCTGGACCATCCCTTGGTTATGCTGCTTTAGACGTAGATTGTGGGGGGGTTCCCATGATGCACTGTTTCTTTCTCTTTTTGCTCCGTATGCATCACTCTGCATTTAATCATTAGTGATCGATCTCTGCCCCCCTTCACGGCATGTCTTTTTCCTGTTTTTTTCCCTCAGCCCCAACCAGTCTCAGCAGAAGACTGCCCCTCCCTGAGCCTGGTTCTGCTGGAGGTTTCTTCCTGTTAAAAGGGAGTTTTTCCTTCCCACTGTTGCCAAGTGCTTGCTCATAGGGGGTCGTTTTGACCGTTGGGGTTTTTCATAATTATTGTATGGCCTTGCCTTACAATATGGAGCGCCTTGGGGCAACTGTTTGTTGTGATTTGGCGCTATATAAGAAAAAAGTTGATTGATTGATTGATTGAATACTCGGCTCAATAGAGCTCTGACTCTTTGTCAGCCTGGCTACAGTGCTGAAATTTTAACCTACTCATTTTTACTGTCATGTCTGAAGTTTTATGAAGTGAAAATATCAGATATATGTTTTCGTTTTAAAGTAATGTGCTAATTTTTAAGAACCAATCAGTGTTTAGCAGAGGCACTTTTACCCAGAATGCGTTGCAGTCTGTGTTTGTTACAAAACCTCAGAATTAGTGCATTATTCAACATTAAAAGATATATGTTATATTTTAACTTTGTACAAATGACAGAATTGACATTAATGGAGTTATTCTATCAGTATTTTCACAAAACCATAAGTTAGTATGACTTTATTTTTCAAGACCTCCGCCTGACCGGAGCATTATGATTAGTAGAGAGCTGATTTTGGGGGTGATCTCAGGATTTGTCTGTGCAGCTTCCTACAGGGGGCAGTATGGTCAAACATGGAAATACTGCTCATTCTTTGGGTCTTTTGATGCTTTCAAAAGTGATCGTGTTAAAAGTCAATTTCAGCTTCTTAGTAATTGCAAATGTACCAGAAAAAACACTGGAATTTATCGATTATCTGTAATTTCCGATACATTTTTGTGCTGTTGTTTTTAGTGGGAATAAATCATAAAATAGGGTAATAAATTATGTGGAATGGATAGAAATTCACCTTAAAAGCAAAGGGTTTATACTGTGGATTGAACCGTCATACTGTCAAGGCATAACTAATTGTGCTGTTGTTTGAACAGAAATTGACCATAAAATAGGACAATAAATGCTGTGGAATGAATAGTATTTCACTTAAAAAGCAACAGGGTTACACTGTGAATTGTATAGCTATACCATGAGCCTATATACAATTTCACCGTTATTTTAACAGTAACTCATCTTTATTGGAACATTTTAAAACTGTTGTTTTTACAAGTGTTAATATACCTTACCGTGAAGCCACATCACTGTATTTTTTACGGTGAAAAAATGGCAACCATAGCTGCCAGTTTTTCATCGTAAATTTGACAAGATTGTTTTTTTTACAGTGTAGATGTGCTAAAATACAGTAAGAACACGACTTTTTAAATCCCTGAACTGCAAACGTGGCCAGTATTAGCATCATGGAGCCAAAGAAGCATGGTGGATCTTCAATTACGACTGAAAGTAAAAAAAAAAGAAAAAAAAAAGGAGAATGATTCTTGGGGGCCCTGTCAATCAGGGGCCCAGAGAGGCCCCTAATACAATTATAATACTAACAAAATAATATGGGAGGTGCAGGCTCAGTAGTATTTCTTTTCATGGGGTCCAGAATCCCTGGTGGTGCCCCTGCACACAGGTGACCAGTGATCCTGTTTGGAAGAATTTAGGATAAGAGATAAGAATATCAGGATAATAGAACCAGGCCTCAATTCTGCTACAGGGCTTTCCGATGTGACGCATGAGACACATAAATGATGTGCAAACAACACACAATCACCAGATACCCCGGTGCTCCCGCTGCCATTCTATTCTATTCTATTGTATTCTATAGTACCAAATCACAACATAAGTCACCCCAAGACACTTCACTAGTCCTTTAAAACAACTTGCTTCATCTGTTGGCCTAAAAATAAATCAATGGGCACAGAACAGCATGATGTAAAAATAATCAGGTTGAATGTCATTTGATGTTTTTGTTTTAATATCCATGTTAATACATTTAAAACTGGACTGGTGCCTAAACTGTGTCGAAATCAACATTTACTATTCAGTAGTTTGCAAAAAAATGGGACAGAACAAGAATTAAAGAAGAAGGATAGAACAAGACTGAAATTGACGATTGGTCTTTTTTTAATTGCCAGTGTGCCGTGAACAAGCTCAGTTATGTGGGAGAGTTCATGCGTAACCAAGTCACAAGTTCAGCAAAAATTTCCGACAAAGGCACCTAAGCCACCGGTAAGCCAACCCAGTACCTGGTCTATACCAGTGGTGGGCACAGTTCGACAAATCCAATAACCGCTAATTATCGAAGCTAATGTTTTTGCTAGTGGATTAGCTTTTCAGATAACTTTTAAAACCATCAGCGGCCAATTATCTTCCGATACATTTATTTCCGATAACTTTCAGTCCGCTAACATTTTTTTTGCTGGCAAAGTGAGCAAAGTTTAACAGTCAAAAATGCTAAACTCAAACATTTTAGTTTGTCTGTTGTGTGTTTGTGGCTGTTGCTTGCTGATGACATCATTAAGCGCAAAATGTGATTCGCCGGTCGATGCAGGGAGCATTATGGGTAGTGTAGTTCAGGTTCATGCTGGACGTTACAGTGAGTGCTACCGTCCGCTTGATGCAGAAACAAAACAAATAAATTTTAACTTTTTCTTTGTGGCTTACGGCATAATTCAATCACCAAGCCTCGGTGGGAGAGAGAGAGAGAGATCTCACGGCGCAGCTGTGTTACAGAAAGAATTTATATTTACTACGTGTATTTTACTCTGCCAATCAATACGTTAATGGACGTATTTTGGTTGTTTAAGCTGCAGAGTTCAAGTGTGTGAAAAAAGGAGCAGCTTTTAGTTCCTAAATGACGGTGTATATAATACTGAGATAAACTGTGACTTCTAATACTGCATTTTACCACTTTTGAAAGTTGATGACAGTGTTTGAGGTTTTTATTCCATTCATTTTTCATGCATTCTTTTTGTGTTTGTGATCCTTGAATTTACCCAGCACCCCCTGCGGCACTTGAGGTGAAACTGGTTTATCAGAAGCCGACAGTGTAATGTGATGTGGCCACATCCGAATCAATACTAAAAGTCATTAGTTATTGGTTATCTGTAATAAAGATAATTTTTTTTTTTTTTTTTTTGCAATTTATCAGTTTAGACTTTTTGTTTTTATGCAAATATTTGCTCATTTTGAAATGGATGCCTGCAACATGTTTCAAAAAAGCTGGGACAGGGGCAACAAAAGACTGGGAAAGTTGATGAATGCTCAAAGAACACCTATTTGGAACATTCCACAGGTGAACAGGTTAATTGGAAACAGGTGAGTGTCATGATTGGGTATAAAAGGAGCATCCCCAAAAGGTTCAGCCGTTCACAAGCAAAGATGGGGTGAGGATCACCACTTTGTGAACAAGTGTATGGAAAAAATAGTCCAACAGTTTAAGAACAATATTTCTCAACATTCAGTTGCAAGGAATTTAGGGATTCCATCATCTACAGTCCATAATCTAATCAGAAGATTAAGAGAATCTGGAGAACTTTCTACATGTAAGCGGCAAGGCTGAAAACCAACAATGAATGCCTGTGACCTTTGATCCTTTAGGCAGCACTGCATTAAAAACCGACATCATTGTGTAAAGGATCTTACCGCGTGGGCTCAGGAACACTTCAGAAAACCATTGTCAGTTAACACATTTCTTCGCTACATCTACAAGTGCAAGTTAAAACTCTACCATGCAAAGTGAAAGTCATACATCAACAACATCCAGAAATGCTGCCGCCTTCTCTGGACCCGAGCTCATATGAAATGGACAGACACAAAGTGGAAAAGCGTGCTGTGGTCGAGGCTCGGACTGATAATCTGTGATTTTGGGCATTTGCCTGGTGGGCCGCTGCACGTTTAGACGTGCGTGGGCTGGCCTTCCCATATTTATAGAGATTATGGAAATATACAGTGTTCTCGAACGCTGCTGCCAACACAAGGAAAGTCCGTGATCGGTGAAGCTACAGCATTTAATCGGCGCAGCTGCAGAGCCACTTCCTGAATTTGTGTCAAAATAAAAGTTCTGTAGTGTTTCATACACGGCGCAGTCTTATTCTAGGTTTCAGTTTTGTTTCCGTTTGATCACACAACGGAGACTTACATCGAGCACAATGATTGACATGACCAACAGCCAATGACAATGGAGAAGCATACAGGGTGGCCAATCAGATTGCAGGAACAGCAGGTGGCCGCTCCGCCCCTGTGAATAGACTGACTCCTCGGTGCCTGGACTTCTCTCCGCTCTTCTACTGATACAAGGTTGGAATCATTTCTTTTATCTTAATTAACTGTGCTTTACTTTTGTTAATCTTTAAATGCAACAGCTACGGACTTCAGCTCCTTAATTTGCTGCTGTGTGAATCCTAGCAGTGGTTACACATTACCCCCCCCCCCTCTCTCTCTCTCTCTCTCTCTCTCTCTCTCTCTCTCTCTCTCTCTCTCTCTCTCTCTCTCTCTCTCTCTCTCTCTCTCTCTCTCTCACTCACACACACACTTTGGAAACACAAAAACTTTTTTCCGCTTGTGTGCATTTGCTTCCGTTTTGTCAGACCCGGCGCCAGAAAAAAAAAATATTAAGGAGCGATGAGTTTACCACAGGGGGCGGGGTCGTCCCCCCCCCCCCCCCCCCCCAAAAAAAATAGTGCGCACCGGAGGAGACGTGCGCTCCTGGAAAGCTCGTGTATTTATGCTGCACTGTTGTAAGAGACTGACCAAGAGTGAAGAGTGATGACAGTATTTTTTTAAATTATTATTTGAACTTATAGACCCTCGGTCAAGTGATCTCCTGCATACCACAGAGCCGGTGTTCTGTCGAGATGAGGTGCGCCAACTTTCGACACTCTGAGCTGTGACGTACCTTCGCATTGTCCAATAGGAACGACGCATCGGGCCAAAACACGGAAGACTCGTGGCAGAAACCACCAATCTCTACAAAATGGATTGGACCAATCTGATTGGTGCAGAAACCACTGATCTGTACAAAACATTAACGTGTGACAGGACTGCTCATTTATAGAGCAGTTTTCTGAAGAAAAATTATTGGAAATGTTTTTTTGTTGTTGTTACCTCAAAATTTCTGATTACTGTTAAAAAAGTTTAGAACATTTGTAATTAAAATAGGTAAATAAATCAATAAATGGTTCTTTAGAAACCTTTAATCTGTATTAAAACCACCTGTTATTTCAGATTAGATAATTTCTTGTTTAACATAAGGAACCTCAGACATTTATTTTTAGACAAATAAAAAAACATGGAAACTTGTATATTTTTTGAAGTCTGGTAGATTATTTATATCTTATTTCAACCAGAAAAACAAACACTAAATAAATACAAGTGTTTATTATAAATGCAAAAGGAAATAATTTAACAATGACTGCAGTGTCGTGACACAGACCCACAACAGGGGGCGTTAATGAAGGGACAATGGAATAACCAAAAAGTAACAATTTAATGTTGTGAAGGTCCACAACGGAATACAGACAGATACGAATATGCGCTATATCAATCCGACAAAAAGGTGATGTGTGGCAGGCTCGAAGATAGGAGACGTCTGGTGCAAGAAGAGCCGGATCCCACACAGACCTCACCACCAACGGACCTGAAGAACACCGGAGCCGCCAAGCCCTGCGCCCCAGGTGGCCACTGTCTTCAGCAGTCAGACCCGGTACTGCTGGCAGAAAACAGAAACAGTTCTGGATGAGTGTGAGTTCGCACACTCAGTAATCCCACAGTCTGTACACAGTAAGGAGGGAGCACCTCCACCTCCAATCACACACTTGTGCAGCTCCTGTCTAACCACTTATCTGGTTGGGGTGTGAAGCGAAGCCGTCACTGATCACACCAAACGCCAATCCCACAGATAAGGCAATCTCCACAGGAAAACGGCTGCAAAAGAAGTTCAGACTATTACACAAGGTTTTGTTCAGCAGAGAAAATTACCTGTATGGTAGAAGATTTCTCGGCGAGGAAGTGGAGTTGCAGTCCGGTCTTTGTAGTGGTGGTGATGGGTGACAGCTGGTGTTGATAGGTGACAGCTGTCACCTCCAGCGGCTCCGACGCCCTCTCGTGCTTGGAGCCCGCACTCCAAGCAGGGCGCCATCTGGTGGTGGTGGGCCAGCAGTACCTCCTCTTCAGCGGCCCACACAACAGGGCCATACCCCTCCCAGTCCACCAGATACTGGAAGCCCCGACCCTTGCGACGGATGTCCAGAAGCCGACGCACGGTCCACGCCGGCTCCCCGTCGATGATCCGGGCAGGAGGTGGTGTAGGTCCAGGGGTGCAGAGCGGTGAGGTGTGGTATGGCTTGATCCGCGACACATGAAAAACAGGATGGATCCGCAGTGAAGCTGGCAGCCGTAGCTTCACTGCGGCCGGGCTGAGGACCTTGGTGATGGGAAAGGGTCCGATGTACCTGTCTTTCAGTTTATGGGAGTCCACTTGGAGCGGGATGTCCTTTGTCGACAACCATACCTCCTGCCCAGGCTGGTATGCAGGGGCCGGGGAACGCCGGCGGTCTGCATGGGCCTTGGCCCTCGTCCGGGCCTTCAACAGGGCAGAACGGGCGGTCCACCACACCCGGCGGCACCTCCTGAGGTGGGCCTGGACCGAGGGCACACCGACCTCTCCCTCCACAAGCGGAAACAATGGGGGCTGGTACCCCAAACACACCTCAAACGGGGAGAGGCCGGTGGCAGACGACACTTGGCTGTTGTGGGCGTACTCGATCCAGGCCAGATGGGTGCTCCAGGCCGTCGGGTGCGCGGAGGTAACGCAACGGAGGGCCTGCTTCAACTCCTGGTTGGCCCGCTCTGCCTGTCCGTTCATCTGAGGGTGATACCCGGACGAGAGACTCACGGTGGCCCCCAGTTCCTTGCAAAAACTCCTCCAGACCTGAGAGGAGAACCGAGGGCCACGGTCTGAGACGATGTCCGCTGGTATCCCATGCAGACGCACCACGTGGTGGACCAGGAGGTCTGCTGTCTCCTGGGCCGTAGGGAGCTTTGGGAGGGCCACGAAGTGGGCCGCCTTGGAGAACCGGTCCACTATCGTTAAGATGGTGGTGTGGCCCTGGGACGGCAGGAGGCTTGTGACAAAGTCCAGGCCGATGTGGGACCAGGGGCGATGAGGCACTGGTAGGGGTCGGAGGAGTCCTGAGGTCCTCTTGTGGTCCACCTTGCCCCTGGCACAGGTGGTGCAGGCCTGGACGTAGTCCCGGACGTCGGCTTCCATAGACGCCCACCAGAAGCACTGCTGGACTACTGCCATGGTCCTGCGCACTCCGGGATGACAGGAGAGTTTGTACCCATGGCAGAAGTCCAAAACCGCAGCTCTGGCCTCTGGTGGGACGTACATCTTGTTCTTCGGGCCGGTTCCCGGGTCCGGGTTCTGTGTCAGGGCCTCCCGGACGGTCTTCTCCACGTCCCAGGTGAGAGTGGCCACGACAGTGGACTCGGGGATGATGGTCTCTGGGGGGTCTGACAGCTCGGCCTTGGCTTCCTCTTCATGCACCCGGGACAGTGCATCCGACTGTTGGTTCTTGGTCCCGGGGCGGTATATAATCCGGAAGTGAAAGCGCCTGAAGAACAGTGACCAGCGGGCTTGCCTGGGGTTCAACCGCTTGGTGGTCCGGATGTACTCCAGGTTCCGATGGTCCATGAAAACCGTGAATGGCACCGTCGCTCCCTCCAACAGGTGTCTCCACTCCTCCAGAGCCTCCTTCACCGCCAAGAGTTCCCGATTGCCGACGTCATAATTCCTCTCAGCCGGGGTCAACCTGCGGGAAAAATAGGCACAAGGGTGGAGGACCTTATCGGACTCCCCGCTCTGGGACAGCACGGCTCCTATCCCTGAGTCAGAGGCATCCACTTCCACTGTGAACTGGCGAGTAGGATCGGGCTGCACCAGAACTGCCGGACGAGGTTGTACAGCCTGCTGGACGGGTACTCAGCGCCCGGAATCAAATCGATGGCACAATCGTACGGTTGGTGCGGGGGAAGGGCGAGTGCCAGATCTTTGCTGAAGACGTCAGCAAGATCGTGGTACTCACATGGCACCGCCGTCAGATTGGGGGGGGACTTTGACCTCCTCCTTAGCTATCTCACCGGGTGGAACCGAGGATCCTAAACACTCCCGGTGGCAGGTTTCGCTCCACTGCGTCACAACCCCAGATGGCCAATCAATCCGGGGATTGTGTTTCCACACCCATGGAAAACTCAAAATCACTCGGGAGGTAGAAGGTGTTACAAAAAACACTATCTCCTCCCTGTGATTCCCAGACACCACCAAAGTCACTGGCTGTGTCTGGTGTGTGATTAATGGAAGAAGAGTGCCATCTAGTGCTCGTACCTTCACAGGGGAAGGCAGAGCCACCAGAGGGAGCCCTACTTCCTTTGCCCATCTGCTGTCCAGCAGATTCCCTTCTGACCCCGTGTCTATAAGTGCTGGGGCGTGAAGGGTTAAATCCTCACAAAGGATTGTGACTGGGATTCGTGCTGATTTTCGGGGTTCCCCCACGTGCGTGTTATGGCCCACCCTTAGCCCAGTTTCTAAGGACGGGCGTTGTAGTTTGACCGTTTGAGGACAGTTCCTCTGTATGTGACCATTAGACCCACAGAAAAAACACTCCCCGTGGGCCTGCCTCCTTTGTCTGTCCTTTGATTTTATTTTGGCCCTGCTCGTGTCCATAGCTTCGTCAGCAGGGGGAGCTGTGGCCACACGGGGCCCTCTGGCTGTGGAGCGTGGGGACGACGGCACCCTTTCGGACCCGGAAGGAAGAGGGACGGCCCGTGCCCGGTCACGACCCCCGCCCTGCTCCTGACGGTGGTCCTCTAACCGGTTGTCTAAGCGTATAACCAGGTCGACAAGCCCGTCAAAATCCCGCGGTTCCTCCTTAGCCAGCAGGTGCTCCTTCAGGACCGGAGACAGCCCGTTTATGAAGGCGGCGCGGAGTGCAACGGTATTCCAGCCGGACCTCGCAGCCACGATACGGAAGTCGACTGCATACTCGGCTGCACTCCGGCGCCCCTGTCGCATTGACAGTAGCACGCTCGAAGCGGTCTCGCCTCTGTTGGGATGATCAAAAACAGTTGCCCCAAGGCGCTTTATATTGTAAGGCAAGGCCATACAATAATTATGTAAAACCCCAACGGTCAAAACGACCCCCTGTGAGCAAGCACTTGGCTACAGTGGGAAGGAAAAACTCCCTTTTAACAGGAAGAAACCTCCAGCAGAACCAGGCTCAGGGAGGGGCAGTCTTCTGCAGGGACTGGTTGGGGCTGAGGGAGAGAACCAGGAGAAAACCATGCTGTGGAGGGGAGCAGAGATCGATCACTAATGATTAAATGCAGAGTGGTGCATACAGAGCAAAAAGAGAAAGAAACAGTGCATCATGGGAACCCCCCAGCAGTCTACGTCTATAGCAGCATAACTAAGGGATGGTTCAGGGTCACCTGATCCAGCCCTAACTATAAGCTTTAGCAAAAAGGAAAGTTTTAAGCCTAATCTTAAAAGTAGAGAGGGTGTCTGTCTCCCTGATCTGAATTGGGAGCTGGTTCCACAGGAGAGGAGCCTGAAAGCTGAAGGCTCTGCCTCCCATTCTACTCTTACAAACCCTAGGAACTACAAGTAAGCCTGCAGTCTGAGAGCGAAGCGCTCTATTGGGGTGATATGGTACTACGAGGTCCCTAAGATAAGGTGGGACCTGATTATTCAAAACCTTATAAGTAAGAAGAAGAATGTTAAATTCTATTCTAGAATTAACAGGAAGCCAATGAAAAGAGGCCAATATGGGTGAGATATGCTCTCTCCTTCTAGTCCCCGTTAGTACTCTAGCTGCAGCATTTTGAATTAACTGAAGGCTTTTTAGGGAACTTTTAGGACAACCTGATAATAATGAATTACAAAAGTCCAGCCTAGAGGAAATAAATGCATGAATTAGTTTTTCAGCATCACTCTGAGACAAGACCTTTCTAATTTTAGAGATATTGCGTAAATGCAAAAAAGCAGTCCTACATATTTGTTTAATATGCGCTTTGAATGACATATCCTGATCAAAAATGACTCCAAGATTTCTCACAGTATTACTAGAGGTCAGGGTAATGCCATCCAGAGTAAGGATCTGGTTAGACACCATGTTTCTAAGATTTGTGGGGCCAAGTACAATAACTTCAGTTTTATCTGAGTTTAAAAGCAGGAAATTAGAGGTCATCCATGTCTTTATGTCTGTAAGACAATCCTGCAGTTTAGCTAATTGGTGTGTCCTCTGGCTTCATGGATAGATAAAGCTGGGTATCATCTGCGTAACAATGAAAATTTAAGCAATACCGTCTAATAATACTGCCTAAGGGAAGCATGTATAAAGTGAATAAAATTGGTCCTAGCACAGAACCTTGTGGAACTCCATAATTAACTTTAGTCTGTGAAGAAGATTCCCCATTTACATGAACAAATTGTAATCTATTAGACAAATATGATTCAAACCACCGCAGCGCAGTGCCTTTAATACCTATGGCATGCTCTAATCTCTGTAATAAAATTTTATGGTCAACAGTATCAAAAGCAGCACTGAGGTCTAACAGAAAAAGCACAGAGATGAGTCCACTGTCCGAGGCCATAAGAAGATCATTTGTAACCTTCACTAATGCTGTTTCTGTACTATGATGAATTCTAAAACCTGACTGAAACTCTTCAAATAGACCATTCCTCTGCAGATGATCAGTTAGCTGTTTTACAACTACCCTTTCAAGAATTTTTGAGAGAAAAGGAAGGTTGGAGATTGGCCTATAATTAGCTAAGATAGCTGGGTCAAGTGATGGCTTTTTAAGTAATGGTTTAATTACTGCCACCTTAAAAGCCTGTGGTACATAGCCAACTAACAAAGATAGATTGATCATATTTAAGATCGAAGCATTAAATAATGGTAGGGCTTCCTTGAGCAGCCTGGTAGGAATGGGGTCTAATAAACGTTGATGGTTTGGATGAAGTAACTAATGAAAATAACTCAGACAGAACAATTGGAGAGAAAGAGTCTAACCAAATACCGGCATCACTGAAAGCAGCCAAAGATAACGATACGTCTTTGGGATCATTATGAGTAATTTTTTCTCTAATAGTTAAATTTTTGTTAGCAAAGAAAGTCATGAAGTCATTACTAGTTAAAGTTAATGGAATACTCGGCTCAATAGAGCTCTGACTCTTTGTCAGCCTGGCTACAGTGCTGAAAGGAAACCTGGGGTTGTTCTTATTTTCTTCAATTAGTGATGAGTAGAAAGATGTCCTAGCTTTACGGAGGGCTTTTTTATAGAGCAACAGACTCTTTTTCCAGGCTAAGTGAAGATCTTCTAAATTAGTGAGACGCCATTTCCTCTCCAACTTACGGGTTATCTGCTTTAAGCTACGAGTTTGTGAGTTATACCACGGAGTCAGGCACTTCTGATTTAAAGCTCTCTTTTTCAGAGGAGCTACAGCATCCAAAGTTGTCTTCAATGAGGATGTAAAACTATTGACGAGATACTCTATCTCACTTACAGAGTTTAGGCAGCTTCTCTGCACTGTGTTGGTATATGGCATTAGAGAACATAAAGAAGGAATCATATCCTTAAACCTAGTTACAGCGCTTTCTGAAAGACTTCTAGTGTAATGAAACTTATTCCCCACTGCTGGGTAGTCCATCAGAGTAAATGTAAATGTTATTAAAAATTATCAGACAGAAGGGAGTTTTCAGGGAATACAGTTAAGTCTTCTATTTCCATACCATAAGTCAGAACAAGATCTAAGATATGATTAAAGTGGTGGGTGGACTCATTTACATTTTGAGCAAAGCCAATAGAGTCTAATAACAGATTAAATGCAGTGTTGAGGCTGTCATTCTCAGCATCAGTGTGGATGTTAAAATCGCCCACTATAATTATCTTATCTGAGCTAAGCACTAAGTCAGACAAAAGGTCTGAAAATTCACAGAGAAACTCACAGTAACGACCAGGTGGACGATAGATAATAACAAATAAAACTGGTTTTTGGGACTTACAATTTGGATGGACAAGACTAAGAGTCAAGCTTTCAAATGAATTAAAGCTCTGTCTGGGTTTTTGATTAATTAATAAGCTGGAATGGAAGATTGCTGCTAATCCTCCGCCTCGGCCCATGCTACGAGCATTCTGACAGTTAGTGTGACTCGGGGGTGTTGACTCATTTAAACTAACATATTCATCCTGCTGTAACCAGGTTTCTGTAAGGCAGAATAAATCAATATGTTGATCAATTATTATATCATTTACCAACAGGGACTTAGAAGAGAGAGACCTAATGTTTAGTAGACCACATTTAACTGTTTTAGTCTATGGTGCAGTTGAAGGTGCTATATTATTTTTTCTTTTTGAATTTTTATGATTAAATAGATTTTTGCTGGTTATTGGTGGTCTGGGAGCAGACACCGTCTCTACGGGGATGGGGTAATGAGGGGATGGCAGGGGGAGAGAAGCTGCAGAGAGGTGTGTAAGACTACAACTCTGCTTCCTGGTCCCAACCCTGGATAGTCACGGTTTGGAGGATTTAAGAAAATTGGCCAGAATTCTGCTGGTTTTCGGTGAAAAGTTTAGTGGCTGATGACAGATTGTGGAGTTTCTTTCGGTTTAAGCACAGCCCACAAAGCGGATCAGCGCGGCGCGGTCGGAGGTGGCGTCCGTCTGGCTGTTTCGAGCTGAAACTTCCTAATTTAATGCTCTGTTCACCCAGGACGTCGTCAGAGAACAGAGAAGTTTCAGAAGAAGCCGGCATCAGGAGTTTATGCGGACATTCCACTGTTAAAGGAGATTTTGTAATGAAAGAACGTGCGGGCAAATTCACTGAGTCGGTTCCGTGACGACGCCGCGACAGGAAAAACAGCTCCGTGTTGAAAACCATTTGTAAAATTCAGGCAGCTTTTGATGGCTTTCAACAAGTGAGTATCTCAGAAACTGTTTAACAGCTGGGCATGTTCCAACTTGCCCGTTAAGGTTTCCAATGGAGGTGTTTTTCCTGTGGCGACCCCCCGCGGTCGGGTCCGGTCCGACATGCGACTCTGCCCACACGTTCTTTCATTACAAAATCTTTAACAATGGAATGTCCGCATAAACTCCTCATGCCGACTTCTTCTGAAACTTCTCTGTTCTCTGACGATGACCTGGGTCAACAGAGCCTGAAATGTGGACATTTTCAGCTTGAAACAGCGAGATGACGCTGCCTCGGAGCGCAGATCGCCGTCAGGCGCCGTGGGCCATCCTTACGGCGACACTTACACAGCAAAATCTCTCATCAGCTGTTAAAATTTTCACCGAAAACCAGCTGAATTTATTGAATGGTGTCCACTCAGTTGTGCCTTACAGTTTTTGAAAAAATTTTTATCAAACAAAGCCGCAGTCTCTGAGCCATTGCTAAACAATGAAAAAAACGACGAGAGGGTGGACGACTCCTCACTCAAAGACTGCCCACAGGCGAATGACGTAACCGACAGGCGTGAAAAAACTCTTGCATGCCCACGAGGGTTCAAGCATGTCTGATGTAATCACACGTGATTCAAATCCATATGGTTTTTGAAAAAAATAATAAGGTCTGTTACTTTTCTAACAGACCTCGTATAGTATTTGTTCATTGGGGGTTCGGTATGGACGGGTGGGTGTGCGTGTTTGGGGGTGGATTCATCGGGCCAATAGTGGGCTGGTCCAGAGGAAAAATGCCAGGGCCGAAATCTGTTCCCAGTCCGACCCTGCTGTGGTCTGATTGTGTTACAGGCATCCGTTTCAAAATGAGCAAATATTTGCACAAAAACAATAAAGTTTATCAGTTTGAACATTAAATATCTTGTCTTTGTGGTGTGTTCAATAGAATATAGGTTGAAGAGGATTTGAAAATCATTGTATTCTGTTTTTATTTTCATTTTACACAACATCCCAACTTCATTGGAATTGGGGTTGTATATAAACCCAGCCTGTGCCTCCGCAGTTACTGAAATATAGGGAGGTGTCATTTCAGTGTGTGTGTGTGTGTTTGGGGGGGTTGTTGGAGAAAATATTTACTTGAGTTTGTTGAGAAATTTCAGTTCAAAGTCTGCTTGTTGGCCTCAGTGGATACTGAGATATTGTGCAGTTTTTTGAGCTGTGCACTAGTCACTTGTGTATTTGTGGAAAACTCTTCATTTAGAGCCTCTCAAAAGGTCCATCCATCCATCTATTTTCTTCTTCTTCATCTGAGATCAGGTCGCGGGGGCAGCAGCTCAAGCAAAGCCGCCCAGACCTCCCCTCAAAAGTTATACGTAACTTATAAATGATTTGACACCAACATGAAGAGTGTATGACCAGCGGCTCCTGAGATATGACATAAAGTCACCAGAAGCACGTAGAGACAAACAGGTGCACTGTGCACGCTGCGTAAACCGTGTGGTCAGTGTGTCAGCTGTCACCGTGCGCTCACCAAGGACATTCATGCCCGACTTATACTCCAGTTTCTTCTTAGTGACTAAGACGGGCTCAGTTTGGTTGGATGCTGCCACCGGCACTGTTTTCAACACCGTCTGAACCTGGAGGAAAGAAGACAAGAACATCCAGACTGATCAGAACCAAACAGAACAAAACCATCTCACTCACTTTGCCTGTGAGCAAAAAATAAATAAATAAATAGAAGAAAACAAAGGTTCCTGGTTTCATGATGAGGTAAGGAGAGGAACCCAGAAAAATAAAAAGAGAATTAAAGTTGAAAGACAATTCCTTTCTGCAAAAGCAATTGTCTTTTATGTCTTCAATGAATTCCCCATGAGCACGAATAGAAGAGGCAATAAAACAGAGATGAAGAGAGAGAAAAGACATGTGGTGAAAGGTAAAGAGAATAAACAGGAGACAGAGAAGAGAACAGAATGGCCGTAAGCTGGTGCTCATCAGTCCAGGCTTTTTCACCAGCAGATGCCTTCCTGTAGTACATAAGGATGGGACTTTGCAGCTGTAGAGAGATTAGCAACAACAGAAGAGCTGACCCCAGGCAGCGCCTGATAATCACACAGAAACACAAGAAAGGAAAAGAAAACCAGGACTTAGCATGTAGACTTTGAACTGGAAAATGACTATTTCACTTCGTTTCCGGTCTCTCCAGCATGAAGAGGTTGGTGCACGCTTTTAAGATGTCCCTCCAGCTCACAGCGTTACATAAAGTGACCCGTGACGTCTTATAGTTCTGCTGAATGAGAGTGTTAATCTGGCAAAAATAAATAAAAATACTTGGGACTTGAAATAAGCAGGTGCTCAGTACAGAAGAAGATGTGTGACTGGATTTAGAAAAACAGATGGATTGGAGATGCTTCTCCATCAGTGTCTTGTTTCTGTCATGTTGTGTTTGATGAACATCATCATTTTGAAAGGTAACAAAAAGAGAACTGGGCCCTCTGGAGAACTGGGCCTGGTTTAAAAATCAGCCTGGGTTAGGATTAAGTTTAGCACTGAGCCCAGTTCAGACCCGGGGCAGAGAGAACATAAAGAGGGCCGACTCCCACAAAATGATGTAATCTGGACGCCATTTTGATTGTGTGTAACTGGGGCAGCTTGGCTGCTGCAGTGGAGTGATGTTTTGTAAACAAAACATCTGTTGAGTGTACTACAAGCTACTATTTCTATACTGTATTTACTTATGTTCATTGTTAGTTGGTTTTATATTTTCTGTTGTGTTTTTAATCTGGTTCTTTTTGTCTCTTTCTCTAAAATTGTATTGTAGCATTATTAGTTATTATTACTATTATTGTTGTTGTTGCTATTATTATTATTAATATATAAACAAAAATAAACTTAAAAATATTCCAATTTGTAATACATTTGACTCTTTTACGACAACAAATGCTGAGCCATTAATTATTATATAGAAAACAAATGCACACAAACGTGCTGACAGCTGCAACAACTTAATGCTAACTTTAACATTGAAAACACCATAGACATGCTAATGCGTTAGCATCGGTCCCGTTTTTAAATTATGAAATACATCTGTCAACTGTTTCAGAAAACCATAACAAGTCAGTTTAACATAAAAAAGGTAAATATTACTCACAGACATATGCTCTTTAGGGTTTTAGTGGGGGAAAATTAAGATAAAGCAAAATAAAACAATGAATAAATGAAGTAGTAGATTGAAGCACTGCTTCGATATGTGAATCACTGCTTCAATTGGTTCAAGGTTCAAAGCAAAGCTGCGCTGCAGAAAAGTTGATTACAGACCTGCTGCAGGTTCTGTAATCAATGTAGAGAAATTATCATTTTCCTGACAAACAGGAAAACAACAGCCACTCTGAAGGACCAATAAGGGAATCGTTAAGCAAAAAGGTTATTGATGTCAGTGGATCGAATCATTTCGTAACGATACCTGAAAGGAACCGGTTCTCGATACCCATCCCTAGTACTGAATAGCACTGATTAGTAGTCAATACTAAACAAGCACATGGCTCACCTCATTTTGTCCTTTGGAAAGAAGTAGAATGCCACTTCCTTGTTTGTTTTAGTGTACTTGGTGCAATTGATAGCCGGATGCCTTCCTGTGCAGCTTCCATGCTGCAGCATCTCCTGGGTTCCACGCCACTACCTGCAACTACTACATCACGTTAGGAAGTCACAGCTGTGCCGCCGTTCATCTGCAGTCAGCTTCAGAGCGTGCCACTCTGCTCCAGTCAGCTAAGTTCCTGTCGTCTCTGAGTCCGTGAGATTCCACCTCTCATTCTCATTCTCTCATTCTCATTGTGTTCAAAATAACAGCAGTGTGTTTAAAAAGGAGAGTAAAGCTCAAAATCCTAATAGCTTTTATTTCTATTTGCACAAATGCATTGGGAACACTGCACATTCTATTCCAAATCAAAACATGAAGAAAAAAATGATCATATTTGTTATTACTTTGCAGAAAGTGAAAAAAAAGGAATATTAGGCTGTTCAAAAAACATTTTCTTTACAAACGTTTTTCACATTGTCATTATGGGGTGTTGTGCGTAGAATTTTGTGGGGGAAAATTAATTTAATCTATTTTGGAATAAGGCTGTAACATAACAAAATATGGAAAAAGTGAATACTGCTGTGAATACTTTCTGGATGCACTGTAACAACAAATTTGCTTAATTTTTCTTTATGTTTTTGTCATGCTTTCGTCCTGGACCTGCCCCGAATCTGGTTTTGTCCCCCAGTCTCTGTCTGTTTCCCTCTCTTTGTCCTTCTGTCTGACCCTGAATGTTTATTTTCTGTTTCTTCCACTTTGGTCTTGGTTTTATGATCTGTTACACTTCAGCCACTTATTGAGTTCTGTTCTAGTTTAGTCTTCATCCTTTACTTTCTGGTTATTCAGTCACAGGGTTTTCTGTACACTCCTGCCACATGTTGAGTTCTCATCTAGTTTAGGTCCAGCCTTTAATTTTCTGTTCTGTTCCTGCCTTTGTTTATTCTGTTACCACATTTGTATTCTAGGTATCATTATTTCCTTATTGTTTAACATTTGTTCTGTCACTGTCATATTCCTCTTTTTCCTGCTTTTGTCTGACACGCCCACCTGTCACTCCACTGTCTCACTCAGCCACGCCTTCTTTCCTGCACCTGCATATCATCACGCCCTGATTATCCTCTGATTTAAACCCCTTGTCTTTAACAGCTCACTGCTAGTTCGTTGTGCATATTGCCTCGTTTGAAGCCTCTCGTGTTTTCTGCCATAGTCTGTTTTTCTTGCCGTGTATGACCTTCGCCTGTTTTGACCTTGCCTTTTGCCTGAGCCAGTTAACCTGCTTCTCTGTGCCTGAACCCTGCTTGTTTTTTGACTCCGTTTTTGCCTCTTCTGATACACCTGTTTGCCCGTGCTGGAACTCTGCTCGTTACTGACCACGCCGCCGCCTCACGTCTGTCTGTACCTCCGCCTGCCTGCTTGTGACCCTGTGTATCGACCAGAGCCTGTTTTTTTGAATTAAACCTTTTTCTAAATCCGTCCTCTGAGCATGAGTCTACATTTGTGTCCACCTGCCTGTCGTGCCAAGTCCTCACACTTCCTGACAGTTTTGATTTGTAATAGAATGTGCAGTGTTCCCAATGCATTTGTGTGTATGGAAATAAAAGCTGTTACAAGGATTTTGAGCTTTACTCACTTTTTAAAACACACTGCTGTTATTTTGAACACACCTGTACTTAAATAATCTGAAGTTATTTGAAATGGTTTGGATCCAATGCTATCACCATCAGACGTTTGAGTATGATTTACACCAATAACAAGCCAAAGTGATCTAGCAAGTACCTTGATGTGGTGCTCATACTGAGTAGTACCTGTTGTAAGGAGGCCTGCACCAGGTTTTCAGGAAAGAGGTTTCTGATCAGGTCGAGGAAGGCATCAAGGCTGCTGACCTCCTGATTCTTCTCGGGAGCGGTGGTCCTCTGAGCTCCCCTGAGTTTGGGGTTTCCTGGGTGGATCCCTAACACCAGAATGACCCCGAGGACAGCAGCAATTACAGTGGTGGACATGTAGTACACCATGGCTCTACTGCCCATCCTGCCGCTGGAGCGGGCGTCTAGACCAGCCAGGCCTGGAAGCAGATTGTTCACAATCCCATAAAAAACTCTACATGTTGATGCAAATGTCGTCAAGCGTTGTGGTGTTTATGTAAAACTGTTTTCAGTAACGTTAAGTGAAGTTGTTTTAAATTCTGACATTCACAAAGGCCAGTCACTGTTTTCTTTGTATTTGTTTAAATGTAGGTTTTATTGCTGTGATGGACGGCTAAAACAATAAAAAGCTCTCTCTGTGTCCAAATATATGTGGACCTAATGGCAAATAAAATATTTTTCAGAGTGTCTGTTATGCTCTTTGGTCAGAATGTCATCAGAGTTTTTACTTTAGGAGTAAGAAAACTACACACAGCAGTACAACGGATAATAAGGACTTTGGGTTGCTGGAAGAAGAGAAAGCTCAGTGATTATTTCTGCAGAAATGTTTAAATCCTGCAGTGGAGTGTAGTTTAATTCACTTAATAACTGCAGGCAGCAACATTTCATTTATTCACAGGTGTCAAAAACATTGAACAAGTCATTGAAAAATCAGTACAAAAGGAATCGAGGTCCATGGTCGTCTCTAAATGCAGCAGTTTAGTCAGTGGTCCATTCTGTTGCAAAGGTGTCCAGCGTCTGCTCTCTGAGATGGATTTGGCTCATGAGCCTAAGGTCAAGCGTCAGGATCATACATCATTGAACCCTGAACTTTAACCTTTGTCTTAAATATTCCAGTCACTCTATACTCCTAAGATGCATTTGCTGTTGTTCCATCCAGACTGCACTCTCGAGACTATTTCTGCACCCAGTTTGCCATCTTCACTCTACAACTAATCCACAGTATTTAAATCTATTAGTAGTATTGAATCCTGACCTCTGTTAAACCTCAATATTCTGTCTTATTCCTATTAATCTTCCATCCTGTCTTTGAAATCCCTTCTCCAGTCTTCTAAGTTGCTTTGTACATCCTCCCTTCTGGTGCAAAAGAACAGAATGTCATCTGCAAAAAGGTTACACCTGGAGGACTGGCCTCTGATTCCAAATACGTTCTTACTGGAATGATGCTGGTGACACTCTCATTCTATCTTGCTCCACTTTCACAGACTGGAGCAGTACCAGACCCACTCGCACCATGTGTTTGAAGTATGACTGACCCAGAATACATTTGTGTATTACGAGAATAACTGCATCAGGCCTATGACTCTTGACATCACCACATTAGCAATTTCTTTTTTTTGTTGTATTATTCTAGCATTATATCTACTAATATAGGCAACAGGCTGGCTGTCATTACTCAAGGCTCTTAATTAATGCAGGTACATTAAAATTTCGACCAAGAGTTCTAGTTATCTATATGATGTAAAATTCTTGAAAACAGACTTCAAGGGGTGAAAGACACAACTGGTTATAGGTCTGGTGAATAACCTGAACACTCTACAACCTTCCATGTTTTCTACTTAATGTAAACCAGCAGACAAAACGTGTCAGCGGGCTTCTGAATTTATTCTGCTGTTATCGTTACGAGTTACATCATCAGTCAAGATTAGTGAGCCTGCTCCAGAAGCAGCCACTGCCGAGCCATGATATGACCTCTGCCATGTTTCATGGATTAGATCAATCAATCAATCAATCAATTTTTTTTATATAGCGCCAAATCACAACAAACAGTTGCCCCAAGGCGCTTTATATTGTAAGGCAAGGCCATACAATAATTATGTAAAACCCCAACGGTCAAAACGACCCCCTGTGAGCAAGCACTTGGCTACAGTGGGAAGGAAAAACTCCCTTTTAACAGGAAGAAACCTCCAGCAGAACCAGGCTCAGGGAGGGGCAGTCTTCTGCTGAGACTGGTTGGGGCTGAGGGAGAGAACCAGGAAAAAGACATGCTGTGGAGGGGAGCAGAGATCGATCACTAATGATTAAACGCAGAGTGGTGCATACAGACCAAAAAGAGAAAGAAACAGTGCATCATGGGAACCCCCCAGCAGTCTACGTCTATAGCAGCATAACAGATGCTTTCTTCCTCCACACTTTAGACATTCCATCACGTCGGTCGAGGTTAATCTTGATGTCATTAGTCCATAAAACTTCCAGAATGTTTTTCTTTTCTTTTCAAATTCCAACATGGCTTTCTGATTCTTAGGCTGAGTAGTGAAAATCAGACATGATCCTTGCTACAATCCCTCCTCAGCTGTGAACTCATCTGTCACTCTCCTACTGCATACTGCACATAAATGTATCTTACAACAAGCTCATATACTTGTCTGCCACTCTTGATTATCTCATACAATACCACAACTCTTTTCTCTGCATAAACATCCTTGAAATCCACAAACCCCACGTGTATAAAATGTATAGAATTAGACTAAACCAAATTATTTTAAGGTGTCTTGTAAAGTAGGGAAATGACCCACAACAACACACTATACGAAACACCTCGACACAGGTACAACACGGCCCATGATATTCCCGACACACTGGAGATGGTTTGTGCTGAAAGTGTGTCATAATTACTGTCATATTTGCATTCGTGGTAGATGGATTCACCCTTTAATTACTACATTGAAATGCTATTGTTCTTAATAACTTTAAGTATTTGGTGAGAAAAAAATACACACTGCAAAATACTAGTATGAATAATTCCTCAAGGCCAGTGTTTACTGCTGTGCTACCACCCATCTCACTGCCTTTGGCTGGCACAGAAAAAATAAATATCAAATCAATTTTATTTATATAGCGCCAAATCACAACAAACAGTTGCCCCAAGGCGCTTTATATTGAAGGCAAAGCCATACAGTAATTACAGAAAAACCCCAGCAAGCACTTGGCTACAGTGGGAAGGAAAAACTCCCTTTTAACAGGAAGAAACCTCCAGCAGAACCAGGCTCAGGGAGGGGCAGTCTTCTGCTGGGACTGGTTGGGGCTGAGGGAGAGAACCAGGAAAAAGACATGCTGTGGAGGGGAGCAGAGATCAATCACTAATGATTAAATGCAGAGTGGTGCATACAGAGCAAAAAGAGAAAGAAACACTCAGTGCATCATGGGAACCCCCCAGCAGTCTAAGTCTATAGCAGCATAACTAAGGGATGGTTCAGGGTCACCTGATCCAGCCCTAACTATAAGCTTTAGCAAAAAGGAAAGTTTTAAGCCTAATCTTAAAAGTAGAGAGGGTGTCTGTCTCCCTGATCTGAATTGGGAGCTGGTTCCACAGGAGAGGAGCCTGAAAGCTGAAGGCTCTGCCTCCCATTCTACTCTTACAAACCCTAGGAACTACAAGTAAGCCTGCAGTCTGAGAGCGAAGCGCTCTATTGGGGTGATATGGTACTACGAGGTCCCTAAGATGGGACCTGATTATTCAAAACCTTATAAGTAAGAAGAAGAATTTTAAATTCTATTCTAGAATTAACAGGAAGCCAATGAAGAGAGGCCAATATGGGTGAGATATGCTCTCTCCTTCTAGTCCCCGTCAGTACTCTAGCTGCAGCATTTTCAATTAACTGAAGGCTTTTCAGGGAACTTTTAGGACAACCTGATAATAATGAATTACAATAGTCCAGCCTAGAGGAAATAAATGCATGAATTAGTTTTTCAGCATCACTCTGAGACAAGACCTTTCTAATTTTAGAGATATTGCGCAAATGCAAAAAAAAGCAGTCCTACATATTTGTTTAATATGCGCATTGAAGGACATATCCTTATCAAAAATGACTCCAAGATTTCTCACAGTATTACTAGAGGTCAGGGTAATGCCATCCAGAGTAAGGATCTGGTTAGACACCATGTTTCTAAGATTTGTGGGGCCAAGTACAATAACTTCAGTTTTATCTGAATTTAAAAGCAGGAAATTAGAGGTCATCCATGTCTTTATGTCTGAAAGACAATCCTGCACTTTAACTAATTGGTGTGTGTCCTCTGGCTTCATGGATAGATAAAGCTGGGTATCATCTGCGTAACAATGAAAATTTAAGCAATGCCGTCTAATGATACTGCCTAAGGGAAGCATGTATAAAGTGAATAAAATTGGTCCTAGCACAGAACCTTGTGGAACTCCATAATTAACTTTAGTCTGTGAAGAAGATTCCCCATTTACATGAACAAATTGTAATCTATTAGACAAATATGATTCAAACCACCGTAGTGCAGTGCCTTTAATACCTATGGCATGCTCTAATCTCTGTAATAAAATTTTATGGTCAACAGTATCAAAAGCAGCACTGAGGTCTAACAGAACAAGCACAGAGATAAGTCCACTGTCCGAGGCCATAAGAAGATCATTTGTAACCTTCACTAATGCTGTTTCTGTACTATGATGAATTCTAAAACCTGACTGAAACTCTTCAAATAGACCATTCCTCTGCAGATGATCAGTTAGCTGTTTTACAACTACCCTTTCAAGAATTTTTGAGAGAAAAGGAAGGTTGGAGATTGGCCTATAATTAGCTAAGATAGCTGGGTCAAGTGATGGCTTTTTAAGTAATGGTTTAATTACTGCCACCTTAAAAGCCTGTGGTACATAGCCAACTAACAAAGATAGATTGATCATATTTAAGATCGAAGCATTAAATAATGGTAGGGCTTCCTTGAGCAGCCTGGTAGGAATGGGGTCCTACAGCAATGGGTCATAAAATGCTGCAGAGGCTCTTTGCCTCGCTGATGTACATCCTTCCCAACTGTCATCAACACGTTGCCTCTACTGCAGCCTGGTAATAGGCTTAAATTGATGTTAACACAAGAGCACTGAGACAGGATGATGAGAAACTCTGTACATACAGTAACTTCATGGGTATTGTGGGGGTCAAAATCCAGTCAACACTGCCAGCATTTATATAAAAGATGGCAATGATTCCTAACACTTGATTATCAAACCATTATGACAAAGAACTGTAATTGGGGCTTGATGTTGTACAGTTTAAACAGGAACATTACTACTAATAACTAAATATAACCAACAGCCAACCAAAGTACGTCACTCTACCTTCACTCAGATTGGCAGTGGCCGTGTGACATCGCTAACCATTTGCATAAAAGAGACTTCTTGCTTATTTTGGCCCCACCTAAGTGCTACTATATTGACCACTTGAATTGCATAATAATTATGTTACCTATGCCATTTATTTTGTATAGGTAACATAATTATTATGCAATTCAAACAATATACTTTATGTATTTTAAATAAATACTGTCATTATTATTGATTCAGAGTAATTATATTTTATTAATACTAAATACATAAAGCTGAGGATTATGCATTTCAAATAAATAGGATTTATTACAGTAATGAATATACATCATGTAAGGTTTATTTGGTAGGTTTGTATTAAAATTATCTAAAGAAAGTAAATGGGAATTTATCATGTAATAAAATTCTATAAATCTTAAAGTTAGGGTTAAATATTTCTGTGAGTGCACGTTATTGACATGAATAGTTTTGCTGCAATGTATGCATTTAAAAATCTATATTGTAGTAATGGTTTTTTAGCTTTGATAGTTAGTGGCTTGTTTGTAAGCTTCCAGTGTACCTGTACGCCAACGCTGCCCACTGCTTTTTATCACACACACCATATTTGTACGGTCACACCTGTGATAAGGCTGGAGATGATCAAAGGTAGGATGAGCATCTTCAGCATCCTCATCAGGATTTCTCCAGGGAAGGATACCATTGTGAGAATAACAATATCCGACAACTTTATATACCGAAGCAGCATCCCGAACACGGCTCCCATGACAACACCTGGGGATGAGGTATTGGAAGACAGATGCAGTCAGTATTGTCAAGTCTATATTGATTTACTTAGAATGTGCAGGTATATACTTTTTTAGACTACTGCTCCATCCCTAAGGGTATACTGTAACTAGTCTGGCAACAAATGGGAAAGAAACCATTATAATGTCCATATCCGTTTGTTTGTCTGTTGATATCTTCAAAATGCAAAGAACAATTTAAAGGAAATCCGTTCAGCTGTTCACAGCTGTATCTTGACCACAGACACACACACCCACACACACACACACACACCCACACACACACACACACACACACACACACACACACACACACACACACACACACACACACACACACACACACACACACACACACACACACACACACACCAGTGAAACAATACCCTGCTGGCCGCTTAGCTGACACGCAGGGAAATAATTAAATTCTCTAAACTGCATCACGACCCCTCAGAGGGAACTGCCTCCCTGTCTGGGAACCTTTTAACATTTTATGCTATGAATTCATTTTAGTTACTTGACTTTAGATGAGGTTTTATGTGATTTGTTGACCTTCAGAAATGTACAGTTCTTGGTTTATACAAATGAATATTTAGACAGTATAAATATTAAAAAATGATGTTAAATATCAGCAAGAAGCATGACAAAAATCTCAAACATCTGCACTGGCACTGGACTTGCAGAACTGTAGTTTATATTTTGTTTGCAGGCTTGCTGGCGTTCTGCTCTGAAAAAAAGTGCAGTTTTTACAAGTGACATGTAAGAGACCTCTGACTAATGAGCTCCATCTACAGTAATGTAAACAGGTTTAAATCTACGTTTAAATCTGGGTGACAAATGATCAACAGGAATAACTCTCTACTGCACTGTGCTGGGGTTTTCTTTTTTTCTTTTTTTTTTTGATAAAGAACATACTGCAGCTATACAAAACATACCGAAGATTTAGGACTGGCGAGACACACAAAAGACAACAACAAGCCAAAGAAGTCTGATGGGAAAAAGAACTTTTTGCCTGCACATTTAACACGGTTCAGGGTTTTAAAATAACGGAGACAAGCATTCAATTAAAGGTTTTGTCCAACAGCAGAGTTTAAGGCTTACTTTAAGAAATATTTCAAATAAAATAAACAGACATTTAGGACCTAGTTTGAGCTTGGAATCATACCCATGACAGTGAGTCCCAGCAGCAGGTTGTGGGTGTTGCGGCTGCAATAACCGGCATCTTTATACAAGACCTCTGTGCTGTCATCTGGCTGGTTGTCTTCTTTGTCTTTCTTTGCATTGGACTGGTTGATGGTTGGCTGGTTTGTCATCCTGCCTGTGGATCATAAAATAACAGATGTGTCTCAAAAAATTGGAATATTGTGAGAAAAAAAATCTATATTTTTTGTCAGTTATTTCAGAAGGTGACAATTATATATATATTAGACTCAATTCAATTTTTTTTTTTTATATAGCGCCAAATCACAACAAACAGTTGCCCCAAGGCGCTTTATATTGTAAGGCAAGGCCATACAATAATTATGCAAAACCCCAACGGTCAAAACGACCCCCTGTGAGCAAGCACTTGGCTACAGTGGGAAGGAAAAACTCCCTTTTAACAGGAAGAACCCTCCAGCAGAACCAGGCTCAGGGAGGGGCAGTCTTCTGCTGGGACTGGTTGGGACTGAGGGAGAGAACCAGGAAAAAGACATGCTGTGGAGGGGAGCAGAGATCAATCACTAATGATTAAATGCAGAGTGGTGCATACAGAGCAGAAAGAGAAAGAAACACTCAGTGCATCATGGGAACCCCCCAGCAGTCTACATCTATAGCAGCATAACTAAGGGATGGTTCAGGGTCACCTGATCCAGCCCTAACTATAAGCTTTAGCAAAAAGGAAAGTTTTAAGCCTAATCTTAAAAGTAGAGAGGAATTGAATTGGGAGCTGGTTCCACAGGAGAGGAGCCTGAAAGCTGAAGGCTCTGCCTCCCATTCTACTCTTACAAACCCTAGGAACTACAAGTAAGCCTGCAGTCTGAGAGCGAAGCGCTCTATTGGGGTGATATGGTACTACGAGGTCCCTAAGATAAGATGGGACCTGATTATTCAAAACCTTATAAGTAAGAAGAAGAATTTTAAATTCTATTCTAGAATTAACAGGAAGCCAATGAAGAGAGGCCAATATGGGTGAGATATGCTCTCTCCTTCTAGTCCCTGTTAGTACTCTAGCTGCAGCATTTTGAATTAACTGAAGGCTTTTTAGGGAACTTTTAGGACAACCTGATAATAATGAATTACAATAGTCCAGCCTAGAGGAAATAAATGCATGAATTAGTTTTTCAGCATCACTCTGAGACAAGACCTTTCTAATTTTAGAGATATTGCGTAAATGCAAAAAAGCAGTCCTACATATTTGTTTAATATGCGCTTTGAATGACATATCCTGATCAAAAATGACTCCACGATTTCTCACAGTATTACTACAGGTCAGGGTAATGCCATCCAGAGTAAGGATCTGGTTAGACACCATGTTTCTAAGATTTGTGGGGCCAAGTACAATAACTTCAGTTTTATCTGAGTTTAAAAGCAGGAAATTAGAGGTCATCCATGTCTTTATGTCTGTAAGACAATCCTGCAGTTTAGCTAATTGGTGTGTGTCCTCTGGCTTCATGGATAGATAAAGCTGGGTATCATCTGCGTAACAATGAAAATTTAAGCAATACCGTCTAATAATACTGCCTAAGGGAAGCATGTATAAAGTGAATAAAATTGGTCCTAGCACAGAACCTTGTGGAACTCCATAATTAACCTTAGTCTGTGAAGAAGATTCCCCATTTACATGAACAAATTGTAATCTATTAGATAAATATGATTCAAACCACCGCAGCGCAGTGCCTTTAATACCTATGACATGCTCTAATCTCTGTAATAAAATTTTATGGTCAACAGTATCAAAAGCAGCACTGAGGTCTAACAGAACAAGCACAGAGATGAGTCCACTGTCTGAGGCCATAAGAAGATCATTTGTAACCTTCACTAATGCTGTTTCTGTACTATGATGAATTCTAAAACCTGACTGAAACTCTTCAAATAGACCATTCCTCTGCAGATGATCAGTTAGCTGTTTTACAACTACCCTTTCAAGAATTTTTGAGAGAAAAGGAAGGTTGGAGATTGGCCTATAATTAGCTAAGATAGCTGGGTCAAGTGATGGCTTTTTAAGTAATGGTTTAATTACTGCCACCTTAAAAGCCTGTGGTACATAGCCAACTAACAAAGATAGATTGATCATATTTAAGATCGAAGCATTAAATAATGGTAGGGCTTCCTTGAGCAGCCTGGTAGGAATGGGGTCTAATAACATGTTGATGGTTTGGATGAAGTAACTAATGAAAATAACTCAGACAGAACAATCGGAGAGAAAGAGTCTAACCAAATACCAGCATCACTGAAAGCAGCCAAAGATAACGATACGTCTTTGGGATGGTTATGAGTAATTTTTTCTCTAATAGTTAAAATTTTGTTAGCAAAGAAAGTCATGAAGTCATTACTAGTTAAAGTTAATGGGATACTCAGCTCAATAGAGCTCTGACTCTTTGTCAGCCTGGCTACAGTGCTGAAAAGAAACCTGGGGTTGTTCTTATTTTCTTCAATTAGTGATGAGTAGAAAGATGTCCTAGCTTTACGGAGGGCTTTTTTATAGAGCAACAGACTCTTTTTCCAGGCTAAGTGAAGATCTTCTAAATTAGTGAGACGCCATTTCCTCTCCAACTTACGGGTTATCTGCTTTAAGCTACGAGTTTGTGAGTTATACCACGGAGTCAGGCACTTCTGATTTAAAGCTCTCTTTTTCAGAGGAGCTACAGCATCCAAAGTTGTCTTCAATGAGGATGTAAAACTATTGATGAGATATTCTATCTCACAGAGTTTAGGTAGCTACTCTGCACTGTGTTGGTATATGGCATTAGAGAACATAAAGAAGGAATCATATCCTTAAACCTAGTTACAGCGCTTTCTGAAAGACTTCTAGTGTAATGAAACTTATTCCCCACTGCTGGGTAGTCCATCAGAGTAAATGTTATTAAGAAATGATCAGACAGAAGGGAGTTTTCAGGGAATACTGTTAAGTCTTCAATTTCCATACCATAAGTCAGAACAAGATCTAAGATATGATTAAAGTGGTGGGTGGACTCATTTACATTTTGAGCAAAGCCAATTGAGTCTAATAATAGATTAAATGCAGTGTTGAGGCTGTCATTCTCAGCATCTGTGTGGATGTTAAAATCGCCCACTATAATTATCTTATCTGAGCTAAGCACTAAGTCAGACAAAAGGTCTGAAAATTCACAGAGAAACTCACAGTAACGACCAGGTGGACGATAGATAATAACAAATAAAACTGTTTTTTTGGACTTCCAATTTGGATGGACAAAACTAAGAGTCAAGCTTTCAAATGAATTAAAGCTCTGTCTGGGTTTTTGATTAATTAATAAGCTGGAATGGAAGATTGCTGCTAATCCTCCGCCTCGGCCCGTGCTACGAGCATTCTGGCAGTTAGTGTGACTCGGGAGTGTTGACTCATTTAAACTAACATATTCATCCTGCTGTAACCAGGTTTCTGTAAGGCAGAATAAATCAATATGTTGATCAATTATTATATCATTTACTAACAGGGACTTAGAAGAGAGAGACCTAATGTTTAATAGACCACATTTAACTGTTTTAGTCTGTGGTGCAGTTGAAGGTGCTATATTATTTTTTCTTTTTGAATTTTTATGCTTAAATAGATTTTTGCTGGTTATTGGTAGTCTGGGAGCAGGTACCGTCTCTACGGGGATGGGGTAATGAGGGGATGGCAGGGGGAGAGAAGCTGCAGAGAGGTGTGTAAGACTACAACTCTGCTTCCTGGTCCCAACCCTGGATAGTCACGGTTTGGAGGATTTAAGAAAATTGGCCAGATTTCTAGAAATGAGAGCTGCTCCATCCAAAGTGGGATGGATGCTGTCTCTCCTAACAAGACCAGGTTTTCCCCAGAAGCTTTGCCAATTATCTATGAAGCTCACCTCATTTTTTGGACACCACTCAGACAGCCAGCAATTCAGGGAGAACATGCGGCTAAACATGTCACTCTGGGTCCGATTGGGGAGGGGCCCAGAGAAAACTACAGAGTCCCACATTGTTTTTGCAAAGTTACACACCGATTCAATGTTCATTTTAGTGACCTCCGATTGGCGTAACCGGGTGTCATTACTGCCGACGTGAATTACAATCTTACCAAATTTGCGCTTAGCCTTAGCCAGCAGTTTCAAATTTCCTTCAATGTCACCTGCTCTGGCCCCCGGAAGACAACTGACTATGGTTGCTGGTGTTGCTAACTTCACATTTCTCAAAACAGAGTCGCCAATAACCAGAGTTTGATCCTCGGCGGGTGTGTCGCCAAGTGGGGAAAAACGGTTAGAAATGTGAACGGGTTGGCGGTGTACACGGGGCTTCTGTTTAGGGCTACGCTTCCTCCTCACAGTCACCCAGTCGGCCTGCTTTCCCGGCTGCTCGGGATCTGCCGGAGGGGAACTAACGGCGGCTAAGCTACCTTGGTCCGCACCGACTACAGGGGCCTGGCTAGCTGTAGAATTTTCCACGGTGCGGAGCCGAGTCTCCAATTCGCCCAGCCTGGCCTCCAAAGCTATGAATAAGCTACACTTATTACAAGTACCTTTACTGCTAAAGGAGGCCGAGGAATAACTAAACATTTCACACCCAGAGCAGAAAAGTGCAGGAGAGACAGGAGAAGCCGCCATGCTAAACCGGCTAAGAGCTAATAGCTGCGCTAAGCTAGCGGATTCCTAAAAACACACAAAGTGAATAATGTGTAAATAATTTAGAGGTGATTCAGCAGAAGGAGTGCTTTAGTTAAGGCACATAAAGATTACACTGGGAAAGAAATCGTAATCTAGATAACTAGATCAATCTAACTGCGCAGATTAAACAGCTAACAGATACAGAAAAACACCGCTGTGCTCCGGAACAGGAAGTGATACAATGCCGCAGTGAGAGCCAACCACCAGTAGAGGCAAGCAAGATCAAATTCCTTGTACATGAGAACCTACTTGGCAATAAATTTGATTCTGATTCTGATAATTGCTGCTATCTAAAGAAAGAAAGAAAATTTTAGAATATTTTATAAGATCAATACAAAATGATTTATAATAGAGAAATGTTGAACTTCTGAAAAGTATGTGGATTTAGGCACTCTGTACCTGGTTGGGGCTCCTCTTGAATGAATTACTGCATCAGCCTGTGGCACAGCTGAGGGGTCCTGGAAGCACAGAGTGGTTTGATAGTGGCCTTCAGCTCGTTTGGATTGCTGGGTTTGGTGTCTCAGATCTTCCTCTTGACAACAGCTGAGAGTCTATGAGGTATTGTTCATGGGGCCATTCAAGTCCAATAGTATCAGTGTCAGCAAACCAGTTCCTAGTGGTTTTGGCATTGCGGGCAGGTCCCAGGTCCTCCTGGAAAATGAAATCAGTATCTCCATAAAAATTGTTCAGGGATAGAAGCATGTGATACACAACCTGCAATCTATTTCTCCTGATGCTCCAAATTTTATTTTGGAGGATTTTAATCACTGCAATCTTAAGAAATCACTGAATAATTTTTTATCAGTACGTCTCCTGTCCTACAAGGTGCAACAAAACTTTAGATCTTTGTTATGGATCTATTAAAGGGGCGTATAAATCTGAGGCAGGACCCGCACTGGGCTCTTCAGATCATAACACTGTTCACCTCCTTCCCACGTATAAATCTATGCTGAGGAGGGAAAAGACTTGCAAAAAGCAAGTCAAAGTCTGGAGCAATGACAGTTCACTTGCCCTACAAGGATGCTTTGATTGCACAGACTGGTCTGTATTCCAGGAGGACTGCTCACATATTGATGAACTTACAGATGTTGTGTGTAGCTACATCTCATTTTGCAGAGACTCCGTGATCCCTTCTGTGGAGGTAAAAAATTTTCCTAATAACAAACCATGGCTCTCTAAAGATATTAGGGGACTTATTCACAAAAGGAAAATTGTCTTTAATGTGGGTGATGACCTTACAGAGAGAAAACTAAAGAAGGAAGTGAGGTCTGAAATAAAAAAGGCAAAATTAAGGTATAAAGATAAAATTGAGGCTGAACTGAGCAGTAACAATCTGAGGAAAGCCTGGAATGGAATGAGAACAATGACAGGATCACTGAGGAAGGAGAATGACAACATTTCATTGGATGGTTTTACTTCAGATAAAGAGTTAGCAGATTATTTAAACAGTTTTTATCTTCAATTTGAAAATCAGAATTTTATTGCACGGACAGGTGTTTTTAAAGATACTTTGACAATGTCTCCAGCATTTTCTATTGATGTGGATGATGTGGCAAATCTTTTTAAGAAAACTAAGGCTAAGAGCCCTGGACCTGATAATATCTGTGGAAAAGTATTAAAAACTTGTGCAGATCAGCTGAGCAGCATTTTCCATTATATTTTTTCATTCTCTCTTGAGCTGCACAAAGTACCTAAGCTTTGGAAACATTCAGTTATTGTTCCAACAGCAAAGAGTGGCTCCCCCAAAGTATTTAATGATTTCAGGCCTATAGCTTTGACTTCTTTAGTGATGAAGACTTTTGAGAAGATCATCAGGTCGGAAATTTTGTTGCATGTTGAACAACAGCTTGACCCGCTGCAGTTTGCATATCGAGCTGGCAGAGGTGTCGAGGATGCAGCGGTAACATTACTGCACTTTTTGTTTAGGCATTTGGGGGGCAGAAGACACATGTCAGACTCTTATTTATAGACTTTTCCTCAGCATTCAATACCATCCAACCCTTTCTGCTTGCTGATAGGCTCTTCCATCATTTTAAACTTGATCCTCACCTGATTAGTTGGATAACTGACTTTTTAATTCACAGGTCACAGTGTGTGAGAGTTCACGGTGTTCTTTCTCGTGTGCTCTCCTCTTCTACTGGCTCTCCTCAGGGTTGCTGCTCTTTATTTTGTACACTAATGAGTGCCGCAGCAGTGTCAGTAATAGACACATCTTAAAGTTTGCTGATGATACAGTTATTGTCAGTCTTCTTCAGGGAGATGAGCAGGACCATGGGCCTGCTGTTGATGACTTTGTCTCTTGGTGTGAGGAGTCTTTTCTGGAATTGAATGTGTCAAAAACTAAAGATATGATTATTGATTTTAGGAAGTCTACCTGTTTTCCATCACCAACTGTTCTTAAAAATGTTGCTGTTGAGATGGTGGAGAGCTATAAATACCTGGGTGTGGTCCTTGATAATAAACTTTGCTTTGAACCTCATGTTGATGTTATCTCCAAAAAGGTTCAGTAAAGATTGTTCTTTTTGAGGAAGATGAGAACCTTCCAGGTTTCTTCTGAGATGATGACTCTTTTTTATAGAAGTTTTATTGAATCAGTTTTGACTTTTTGTATTGTTGCTTGGTTTGGAAATTTGAATTGTTCAAATAAGAGTCATCTTGGCAGTCTTGTCAAAACTGCTGGAAAAATCTCAGGTAGTCAGCAGGCCGAAGTAATGTCCATCTATAACAGACAGGTCCTGAGGAAGGCTAATGCTGTTCTGGATTGTTCTAATCATCCACTGAAAAAAGAGTTTGAGCTTCTGCCCTCAGGCCGTCGTTTTAGGGCTCCTATGAGGAGCACTGACCTCTACTGGTGGTTGGCTCTCACTGCGGTATTGTATCACTTCCTGTTCCGGAGCACAGCGGTGTTTTTCTGTATCTGTTAGCTGTTTAATCTGTGCAGTTAGATTGATCTAGTTAACTAGATAACGATTTCTTTCCCAGTGTAATCTTCACGTGCCTTAACTAAAGCACTCCTTCTGCTGAATCACCTCTAAATTATTTACACATTATTCACTTTGCGTGTTTTTAGGAATCCGCTAGCTTAGCGCAGCTACTAGCTCTTAGCCGATTTAGCATGGCGGCTTCTCCTGTCTCTCCCGCACTTTTCTGCTCTGGGTGTGAAATGTTTAGTTATTCCTCGGCCTCCTTTAGCAGTAACGGTACTTGTAATAAGTGTAGCTTATTCATAGCTTTGGAGGCCAGGCTGGGCGAATTGGAGACTCGGCTCCGCACCGTTATTGTACTTGGCCCCACAAATCTTAGAAACATGGTGTCTAACCAGATCCTTACTCTGGATGGCATTACCCTGACCTTTAGTAATACTGTGAGAAATCTTGGAGTCATTTTTGATCAGGATATGTCATTCAGCTCTAGGCTGGACTATTGTAATTCATTATTATCAGGTTGTCCTAAAAGTTCCCTAAAAAGCCTTCAGTTAATTCAAAATGCTGCAGCTAGAGTACTGACGGGGACTAGAAGGAGAGAGCATATCTCACCCATATTGGCCTCTCTTCATTGGCTTCCTGTTAATTCTAGAATAGAATTTAAAATTCTCCTTCTTACTTATAAGGTTTTGAATAATCAGGTCCCATCTTATCTTAGGGACCTCGTAGTACCATATCACCCCAATAGAGCGCTTCGCTCTCAGACTGCAGGCTTACTTGTAGTTCCTAGGGTTTGTAAGAGTAGAATGGGAGGCAGAGCCTTCAGCTTTCAGGCTCCTCTCCTGTGGAACCAGCTCCCAATTCAGATCAGGGAGACAGACACCCTCTCTACTTTTAAGATTAGGCTTAAAACTTTCCTTTTTGCTAAAGCTTATAGTTAGGGCTGGATCAGGTGACCCTGAACCATCCCTTAGTTATGCTGCTATAGACGTAGACTGCTGGGGGGTTCCCATGATGCACTGTTTCTTTCTCTTTTTGCTCTGTATGCACCACTCTGCATTTAATCATTAGTGATCGATCTCTGCTCCCCTCCACAGCATGTCTTTTTCCTGGTTCTCTCCCTCAGCCCCAACCAGTCCCAGCAGAAGACTGCCCCTCCCTGAGCCTGGTTCTGCTGGAGGTTTCTTCCTGTTAAAAGGGAGTTTTTCCTTCCCACTGTAGCCAAGTGCTTGCTCACAGGGGGTCGTTTTGACCGTTGGGGTTTTACATAATTATTGTATGGCCTTGCCTTACAATATAAAGCGCCTTGGGGCAACTGTTTGTTGTGATTTGGCGCTATATAAAAAAAAAAAATTGATTGAAATTGATTGATTGACTAAAAGATTTCAGGTTTCATTTATCCCCAGTGCAATTTTATTACTTAATGGCAATTAGCCTTTGATGTTCTCTTGTCTTGACTCATTTCTTCTCTACAAGAGTCAAGACAGAAGTCAGACTACCAGAGCAAGAATTTTAGCTGAGGAAGCTTCTGCGATTTGAAGCGAAATGTCCTCGCTTCAAGCAACCCAGTCCAGTCGAAGATTCAAGCTTCTCTGCTATGGAAACCACCTGGACAACTGAGAGCCTACACAGAAATAATAATAATAACTTTTTTCATGACATTCTGAGTTTTTGAGATGCACCTGTACAGATGTTATTCACAATATTCTGACCACAACATGCCTTCCAGGATTAGGGACAACCAGGAACATCTACCTCTTGAACAACAGAAATATTCATTCTCCTCATAAAGAAGCATCACTGCAAACTTACCAAACACAGCAGGTCATCAACAAGACAAGAAAAAGAAACCCAAGAGATTGTGTCTGTGCAATGTTGTCTATACACAAAAATGCAGAAACCTTCAGAACCAGACAACAAGTACCTGCAGACAGAAGAACATCTACATTCATGGGTTCGATTTGATTGTGGCACAAGAAAATTCAAGTTGAGATTTGCTTATTTAGTCCTCTTCATCTCGTAAGGGACAGAAGGCTGGACTATACATCGTCAACAAATTGTGTGTCTCCGTGACTTCAACGACTCTATCGGACGGGGCAGTAAACTCAAACTTCAACCAAGCTGGGAACACCACTTGCTGTCCAAGTTGAGTGTTGGGCATGGGGCTAACATCCCCATCCCATAAACACAACCATTTGAAATTACTAGATTGGACTGGATCTTGTCATGGTGTAGAGGCACTTCTCAGCGATTCCAAGGGCTGCACTGGTAGGGACAATAGCTCTTGGTTGGGTCAACCAAGCCCAGTATGTTGGGCATTGGGCTAATAATGCCATCCCTTAAAAACATCACGTTAACTAAAGCAAGTTGAAGTTACATGTAGAGTAAATCCATAAGGAAAGAAGTCAGCCTCTACCAACCACAAGCATCCTGAAGGTCAACATGACAAGGAATGTGTCCACTGTCCAATAACTACACATTATTACGGAGACGTCTCAGAGAACCCAGCACAGCCATGTCTCAACATTAATCATCTGTAAACACATCTGGAGAGCAGTACGGCCGTGCCAAGTCCTTGTCACAAGTATGAACTAACAGTCTGACTCAGTCAGACAATCGCAGTCACCCCGATTATAATCTATCAACTCAGCGGATGGCATTTTCTACTGAGGGGATGCATATATTTACCCCCCCCCCCCCCCCCAAAAAAAAAGCAAACAAACACACACTCAACCCCCCCCCAACAATACAAGAATTGTTACCTATTAACATGTTGGCCTTCTCCCATTCACCTGCACTGTTTCTCGCTCTCTACTCAGAAATCCCTGCAACACATCGTCCATTCAGGCACAAAGTGGGATTGCAACTTTCATCCGAAACAGTATATTTTAGGGGCGGGGAATGCAAAGGTTCAATTGCAGAGGTATAATCCGTAGTTGATGGAGCACTGAAGGGAGGAGGGGGAGGGCTGTCGGCTACCGGCCACAAATCCCCTTTTCCATCCTTATGTCAGTCTTAATATGAGCATTGTTTTGGACACAGCATGTTGCTCCAACGGAGATCACTGAGATCTTTCTGTTTGCATCATGAAAGTGAAGCACAGGTTTGGTCTTCTGATATTTATAATATTCAAGTGATGACGCATTTGAAATTTGATATATGATAATAAGTTGACTGCGATGGACTGGTGACATGTCCAGGGTGTTTTCCACCTCCCATCCAATGACTGTTGGGATTGGCTCCACCTCCCCTGTGACCCTTAATTGGAGTAAGCAAGTGAATACAATGAATGAATGAAGAAGGAGCTGAGCTAAATATACAATGTGCACACCTGGATTTGATTTCCAGTCAAGCTTCCTGTTTTTGTCATTGGTCAAGACACTTCATTTGAAGACCTGAATGTAAGAATAACTTAAGACACAAAATAAGAAATTGGAGAAGTTGATGATCAAATTTTTCAAACCATGCTGCAGCTGTATCTACGACTATAAGCAACACATTCTGTTGTGTGGGCCGCTGAAGAGGAGGTACTGCTGGCCCACCACCACTAGAGGGCGCCCTGCCTGGAGTGCGGGCTCCAGGCACCAGAGGGCGCTGCCGCCTGATGAGAGCAGCCAGGGTGACAGCTGTCACCCATTACTGGACACAGCTGACTCCACTCAGCACGGAGGTATATCATCAGGACGGCGTCTCCACCTCGATGCCGAGATATCGCCTTGAGATAGAGGTAACATTCTCTGCAGCATATTCTGTGTTAATCGATAAACTTGTTAAACCTTTCAGGACAGCGGACTACCGCAGGCCGAGTGACTAGATAAGTACTCACCTTCCTGCTTTTTTGGGACGAGAGGTGGAGGCAGCTTCTCCCCTCTCCGTGTTACTGGGTGCAGCCGCATCCACACCTGTGTGTTGTTGCTCTCTCTTGCCAGCAGTACCGGATCCGACGAGCGGAGGCAGTGGCCACCTGGGAATTCGGGACTTGGCGGTTCCAGTACTTCCAGGGTTCGGTGGCAGAGGAAATCTGGATGGTTCCGGTTCGACCTGGACGGACGTCTCCTACCTTCGAGCCTGCCCACACGACACCAGCAGAATTCGGCTTATCCCCAAATTGTTGATTGTTGTATTGGTTGTGCTCGTTTCACAATAGTAAAACTTATTTATCTTCTCCATTGTCCGTTCATTTGCGCCCCCTGTTGTGGGTCCGTGTTCCTACACTTTCACAACAGGATATCTCGGCCAGCGTCATGGATGCCGAGGGGCATCAACCGGCTGTTGAACGGCCAATGGAAGAACAGGGAGCGTCGGCGTCTTCGGGAGGGGTAATCGGTGAGTTGCAGCGGATCCTCACCGCTTTCACCACTCGGATGGATTTAATGACCGAGCAGAACGTTCTCCTAAACCGCAGGGTGGAGGCTCTCGCCGCACAAGTGGAAGCACGCCCTTCGGGCGCCGCTGCGGCTCTCCCTCCCGAGGACCCTGCGCGTAATAGTGACGTTCCACTGGTCGTTCAACGGCCCCTCCCTCCGTCCCCAGAAGCATACATAAGCCCTCCAGAACCGTACGGAGGCTGTGTGGAGACGTGCGCGGATTTTTTGATGCAGTGTTCGCTCGTCTTCGCACAGCGTCCCGTGATGTACGCGACTGACGCTAGCAAAGTAGCTTATGTAATAAACCTGCTTCGCGGGGAGGCACGCGCTTGGGCTACAGCGCTCTGGGAGCAGAACTCCCGGCTCCTTCATACATACGATGGGTTTGTGCGGGAGCTCAGAACGGTGTTCGATCATCCCAATAGAGGAGAGACCGCTTCAACCGCGCTACTGTCAATAAGACAGGGGCATCGGAGCGCAGCTGCCTATGCAGTCGCCTTCCGCATCGCGGCGGCGAGATCCGGCTGGAATAGCACTGCCCTCCGCGCCGCCTTTGTAAACGGACTGTCACTGGTCCTAAAAGAGCACCTGGTGGCGAAGGACGAACCGCGGGATTTAGATGGGCTTATCGATCTAGTCATACGACTCGACAACCGGCTAGAAGAACGCCGTCGGGAACGAGGCGAAGGGCGTGGCCAGGCACGCGTCGTCCCTCTCCCTTCCGGTTCCGACCGAGCTCTGCCCTCCCCACGCTCCTCTGTTCCTGCGCTCCGTGCACCTACGGCTCCCCCTGCTGACGAAGCTATGGACACGAGCAGGGCAACATTTAGGGCACCTGGAGCACAAAGGAGGCGGGCCCACGGAGCTTGTTTTGTTTGTGGCTCTGGCAAACGACTGCCCCGAGCGGTTAAACTCCAACGCCCGCCCCTAGAGACTGGGCCAGGGGTGGGCCGAAACATTCACGTGGGACACACCCACATTGCCACACGACTCCCAGTCACGATCCTGTTTGAGGATTCAACCCTGAAGGCCCCAGCACTGGTGGACACGGGCTCCGAGGGGAATCTGCTAGACAGTAGATGGGCGAGGGAGATAGGGCTCCCTCTGGTGGCTCTTACCTCGCCTGTGCAGGTTCGGGCACTAGATGGCTCCCTACTCCCACCAATCACGCATAAGACACCTCCAGTAACTCTGGTGGTGTCAGGTAACCACCGGGAGGTGATCGAGTTCTTTGTGACTCAGGCCACCTCCCGTGTGGTTTTGGGTTTTCCCTGGATGCTAAAACACAATCCCCGGATCGATTGGCCGTCCGGGGTAGTGGTTCAGTGGAGCGAAACCTGCCATCGGGAGTGTCTAGGTTCCTCGGTTCCTCCCGGCTCCCAAGCTAAGGAGGAGGTCCGAGTCCCGCCCAATCTGAAGGCGGTGCCGGCGGAGTACCATGACCTCGCTGACGTGTTCAGCAAGGATCTGGCTCTCACGCTTCCTCCCCACCGCCCGTATGATTGTGCCATTGATTTGGTTCCAGGCAGTGAGTTCCCGTCCAGTAGGCTGTACAACCTCTCACGGCCGGAACGTGAATCAATGGAGACCTACATCCGGGACTCATTAGCTGCCGGGTTGATCCGGAATTCCACCTCTCCGATGGGTGCTGGTTTCTTTTTTGTGGGTAAAAAGGATGGCGGGCTTCGTCCATGCATTGATTATAGGGGGTTGAACGAAATCACGGTTCGCAATCGATACCCGTTGCCCTTGTTGGATTCAGTGTTCACACCCTTGCATGGAGCCAAAATCTTCACCAAGCTTGATCTTAGGAATGCGTATCATTTGGTTCGGATCCGGAAGGGAGACGAATGGAAGACGGCATTTAACACCCCGTTAGGCCATTTTGAGTACCTGGTCATGCCGTTCGGTCTCACTAATGCTCCCGCGACTTTCCAAGCGTTGGTAAACGATGTCTTGCGGGACTTCCTGCACCGGTTCGTCTTCGTGTATCTGGACGATATACTCATCTTTTCCCCGGATCCTGAGACTCATGTCCGGCATGTCCGTCAGGTCCTGCAGCGGTTGTTGGAGAACCGCCTGTTTGTGAAGGGCGAGAAGTGTGAATTCCACTGCACTTCTTTGTCCTTCCTGGGGTTTATCATCTCCTCCAACTCCGTCGCCCCTGATCCGGCCAAGGTTGCGGCGGTGAGAGATTGGCCCCAACCCACAAGCCGTAGGAAGCTGCAACAGTTCCTCGGCTTTGCTAATTTCTACAGGAGGTTCATTAAGGGCTACAGTCAGGTAGTTAGCCCCCTGACAGCCCTGACCTCACCAAAAGTCCCCTTCACCTGGTCGGATCGGTGCGAAGCCGCGTTCAAGGAGTTGAAACGGCGCTTTTCGTCTGCACCAGTTCTGGTGCAGCCCGATCCTAGCCGCCAGTTAGTGGTTGAAGTGGATGCCTCGGACTCAGGGATAGGAGCGGTGCTCTCCCAGAGCGGGAAGACCGATAAGGTCCTTCACCCGTGTGCCTATTTTTCCCGCAGGTTGACCCCCGCTGAACGGAACTATGACGTCGGCAATCGGGAACTCCTTGCTGTGAAAGAGGCCCTCGAAGAGTGGAGACATCTGTTGGAGGGAACAGCCGTGCCATTCACGGTTTTCACTGACCATCGGAACCTGGAGTACATCAGGACCGCCAAGCGGCTGAACCCCAGGCAAGCCCGCTGGTCACTGTTCTTTGGCCGTTTTGACTTCCGGATTACCTACCGTCCCGGGACCAAGAATCAAAGATCGGATGCATTGTCCCGGGTGCACGAAGACGAAGTCAAAACGGAACCGTCGGATCCCCCGGATCCCATCATCCCGGAGTCCGCTATCGTGGCCGCCCTCACCTGGGACGTGGAGAAGACCGTCCGGGAGGCCCTGACCCGTGACCCGGACCCCGGAAACGGACCAAAGAACAGACTATACGTCCCACCAGAAGCTAGGGCTGCAGTCCTGGACTTCTGTCACGGTTCTAAACTCTCCTGTCACCCTGGGGTGCGAAGGATTGTGACAGTCGTCCGGCAACGCTTCTGGTGGGCATCCCTGGAGGCCGACGTCCGGGACTACGTCCAGGCCTGTACCACCTGCGCCAGGGGCAAGGCCGACCACAGAAAGACCTCAGGGCAGCTACAGCCACTGCCCGTGCCTCATCGCCCCTGGTCCCACATCGGCCTGGACTTTGTCACGGGTCTCCCGCCGTCCCAGGGAAACACCGTCGTCTTCACGATAGTGGACCGTTTCTCCAAGGCGGCCCACTTCGTGGCCCTCCCGAAGCTCCCAACGGCCCAGGAGACAGCGGACCTCCTGGTCCACCACGTCGTCCGTCTGCATGGTATACCATCAGACATCGTCTCCGATCGCGGTCCCCAGTTTACCTCACACGTTTGGAGGAGCTTCTGCCGGGAACTGGGGGCTTCGGTCAGCCTTTCGTCCGGGTGCCACCCCCAGACCAACGGGCAAGCAGAGCGGGCCAACCAAGAATTGGAGCAGACACTACGCTGTGTGACAGTCGCGCACCCGACGGCCTGGAGTACCCACCTGGCCTGGATCGAGTACGCCCACAACAGCCAAGTGTCATCAGCCACCGGCCTCTCCCCGTTTGAGGTGTGCTTGGGGTATCAGCCCCCCTTGTTTCCGGTGGTCGAGGGAGAGGTCGGTGTGCCCTCGGTCCAGGCCCACCTACGGAAGTGCCATCGGGTGTGGCGTGCCGCCCGCTCTGCTTTGTTGAAGGCCCGGACGAGGGCGAAGAAACATGCAGACCGGTTGCGGGCCCCGGCCCCCACGTATCGTCCTGGGCAGGAAGTGTGGTTGTCCACCAAGGACATTCCCCTTCAAGTGGACTCCCCCAAGCTCCAAGAACGATACATCGGCCCCTTCAAGATCCTCAAAGTCATCAATCCCGCCGCAGTGAGGCTTCAGCTTCCGGCCTCGCTGCGGATTCACCCAGTGTTTCATGTCTCCCGGATAAAACCCCATCACACCTCACCCCTCTGCACCCCGGGTCCGGCACCACCTCCTGCCCGGATCATCGACGGGGAACCGGCTTGGACCGTGCGCCGGCTCCTCGATGTCCGTCGAATGGGCCGGGGTTTTCAGTACCTGGTGGACTGGGAGGGGTACGGCCCCGAAGAACGCTCCTGGGTGAAGAAGGGCTTCATCCTGGACCCGGCCCTCCTGGCCGACTTCTACCGTCGCCATCCGGACAAGCCCGGTCGTGCGCCAGGAGGCGCCCGTTGAGGGGGGGGTCCTGTTGTGTGGGCCGCTGAAGAGGAGGTACTGCTGGCCCACCACCACTAGAGGGCGCCCTGCCTGGAGTGCGGGCTCCAGGCACCAGAGGGCGCTGCCGCCTGATGAGAGCAGCCAGGGTGACAGCTGTCACCCATTACTGGACACAGCTGACTCCACTCAGCACGGAGGTATATCATCAGGACGGCGTCTCCACCTCGATGCCGAGATATCGCCTTGAGATAGAGGTAACATTCTCTGCAGCATATTCTGTGTTAATCGATAAACTTGTTAAACCTTTCAGGACAGCGGACTACCGCAGGCCGAGTGACTAGATAAGTACTCACCTTCCTGCTTTTTTGGGACGAGAGGTGGAGGCAGCTTCTCCCCTCTCCGTGTTACTGGGTGCAGCCGCATCCACACCTGTGTGTTGTTGCTCTCTCTTGCCAGCAGTACCGGATCCGACGAGCGGAGGCAGTGGCCACCTGGGAATTCGGGACTTGGCGGTTCCAGTACTTCCAGGGTTCGGTGGCAGAGGAAATCTGGATGGTTCCGGTTCGACCTGGACGGACGTCTCCTACCTTCGAGCCTGCCCACACGACACCAGCAGAATTCGGCTTATCCCCAAACTGTTGATTCTTGTATTGGTTGTGCTCGTTTCACAATAGTAAAACTTGTTATTTATCTTCTCCATTGTCCGTTCATTTGCGCCCCCTGTTGTGGGTCCGTGTTCCTACACTTTCACAACACATTCATCATCGTGTCCCACAGCAGCCTATACTCAAAGTTCTTGAAATGGAGCAATATCTCCACCAGGTGGACATTTACCTTTATTGTAGACACAATAGATTTTGCTAAGAGCTCTAGTTTTTTTAGAGGGAGCATACTATCACGCCTGACACTCATTGCAGGCATTGTACAGAGGAGGCAAAACCTTTTTTTTTTTTTTTTTTGGAAAAATAAGACTTTATTGCAAAAAAAAAAAAAAAAAAGAGAGAACATTTACTTTGAACTTAAGCAGTTTTGGTGGCTAAATCCCTGGACTTGGGTACTTTTACTACACAAAGTTCTTTATTGCTCATTTTGGATTGCCAAACAGTTTTGCGATGTCTCCTTCTCTTTTATGGCTTAATTTTATGCAGAAATACTCAGTTAGCTCCAATATTACTCAGCAAAATCACATAAATTAATGTCAATAAAAGTTAAACTAACTGATGAGATCTTTCATGTCACATGTCCCTCATTCAGGAAAGTCCTCCTGCTTGGAACGTTTGCATTAAAATGAAACCAGATTAGGAAAATCCAGGACCAGGACTTTATTTGCATTGTCTCTGTCCACCCAGCTGTAAATATGTAATGGTTTTGGCTGGGACTCTGCAGTGATTAAACCATTACTTAAGAAACCTAATCTTGACCCTAGTGTATTGACAAACTATCGGCCGATATCAAATTTATCATTTTTCTCTAAAATTCTGGAAAAAGTGGTGTCATGGCAGCTCGTAGACTATCTTACTGAGAATAATCTCTTTGAGCCACTGCAGTCTGCTTTTAGAAAATATCATTCCACAGAGACGGCTCTCACTAAAGTGGTGAATGATCTTCTGCTTACAATGGATTCAGACACCACTACGGTTCTGTTGCTGTTAGATCTCAGTGCTGCACTTGATACAGTGGATCATCATATTCTACTTGATAGGCTGGAAAATCATTTTGGGATTACTGGGAGTGCCCTTGCATGGCTGACGTCATACTTGACCAGTCATTCTCACTGTGTTTTGTACAATAACACTACCTCTAACCTTAGTGACATGAAATTTGGGGTTCCTCAGGGGTCTGTCTTAGGCCCCCTGCTTTTCTCCCTTTATATAGCACCTCTTGGGCACATATTGCGGCGTTTTAGGATTACCTTTCACTGCTATGCAGATGATACTCAGTTATACATGCCGATAACTGCTGGTAATCTCGTTCACATAAAATCCTTAGAAGATTGCCTTGCAGCAGTGAGAAGTTGGATGTCTAGAAACTTCCTACTTTTAAACTCTGATAAGACTGAAATAATGGTTCTTGGTCCAGTGAGACATCTTCATCAATTTGACCAGTTAACACTCAGCCTCGGCTCGTGTGTCATACATCACACTGACAAAGTGAGGAACCTTGGGGTAATTTTTGATCCTTCGTTGTCCTTTGGCCTCCACATTAGTAGAATTACTAGGACTGCTTTCTTCCACCTGCAAAATATAGCTAAGATTCATCCCATCCTGTCTATGGCTGATGCTGAGACCCTGATCCATGCATTTATCTCTTCTAGATTGGACTACTGCAATGTTCTATTTTCTGGTTTACCACAGTCTAGCATTAGGGGTCTCCAATTGGTTCAAAATGCTGCAGCCAGACTTTTGACACGAAGCAGAAAGTTCGACCACATTACACCCATTTTGGCGTCTCTTCACTGGCTTCCTGTCCCAGTGAGATCAGATTTTAAGGTTCTGCTACTAACCTATAAAATTATTCATGGACTGGCACCTCCCTACCTAGCTGACCTAATTAAACCTTACGTACCGGCCCGGGCTTTACGTTCTCAGGGTGCAGGACTACTTTGTGTCCCTAAGATGAATAAGAAGTCTGTGGGTCACAGAGCTTTCTCTTATCGTGTGTTGTGTGGGCCGCTGAAGAGGAGGTACTGCTGGCCCACCACCACCAGAGGGCACCCTGCCTGGAGTGCGGGCTCCAGGCACCAGAGGGCGCTGCCGCCTCACAGGAGCAGCCAGGGTGAAAGCTGACACTCATCACCTATGACAGCTGTCACCACTCATCGGATCAGCATCGGTATATCAGCAAGACGTCATCTCCACCTCTTTGCCGAGATATCGTTCTACCTGGAAGGTAACGTACCTCAGCTGACTGTTTGACAGTATTCTTTTGTGACTTTGTGCGTTGTATTGTGGACTACTTTTCCAACGAGAGGTGGAGGTAGCTTTCCTGCCGTACGGATGCCTGGGTGCAAACGCGCCCTCATTTAATTGCTTTTTGTTCCTCGCCAGCAGTACCAGGTCCGACATGCGGAGGCAGTGGCCACCTGGGAGTTTGGGACTTGGCGGCTCCAGTATTCCTGGGGTCTGGTGGCGGAGGAAATCGTGTGGTTCCGGTTCTGCTTTGGACAGGCGTCTCCTATCTTCGAGCCTGCCCACACGACACCTTTGTGAATTGACTCTTATTGTTGTAATCTGTTGTATTTGTTGTGCACATTCACAACAGTAAAGTGTTGTTATTTGACCTACTCCATTGTCCGTTCATTTGCGCCCCCTGTTGTGGGTCCGTGTACCTACACTTTCCCAACAGGATATCTCGGCCACCGTCATGGATCCCGAGGGGCGTCAACCGGCTGTTGAACGGCCAATGGAAGAACAGGGCGCACAGGCGTCCACAGGAGGAATGATCGGTGAGTTGCAGCGGATCCTCACCGCTTTCACGGCTCGGTTGGATTTAATGACCGAGCAGAACGTCCTCCTTAACCGCAGGGTGGAGGCTCTCGCCGCGCAGGTGGAAGCACGCCCTCAGGGCGCTGCTGCGGCTCTCCCTCCTGTCGACCCTGTGCGTAACAGTGACGTTCCACAGGTCGTTCAACGACCCCTCCCACCTTCCCCGGAAGCATACATAAGCCCTCCAGAGCCGTACGGAGGTTGTGTGGAGACGTGCGCGGACTTCCTTATGCAGTGTTCGCTCGTCTTCGCACAACGTCCTGTCATGTACGCGACTGATGCCAGCAAGATAGCTTATGTAATAAACCTGCTTCGCGGTGAGGCACGCGCTTGGGCTACAGCGCTCTGGGAGCAGAATTCACGGCTCCTTCAGACATATGATGGGTTTGTGAGGGAGTTCAGAACAGTGTTCGATCACCCAAATAGAGGAGAGACCGCTTCAGCCGTGCTGCTGTCAATGAGACAGGGGCGCCGGAGCGCAGCTGCCTATGCAGTCGACTTCCGCATCGCGGCTGCGAGGTCCGGCTGGAATAGCACTGCCCTCCGCGCCGCCTTTGTAAACGGACTGTCGTTGGTCCTAAAGGAGCACCTGGTGGCTAAGGACGAACCGCGGGATTTAGATGGGCTTATTGATCTCGTTATACGATTAGACAATCGGTTAGAAGAACGCCGTCGGGAACGAGACGAAGGGCGTGGCCGGGCACGCGCCGTCCCTCTCCCTTCCGGTTCCGACCGCGTTCCGCCCTCCCTACGCTCCACGGCCCCTACGCTCCGTGTGGTTACAGCTCCCCCTGCTGACGAAGCTATGGACACGAGCAGGGCCACATTTAGGGCACCAGATAGACAGAGGAGGCTGGCCCGCGGAGCGTGTTTTGTTTGTGGCTCGATAGAGCATCAGGTAAGAGACTGCCCCGAGCGGTTAAACACCAACGCCCGCCCCTAGAAACTGGGCTAGGGGTGGGCCGAGACATTCACGTGGGACACACCCACATTGCCACACGACTCCCAGTTACAATCCTTTATGAGGATTTAACCCTGAAGGCCCCAGCACTGGTGGACACGGGCTCTGAAGGGAATCAATCAATCAATCAACTTTTTTCTTGTATAGCGCCAAATCACAACAAACAGTTGCCCCAAGGCGCTCCACATTGCAAGGCAAGGCCATACAATAATTATGAAACACAGTCTACGTCTAAAGCAACATAACCAAGGGATGGTCCAGGGTCACCCGATCCAGCCCTAACTATAAGCCTTAGCGAAAAGGAAAGTTTTAAGCCTAATCTTAAAAGTAGAGAGGGTATCTGTCTCCCTGATCTGAATTGGGAGCTGGTTCCACAGGAGAGGAGCCTGAAAGCTGAAGGCTCTGCCTCCCATTCTACTCTTACAAACCCTAGGAACTACAAGTAAGCCCGCAGTCTGAGAGCGAAGCGCTCTAATGGGGTAATATGGTACTACGAGGTCCCTAAGATAAGATGGGACCTGATTATTCAAAACCTTATAAGTAAGAAGAAGAATTTTAAATTCTATTCTAGCATTAACAGGAAGCCAATGAAGGGAGGCCAACACGGGTGAGATATGCTCTCTCCTGCTAGTCCCCGTCAGTACTCTAGCTGCAGCATTCTGAACCAACTGAAGGCTTTTTAGGGAACTTTTAGGACAACCTGATAATAATGAATTACAATAGTCCAGCCTAGAGGAAATAAATGCATGAATTAGTTTTTCAGCATCACTCTGAGACAAGACCTTTCTGATTTTAGAGATATTGCGTAAATGCAAAAAGGCAGTCCTACATATTTGTTTAATATGCGCTTTGAATGACATATCCTGATCAAAAATAACTCCAAGATTTCTCACAGTATTACTAGAGATCAGGGAAATGCCATCCAGAGTAACGATCTGGTTAGACACCATGCTTCTAAGATTTGTGGGGCCAAGTACAATAACTTCAGTTTTATCTGAGTTTAAAAGCAGGAAATTAGAGGTCATCCATGTCTTTATGTCTGTAAGACAATCCTGCAGTTTAGCTAATTGGTGCGTATCCTCTGGCTTCATGGATAGATAAAGCTGGGTATCATCTGCGTAACAATGAAAATTTAAGCAATACCGTCTAATAATACTGCCCAAGGGAAGCATGTATAAAGTGAATAAAATTGGTCCTAGCACAGAACCTTGTGGAACTCCATAATTAACTTTAGTCTGTGAAGAAGATTCCCCATTTACATGAACAAACTGTAATCTATTAGACAAATATGATTCAAACCACCGCAGCGCAATGCCTTTAATACCTATGACATGCTCTAATCTCTGTAATAAAATTTTATGGTCAACAGTATCAAAAGCAGCACTGAGGTCCAACAGAACAAGCACAGAGATGAGTCCACTGTCCGAAGCCATAAGAAGATAATTTGTAACCTTCACTAATGCTGTTTCTGTACTATGATGAATTCTAAAACCTGACTGAAACTCTTCAATTAGACCATTCCTCTGCAGGTGATCAGTTAGCTGTTTTACAACTACCCTCTCAAGAATCTTTGAGAGAAAAGGAAGGTTGGAGATTGGCCTATAATTAGCTAAGATAGCTGGGTCAAGTGATGGCTTTTTAAGTAATGGTTTAATTACTGCCACCTTAAAGGCCTGTGGTACATAACCAACTAACAAAGATAGATTGATCATATTTAAGATTGAAGCATTAAATAATGGTAGGACTTCCTTGAGCAGCCTGGCAGGAATGGGGTCTAATAAGCATGTTGATGGTTTGGATGAAGTAACCAATGAAAATAACTCAGACAGAACAATCGGAGAGAAAGAGTCTAACCAAATACCGGCATCACTGAAAGCAGCCAAAGATAACGATACATCTTTGGGATGGTTATGAGTAATTTTTTCTCTAATAGTCAAAATTTTGTTAGCAAAGAAAGTCATGAAGTCATTACTAGTTAAAGTTAATGGAATACTCAGCTCAATAGAGCTCTGACTCTTTGTCAGCCTGGCTACAGTGCTGAAAAGAAACCTGGGGTTGTTCTTATTTTCTTCAATTAGTGATGAGTAGAAAGATGTCCTAGCTTCACGAAGGGCTTTCTTATAGAGCAACAAACTCTTTTTCCAGGCTAAGTGAAGATCTTCTAAATTAGTGAGACGCCATTTCCTCTCCAACTTATGGGTTATCAGCTTTAAGCTACGAGTTTGTGAGTTATACCACTCATCCAAAGTTGTCTTCAATGAGGATGTAAAACTATTGACAAGATACTCTAACTCCCTTACAGAGTTTAGGTAGCTACTCTGCTCTGTGTTGGTATATGACATTAGAGAACATAAAGAAGGAATCATATCCTTAAACCTAGTTACAGCGCTTTCTGAAAGACTTCTAGTGTAATGAAACTTATTCCCCACTGCAGGGTAGTCCATCAGGGTAAATGTAAATGTTATTAAAAAATGATCAGACAAAAGGGAGTTTTCAGGGAATACTGTTAAGTCTTCTATTTCCATACCATAAGTCAGAACAAGATCTAAAATATGATTAAAGTGGTGGGTGGACTCATTTACTTTTTGAGCAAAGCCGATAGAGTCTAATAATAGATTAAATGCAGTGTTGAGGCTGTCATTCTCAGCATCTGTGTGGATGTTAAAATCGCCCATTATAATTATCTTATCTGAGCTAAGCACTAAGTCAGACAAAAGGTCTGAAAATTCACAGAGAAACTCACAGTAACGACCAGGTGGACGATAGATAATAACAAATAAAACTGGTTTTTGGGACTTCCAATTTGGATGGACAAGACTAAGAGACAAGCTTTCAAATGAATTAAAGCTCTGTCTAGGTTTTTGATTAATTAATAAGCTGGAATGGAAGATTGCTGCTAATCCTCCGCCCCAGCCCGTGCTACGAGCATTCTGACAGTTAGTGTGACTCGGGGGTGTTGACTCATTTAAACTAACATATTCATCCTGCTGTAACCAAGTTTCTGTTAGGCAGAATAAATCAATACGTTGATCAATTATTATATCATTTACCAACAGGGACTTAGAAGAAAGAGACCTAATGTTTAATAGACCACATTTAACTGTTTTAGTCTGTGGTGCAATTGAAGGTGCTATATTATTTTTTCTTTTTGAATTTTTATGCTTAAATAGATTTTTGCTAGTTATTGGTGGTCTGGGAGCAGGCACCGTCTCTACGGGGATGGGGTAATAGGGGGATGGCAGGGGGAGAGAAGCTGCAGAGAGGTGTATAAGACCACAGCTCTGCCTCCTGGCAGACAATCTGTTAGACAGAAGATGGGCCAGGGAGATAGGGCTCCCTCTGGTGGTGCTTACCTCGCCTGTGCAGGTCCGGGCACTAGATGGCTCCCTACTCCCTCCAATCACACATAAGACACCACCAGTAACTCTGGTGGTGTCAGGAAATCACCGGGAGGAAATCGAGTTTTTTGTGACTCCTGCTACCTCCCGTGTGATTTTAGGGTTCCCCTGGATGTTAAAACACAATCCCCGGATCAATTGGCCGTCCGGGGTAGTGGTTCAGTGGAGCGAGACCTGCCATCGGGTATGTTTAGGTTCCTCGGTTCCTCCCGGTTCCCAGACTAAGGAGGAGGTCAGAGTCCCGCCCAATCTAGGGACGGTGCCGGTGGAGTACCATGACCTTGTGGATGTGTTCAGTAAGAATCTGGCGCTCACCCTTCCCCCCCACCGTCCGTACGATTGTGCCATTGATTTGGTTCCAGGCGTTGAGTTCCCGTCCAGCAGGTTGTACAACCTCTCACGACCTGAGCGCGAATCAATGGAGACCTACATCCGGGACTCTTTAGCTGCCGGGTTGATCCGGAATTCCACTTCCCCGATGGGTGCAGGTTTCTTTTTTGTGGGAAAAAAGGATGGCGGACTACGTCCATGCATTGATTACAGGGGGCTGAACGAAATCACGGTTCGTAACCGATACCCATTGCCCTTGTTGGATTCAGTGTTCACGCCCCTGCATGGAGCCCAAATGTTCACCAAGCTCGATCTTAGGAATGCGTATCACCTGGTTCGGATCCGGAAGGGAGACGAGTGGAAGACGGCATTTAACACCCCGTTAGGTCACTTTGAGTACCTGGTCATGCCGTTCGGTCTTACAAACGCCCCCGCGACGTTCCAAGCATTGGTTAATGATGTCTTGCGGGATTTCCTGCACCGATTCGTCTTCGTATATCTGGATGACATACTCATCTTTTCTCCGGATCCTGAGACCCATGTCCGGCATGTACGTCAGATCCTGCAGCGGTTATTAGAGAACCGGCTGTTTGTGAAGGGCGAGAAGTGGGAATTTCACCGCACTTCTTTGTCCTTCCTGGGGTTTATCATCTCCCCTAACTCTGTCGCTCCTGATCCGGCCAAGGTCGCGGCGGTGAGAGACTGGCCCCAACCCACCAGCCGTAGGAAGCTGCAACAGTTCCTCGGCTTTGCTAATTTTTACAGGAGGTTCATTAAGGGCTACAGTCAGGTAGTTAGCCCCCTGACAGCCCTGACCTCACCAAAAGTCCCCTTCACCTGGTCGGATCGTTGCGATGCCGCGTTCAAGGAGTTGAAACGGCGCTTCTCGTCTGCACCCGTTCTGGTGCAGCCCGATCCTAGTCGCCAGTTAGTGGTTGAAGTGGACACCTCGGACTCAGGGATAGGAGCTGTGCTTTCCCAGAGCGGGAAGACCGATAAGGTCCTTCACCCGTGTGCCTATTTTTCCCGCAGGTTGACCCCGGCCGAACGGAACTATGACGTCGGCAATCGAGAACTCCTTGTGGTGAAAGAGGCTCTTGAAGAGTGGAGACATCTGTTGGAGGGAACGTCCGTGCCATTCACGGTTTTCACTGACCACCGGAACCTGGAGTATATCAGGACCGCCAAGCGGCTGAACCCCAGACAAGCCCGCTGGTCACTGTTCTTCGGCCGTTTTGACTTCCGGATCACCTACCGTCCCGGGACCAAAAACCAGAGATCGGATGCCTTGTCCCGGGTACATGAAGATGAAGTCAAAGCGGAGTTGTCGGATCCACCGGAACCCATCATCCCGGAGTCCACTATCGTGGCCACCCTTACCTGGGACGTAGAGAGAACCGTCCGGGAGGCCCTGGCACGAAGCCCGGACCCCGGAACTGGGCCGAAGAACAGACTCTACATCCCACCAGATGCTAGGGCTGCAGTCCTGGACTTCTGTCACGGCTCTAAGCTCTCCTGTCATCCAGGGGTGCGAAGAACCGTGGCAGTTGTCCGGCAGCGCTTCTGGTGGGCGTCCCTAGAGGCCGATGTCCGGGATTATATCCAGGCCTGCACCACCTGTGCCAGGGGCAAGGCTGACCATCGCAGGGCTTCGGGACTGCTCCAGCCGCTGCCCGTGCCCCATCGCCCCTGGTCTCACATCGGCCTGGATTTTGTCACGGGCCTCCCGCCGTCCCAGGGCAACACCACCATCCTCACAATAGTGGACCGATTCTCCAAGGCGGCCCACTTCGTGGCCCTCCCGAAGCTCCCGACGGCCCAGGAGACAGCGGACCTCCTGGTCCACCACGTCGTCCGGCTGCATGGGATCCCAACAGACATCGTCTCCGATCGCGGTCCCCAGTTCTCCTCCCCCAGTCTGGAGGAGCTTCTGCCGGGAACTGGGGGCCACGGTGAGTCTCTCATCCGTGTATCATCCCCAGACCAACGGGCAAGCAGAACGGGCCAATCAGGAGGTGGAGCCGGCCCTGCGTTGCGTGACAGCCGTGCACCCGGCGGTCTGGAGTACCCATCTGGCCTGGATCGAGTATGCCCATAACAGCCAGGTGTCGTCAGCCACCGGCCTCTCCCCTTTCGAGGTGTGTGTGGGGTACCAACCTCCTTTGTTTCCGGTGGTTGAGGGAGAGGTCGGTGTGCCCTCGGTCCAGGCCCACCTACGGAAGTGCTGTCGGGTGTGGCGTGCCGCCCGTTCTGCCTTGCTGAGGGCCCGGATGAGGACGAAGGCCCATGCAGACCGTCGGCGGACCCCGGCCCCTACGTACCGGCCAGGGCAGGCAGTGTGGTTGTCTACTAAGGACATTCCCCTTCAAGTGGACTCCCCTTAACTGCAGGACCGGTATATCGGTCCGTTTAAGATCATCAAGGTACTCAGTCCAGCCGCAGTGAGGCTTCAGCTTCCGGCCTCACTGCGGATCCATCCCGTTTTCCACGTGTCCCGGATCAAGCCCCATCACACCTCACCCCTCTGTACTCCGGGTCCGGCACCACCTCCTGCCCGGATCATCGATGGCGAGCCGGCTTGGACTGTGCGCCGGCTCTTAGATGTCCGTAGGATGGGCCGGGGCTTCCAGTATTTGGTGGACTGGGAGAGGTACGGACCTGAAGAACGCTCCTGGGTGAAGAGGAGCTTCATCCTGGACCCGGCCCTCCTGGCCGATTTCTACCGCCGCCACCCGGACAAGCCTGGTCGGGCACCAGGAGGTGCCCGTTGAGGGGGGGGGTCATGTTGTGTGGGCCGCTGAAGAGGAGGTACTGCTGGCCCACCACCACCAGAGGGCACCCTGCCTGGAGTGCGGGCTCCAGGCACCAGAGGGCGCTGCCGCCTCACAGGAGCAGCCGGGGTGACAGCTGACACTCATCACCTATGACAGCTGTCACCACTCATCGGATCAGCATCGGTATATCAGCAAGACGTCATCTCCACCTCTTTGCCGAGATACCGTTCTACCTGGAAGGTAACGTACCTCAGCTGACTGTTTGACAGTATTCTTTTGTGACTTTGTGCGTTGTATTGTGGACTACTTTTCCAACGAGAGGTGGAGGTAGCTTTCCTGCCGTACGGATTCCTGGGTGCAAACGCGCCCTCATTTAATTGCTTTTTGTTCCTCGCCAGCAGTACCAGGTCCGACACGCGGAGGCAGTGGCCACCTGGGAGTTTGGGACTTGGCGGCTCCAGTATTCCTGGGGTCTGGTGGCGGAGGAAATCGTGTGGTTCCGGTTCTGCTTTGGACAGGCGTCTCCTATCTTCGAGCCTGCCCACACGACACCTTTGTGAATTGACTCTTGTCTATTGTTGTAATCTGTTGTATTTGTTGTGCACATTCACAACAGTAAAGTGTTGTTATTTGACCTACTCCATTGTCCGTTCATTTGCGCCCCCTGTTGTGGGTCCGTGTACCTACACTTTCCCAACATCGTGCCCCTGTTCTGTGGAATGATCTCCCTGCATCAATAAAACAGTCAGATTCTGTGGAGACTTTCAAGTCCAGACTTAAGACGCACTTATTTTCCCTTTCATAAGGCTAGCATACTGGTACAGTTTTGTTTTACGCTTTTTACTCTTTTAATTCATTTATTAGTAATTGGGGCGTGCTGCGGCCTCAACTTTACCTAAATTCTGGGTCTTTTAGTGAAGTTTAGGACTAGTAACCGGCGATCACCTTAGTATTTCTCTGTTTTTCTTGTTGATTAATGCTGACAAATTATACAGTATTTTTTGTCTTTCTGATGGCTGATTCTGTTTTTTCTCTCTGTTTAAGGTGCAGCTCCATCCAGAGATGGGAGTTGTATTCATGTTGGCGATCCTCCTGTCCTGTGTGCCAATAGCATTTCTTGTATATTCGTCTGTGAATTGTTCTGTGAATTGTTCTGTAATTTATGTTTGTATCATGGCCCAAGCAGAGGGTCACCCCTTTGAGTCTGGTCTGCTTGAGGTTTCTTCCTCAGAGGGAGTTTTTCCTTACCACTGTTGCTCTGGGGGTTAGTAAGGTTAGACCTTACCTGTGTGAAGCGCTTTGAGGCAACTCTGTTGTGATTTGGCGCTATATAAATGAAAATAAATTGAAATTGAAATTGAGAAGGAAGAAAGGAAGGAAGGAAGGAAGGACATTTTATTTACATAGGGCCTTTTGTGCTTTACACAAGGTGCTTTACATCAAAATATGACAAAGAACAAAACCAAAATAAAAAACATCAGTTGTTGTTGTTGTTGTCCATTCGGCTGCAAACCATTTTTGTTCAGGGTCGCCACAGCGGCTACAGCCAGATCCACATTGGCATTTGGCACAAGTTTCACGCTGGATGCCCTTCCTGATGCAACTCCAGTGTAACCTGGAGAAACACACACAGCCACTGGCGTTCCAAAGAGGTCTCCCATCCAAGTACTAACCAGATGCTGCACTGCTTAGCTTCTGAGAGCTGACGGGATCAGACTGACACAGAGAAGACCGGCTGCAAAATAAAAAACATCAGTACGACAGAAAAATAAAAATTGCAACCTGAATGCCACTTTAACATTTTTGGCTGCTTTTTGAACAACAGAGTAAACTGGGCAAAGAGTTCCCAAGTGTAGGAGCCACAACTGCAAAGACTCTGTCACCTTTAGCCTGTGTTGGGCTGGTGCACCATGTGTGGCGGGGGGTGGCATAGTCGCTTATTGGCTTCACACTATGGAATCTGGGCATAAGCACCTGCACCAGTGGGCCCTGGGGCTCCATTTAGTATGTTAGCGCAGCGTAAATTCTTTCACATTCAACTAAATGATTTCAATGACGTACACAATCCTAAACACATGCCATCATTAACAATCACCACTAACCAATCACGTCCTTTAAAAGCTTCAACATCTCACTCACCTCTCCTGTTTTTCAGTTCCCTGCCTGGTGCTCCCCCCCACCACCCCACTGCCACTAGTTGGTCCCTGTCCACCGTGGGGGATGGGTTCTGTTTCCTGTCTCCTCCATCGGCAGGATTCAAGATCTTCTTGTCTCATCCCACTGCCTTGATGGGGACTGAGACCAAGACATATTTTTAACTCTGTACTCACTTGTACATTAAATCAATTTTCTTTAACCTGTTGAATCTTCTGCTAGAAATGAAAGCGAGCACTGGAGATGGTGGCCCTGCAGTAATGAAGCAGCACCATGTGGTCTACACAGAGCGCCTGAAAGTCCAAGCTCCAAAGACACTCTCAAGGAACTGAAACCCTGTTTCCAATCTCTCTTCCTTCCATGACAGCCGGATTGTTTTCCTGCTCCAGGAAGACAAAATGTAGCGGCCCTCCAGGAATGCCGTAAGGAAATGTTTCACAACCATTAAGGATTGATTTTAAGCTTTGTCTTTTCTTAAAACATTGTCAACCTCATATAATTTGTGATGAGACGAGGCAGAGAAGCTGCTCAGACTGTCACAGCAACAGCTGGGACATGCATGATGGCCTATAGGCATGACTGTTACATCACAGTGCAGCTTAACATCTTTAATAAAATGCAGCCGTACAAGTCAGCGGGTTCAGCAAATCCTGGCTTTAACAACATGAGACAGGTATTACTACTCTGCCAGGTAGGCTGTGGACTAGGAGACCCTTAGACTCACAGAGGTTCTGTCAGCTTCGAGTTTAGTCCACTTTCAAGTCCATCTGTCTTTGGGTCGGACTGTTCAGATGGACAGAAAGTCGTCAGTTATTTCATGACCTGCTCGCAGACCCAAATAAGTCACCAACCCAATAAAAAGAATCAAGTAAAATCACACGTCGTGTGCTATATTCCGCCTGTCTGTGCAGCCCTGGGTGTGTGTTTCCGTCGACATTACACCATATCTCAGGAACCGCTGGTCATACGGTCTTAATTTTACTTTAAAGATATTTACAAGACACAAGTTTCTGTTGGCTCTAATGAAACACTTTGTCAGAAGTATTGCGAATGGTGACAGCCAAAAACAACAAAATTAGCACTACTCACATCTCAGTTACCACTGAGAACAAATTTGAGCCTTAAATTACTCAGATATTATGATCCAAGTGAAGTTTTTCTTGAAATTGACCAGAACCGTTTGTCTTTTCACCACAGGAAAACATCCTTTTGCTGTATATTAGAAGGTAGGGTTTGGTCTTAAATTACTCAGGGAGCCAAAGTTCCTATTTAATCCAAGTGTTCATACTGGTTTGGAGTTGTGTATTGAATACCGCCTGCAATGTAAAGTTCACAGATATTAACTTTGCTGTGATTTTTGAGGCATCAATGGACGTCCTGAGCTGAATAAGGAGTCGGAGTGTCTGGGCTTGTGATTGCCCTGGATATTAGGGAACACCAAAGATCCAGATGTTCAGTAATATCCTCATCTCAGCTATCAGAAGTGTGTCTGCTTATGATGAAAGTGTCAAACTTGCAGAGAGATTCAATTATCTCTCTGGGTCTGGCCTTTAAGGTTGCGAGACATCTGTGAATAGCATATGGAGCCATAAGGTCCCTGGATACAGCTGTCCTATGGAGCCATGAGGTTCCTGGATACAGCTGTTTCCAGGAACCTCATGGGTTGGTAAGGTTAGACCTTACTTGTGTTAAGCGCCTTGAGGCAACTTTGTTGTAATTTGGTGCTGTATAAATGAAAATAAATTGAATTGAGCTGTCCTATGGAGCCATGACATCCCTGGATACAGCTGTCCTATGGAGCCATGAGGTCTGTGGATTCAGCTGTCCTATGGAGCCATGAGGCCCCTGGATACAGCTGTCCTATGGAGTCATGACACCCCTGGAAACAGCCGTCCTATGGAGCCATGAGGTGCCTGGATACAGCCCTCCTATGGAGTCATGAGGTCCCTGGATACAGCCGTCCTATGGAGCCATGAGGTCCCTGGATACAGCCGTCCTATGGAGTCATGACGCCCCTGGATACAGCCATCCTATGGAGCCATGAGGTGCCTCGATACAGCTGTCCTATGGAGTCATGACGCCCCTGGATACAGCCGTCCTATGGAGCCATGAGGTGCCTGGATACAGCCGTCCTATGGAGCCATGAGGTCCCTGGATACAGCCGTCCTATGGAGTCATGAGGTCCCTGGATACAGCCGTCCTATGGAGCCATGAGGTCCCTGGATACAGCCGTCCTATGGAGCCATGAGGTCCCTGGATACAGCCATCCTATGGAGTCATGAGGTCCCTGGATACAACTGTCCTATGGAGTCATGAGGTCCCTGGATACAGCCGGCCTATGGAGCCATGAGGCTCCTGGATATAGCTGTTCTGTGTGGCAATGCTAACACCTATGCAGGAGAACAAAGGTCTGTGTCTTTAGGGTCATGGTCTGACTGTATTCTTGCCTGACTTGGATTTAAACCAGTGACCTAAGCCAAGGTAATGACTGGATGTTTTTGGTCATCAGTCTCTTAGGAAAATCCTTGGGAACCATTGGAATGTCTTTGTGTCAAAGAAGGGATTACTTTGGGATACTCAGATGAGGAGGCCCACTTGTGTACTGTAGTGAGGGAACATCAACTACAGCATTTTGGCTATGTGACAAACTTTTGTGGGTAATGTCCAGCATTGCAGGTGCCTCAGTGTTGAGAACCCAAGTGGACAAAGAAGACCATGGGGATGCTCACATTTCAACTGATTGTGGAAGATACATGACTGCTTCTGAAAAGTCTACATGAACAGTTTGTCTGCCTGAGTGGACCCGGGGCAGTTCTGTGGTATGGTGAATGTGGTGATGTGCAGTAATGACCAAAGACATTCTGTTTTCTGAAACCACATTTGTGTCTAAATAATCAAACAAGAGCTTTTAAATATCAACAAAAATAAGGAATTGAATAAACAATTCAGGGAGAATTAAACCGACTAAAGTGAAAACGTGTAAAAAAGTAAAAAGCCAAGAATATTATAAAGGATATCTCACACCCTGGTCACTCCCTGTTTGATCTAACAAAACAAGGACAAACAGATTCAGAGACAGCTTTTACCCCACAGCAACTCAATAAAGCCAAAATGTAATACTGCTGCTAGTCCGACTAAGGGATTGTGCAATTAATGTTGAATGTTTGGTTGAGTGTTTGATGGTTGGTATTACATATATATATATATATATATATATATACAGTAGTGTTCAGAATAATAGTAGTGCTATGTGACTAAAAAGATTAATCCAGGTTTTGAGTATATTTCTTATTGTTACATGGGAAACAAGGTACCAGTAGATTCAGTAGATTCTCACAAATCCAACAAGACCAAGCATTCATGATATGCACACTCTTAAGGCTATGAAATTGGGCTATTAGGAAAAAAAAAAAAGTAGAAAAGGGGGTGTTCACAATAATAGTAGCATCTGCACCTGAATCAAATCAAATCAAAATCAATTTTATTTATATATCGCCAAATCACAACAAACAGTTGCCCCAAGGCGCTTTATATTGTAAGGCAAAAGCCATACAATAATTACGGAAAACCCCAACGGTCAAAACGAATCCCTGTGAGCACTTGGCGACAGTGGGAAGGAAAAACTCCCTTTTAACAGGAAGAAACCTCCAGCAGAACCAGGCTCAGGGAGGGGCAGTCTTCTGCTGGGACTGGTTGGGGCTGAGGGAGAGAACCAGGAAAAAGACATGCTGTGGAGGGGAGCAGAGATCGATCACTAATGATTAAATGCAGAGTGGTGCATACAGAGCAAAAAGAGAAAGAAACAGTGCATCATGGGAACCCCCCAGCAGTCTACGTCTATAGCAGCATAACTAAGGGATGGTTCAGGGTCACCTGATCCAGCCCTAACTATAAGCTTTAGCAAAAAGGAAAGTTTTAAGCCTAATCTTAAAAGTAGAGAGGGTGTCTGTCTCCCTGATCTGAATTGGGAGCTGGTTCCACAGGAGAGGAGCCTGAAAGCTGAAGGCTCTGCCTCCCATTCTACTCTTACAAACCCTAGGAACTACAAGTAAGCCTGCAGTCTGAGAGCGAAGCGTTCTATTGGGGTGATATGGTACTACGAGGTCCCTAAGATAAGATGGGACCTGATTATTCAAAACCTTATAAGTAAGAAGAATTTTAAATCCTATTCTAGAATTAACAGGAAGCCAATGAAGAGAGGCCAATATGGGTGAGATATGCTCTCTCCTTCTAGTCCCCGTCAGTACTCTAGCTGCAGCATTTTGAATTAACTGAAGGCTTTTTAGGGAACTTTTAGGACAACCTGATAATAATGAATTACAGTAGTCCAGCCTAGAGGAAATAAATGCATGAATTAGTTTTTCAGCATCACTCTGAGACAAGACCTTTCTAATTTTAGAGATATTGCGTAAATGCAAAAAAGCAGTCCTACATATTTGTTTAATATGCGCTTTGAATGACATATCCTGATCAAAAATGACTCCAAGATTTCTCACAGTATTACGAGAGGTCAGGGTAATGCCATCCAGAGTAAGGATCTGGTTAGACACCATGTTTCTAAGATTTGTGGGGCCAAGTACAATAACTTCAGTTTTATCTGAGTTTAAAAGCAGGAAATTAGAGGTCATCCATGTCTTTATGTCTGTAAGACAATCCTGCAGTTTAGCTAATTGGTGTGTGTCCTCTGGCTTCATGGATAGATAAAGCTGGGTATCATCTGCGTAACAATGAAAATGTAAGCAATGCCGTCTAATAATACTGCCTAAGGGAAGCATGTATAAAGTGAATAAAATTGGTCCTAGCTCAGAACCTTGTGGAACTCCATAATTAACCTTAGTCTGTGAAGAAGATTCCCCATTTACATGAACAAATTGTAATCTATTAGATAAATATGATTGTTGAATCCATATGAATATAAGGATTCAAAATATGAATCCAATGAAAGACTCGTTAGTAGACTTTTAATGAGCCTTTCATTGGATTCAGGTGTGTTGCAGCAGGGAGACAACTAAGAGTGTCAGGAAGGTGGCTCTCGAGGACCGAACTTGGCCACCCCTGGTATAGATGCTTTACTATATTACAATGTTAGCCACATAAATTAGCTTTGACCTAACAGACTGTTACGTACTTTACAATCCTTGGTCCTTGATCCTTGGTTCAAATCCCCACCTGACTGGAAAATCACTAAGGGCCCTTGGGCAAGGTCCTTAATCCCCTAGTTGCTCCCAGTGTGTAGTGAGCGCCTTGTATGGCAGCACCCTGACATCGGGGTGAATGTAAGGCATTATTGTAAAACGCTTTGAGCATCTGATGCAGATGGAAAAGCGCTATATAAATGCAGTCCATTTACCATTTATTTACAAACCAATCTCACACCATTTTGGGAAAACTAAATTAATCTATGATTCATGCTCCCGTCATGAAAATGCTGCACTTTTCGTGAGAGGAGCATTATGTACATAACAATCTGTAAGGTACATAACAGACTGTTATGTACTTTAACCTAACAGGCAGTTACGTACTTTAACCTAACAGACTGTTATGTACTTTAACCTAAAAAGCTGTTACATACTTTAACCTAACAGACTGTTATGTACTTTAACCTAACAGGCAGTTACGTACTTTAACCTAACAGACTGTTACATACTTTAACCTAACAGACTGTTATGTACTTTAACCTAAAAAGCTGTTACGTACTGTAACCTAACAGACTGTTACGTACTGTAACCTAACAGACTGTTATGTACTTTAACCTAATAAACTGTTACGTACTGTAACCTAACAGACTGTTATGTACTTTAACCTAATAAACTGTTACGTACTGTAACCTAACAGACTGTTACGTACTTTAACCTAATAAACTGTTACGTACTTTAACCTAATAAACTGTTACGTACTGTAACCTAACAGACTGTTATGTACTTTAACCTAATAAACTGTTACGTACTGTAACCTAACAGACTGGTACGTACTGTAACCTAATAAACTGTTACGTACTGTAACCTAACAGACTGTTATGTACTTTAACCTAATAAACTGTTACGTACTGTAACCTAACAGACTGGTACGTACTGTAACCTAATAAACTGTTACGTACTTTAACCTAATAAACTGTTACGTACTGTAACCTAACAGACTGTTATGTACTTTAACCTAATAAACTGTTACGTACTGTAACCTAACAGACTGGTACGTACTGTAACCTAATAAACTGTTACGTACTTTAACCTAATAAACTGTTACGTACTGTAACCTAACAGACTGTTATGTACTTTAACCTAATAAACTGTTACGTACTGTAACCTAACAGACTGTTACGTACTTTAACCTAATAAACTGTTACGTACTTTAACCTAATAAACTGTTACGTACTGTAACCTAACAGACTGTTATGTACTTTAACCTAATAAACTGTTACGTACTGTAACCTAACAGACTGGTACGTACTGTAACCTAATAAACTGTTACGTACTGTAACCTAACAGACTGTTATGTACTTTAACCTAATAAACTGTTACGTACTGTAACCTAACAGACTGGTACGTACTGTAACCTAATAAACTGTTACGTACTTTAACCTAATAAACTGTTACGTACTGTAACCTAACAGACTGTTATGTACTTTAACCTAATAAACTGTTACGTACTGTAACCTAACAGACTGGTACGTACTGTAACCTAATAAACTGTTACGTACTTTAACCTAATAAACTGTTACGTACTGTAACCTAACAGACTGTTATGTACTTTAACCTAACAGGCAGTTACGTACTTTAACCTAATAAACTGTTACGTACTGTAACCTAACAGACTGTTACGTACTGTAACCTAACAGACTGGTACGTACTGTAACCTAACAGACTGTTATGTACTTTAACCTAACAGGCAGTTACGTACTTTAACCTAATAAACTGTTACACACTGTAACCTAAGATAAAGGTGCAAGTATCTCAAAACAGTCCACCCTCATACTAGTTTACCTGCAGCTGTCACAGTGATAAACTCAAGGGAGTTACCCCTTTTAGTTACAAAACTGGTGTCCAGACTGAACAGATGCACGGTGGTTAAAGTCATAATTCCTTCAGTCCTCATCTCTCTGCTTCTGATCTTAATTTGGACTAAAACCTTCAATAGCTGGGCTGCAAGTATGTCACCATAAGAATCTGATTATAGACCTACTCCAGTCAGAGCAGTAAAAACTAAACTGATGCTTTTTGGGATTGTTGAAGAAAGTCGTACTCCATTTCAAATAAAAATTGATAACAGCAGCATTAAAAGAACATATATGAACATACCTTTCACATTGTAGACATACGTACTTTTATCAAGTCAGTGTGAACAAAGATGGCAAAAGGTGTCCTAAAATTGGTTTAACAATACCTGACTTACCTTGAAAACATAATTCATCATCCAGCAAATATGTTACAGAAAAATGTGATTAGAATTGCTACTAATGTAGGGTTTATAATAACATAGTGATTTTTTGAGACATACTGAAAACACTTTATGATGTTTCATGATTTATTTGATCTGAAGATTGCTTAAACTGGCTTTATGATATATATTTCAAGGTAAACAGTTAATTAAGGTTATGTGCATAAATCTTGGCCATCCCGTAACAAAACAGATACAGATTTGACACTAGGTCACATTGCATCCCTATAGGTTAATGGATCCCTATAGGTTAATGGGCACCAAACACATGCACACAAATCCTTTGTGACATCACAAGGCAAACTAAGTTTGAGTTTTTCATGGAGTAATCTTGATTTTCTATCAACATATGAGCCGCAAATCTGGCACAGGCTGCAGGCTGGGCAGTGCATATGTACATGTCTTTCCGGTTGGACCTGACAAAAAACAACATGTCGATCTGCATGTTGATTTGGAACAAGTTTCACACCAGATGTCCTTCTTGACATAACTCCACATTACATAGAGAATGGGCATGGTTTGAACCAGGAACCTTCTGCACTGGAAACAAGTGCACCAACCGCTTGGTCATCAACACTAAACAAGCCAACCAACAAAGAAACAAACACACAAACAAAACCACATGTTTTTCCTTGTGACATCATAAAGCAGATGAAGACTAAACTTCTATTAAATCCACAATGCAGTTTAATTTTGGGTGTCAATAGCCATATTTGGGGCAGAACGGTGGATTAGCACTGGTCCTTCCTGTGTGGAGTTTGCATGTTCTCCCTGTGTTTTCCTTTTTGCTAAAGCTTATAGTTAGGGCTGGATCAGGTGACCCTGAACCATCCCTTAGTTATGCTGCTATAGACTTAGACTGCTGGGGGGTTCCCATGATGCACTGAGTGTTTCTTTCTCTTTTTGCTCTGTATGCACCACTCTGCATTTAATCATTAGTGATTGATCTCTGCTCCCCTCCACAGCATGTCTTTTTCCTGGTTCTCTCCCTCAGCCCCAACCAGTCCCAGCAGAAGACTGCCCCTCCCTGAGCCTGGTTCTGCTGGAAGTTTCTTCCTGTTAAAAGGGAGTTTTTCCTTCCCACTGTTGCCAAGTGCTTGCTCACAGGGGGTCGTTTTGACTGTTGGGGTTTTTCTGTAATTATTGTATGGCTTTGTCTTACAATATAAAGCGCCTTTTTGGCAACTGTTTGTTATGATTTGGCGCTATATAAAAAAAATTGATTTGATTTGATCTGTGTTTGTGTGGGTTCCCTCTGGGTGCTCCAACTTCCTCCCACCCCCAAAATCATGCAGGTTCAGTGGATTGATGACTCAAAATTGACCATAGGTGTGTGAACGTTTGTCCATCTGTATGTGGCCCTGCAACAGATTGTCATCCTGTGTACCCTGCCTTGCGCCTTATGACTGCTGTGATATACTCAAGCCCCGCCCCCCATGACCCTTCATTGGAGTAAGCAGGTACAGAAAATGAATGAATGTGTAGTCGTGTTTTGGTGCTGCACTGAGACCACGTGTTGCACTTTCTCATTCAGCTGGTACTGCACTGTTTTTATATATGTGTTTTATATATATGAAATCTCTGCAAATTATGAAGTTAAAATATTCCAACATGGTGTAAAATAGGAGGCTCACACATCCACAGCTGTAGGGGTCAGAATTCAAAACTGAACATTGAGTAGTTTTGACAGTTAATGATAGAATGTTTTATAGACCCGGTCACTGACTCACTGACTTACTGACTCGCTGAATCACCAACTTACTGACTCGCTGAATCACTGAGTCACTGACTTACTGACTCGCTTCTATCCATCCAGGTGTTCGAGGCGGAGTTTACAACGTCAGCGCTCACAATCTCGCACAAATACTGCTCGCATTACAAACGCTCTCCACCACCCACAGCTCCTCTGTGTGTGCTAAGCTATTGGTATTTTTTATTTTTTTACTTTACGAAGATCATTGTCGATTTATGTCTCAGTCGCGTCGGGATTAGATGATCAAAGAGCAGCACTGCTTTTGCAAAATCAAACTCATAGTTTCTGAAAAAGGTCTTATTCAATGACATAAAAGTCATTGCATGAATTAGAGAACATGCATCGCTACAACAACCCCCCACCCCCCCTTTCTTTTCTTTTTTTTTTGAATCAGTGGAATTTTTACACCCAAAGGGATTAACTTCATGATGGTATGGAACCAATTAGGAGCAAATTAAATGTGCTCATACCTCTTCAAACACCGTTTTACAGTAATTCTCTGCAGCTCCAAAGCATTCACAGGAACATTAAAACAGGAACAGTAAAAGTGATTTTGACACACGTGATCATCTCCGCGGTATCTCGTACTACATTCTGCAAGCAGCATCTGTGCGTGTGCGTCTTTGTTACGCTGACTGTCTCGGGGGATTATTTCCAGTGGCTGATTGTTTGGTGTGAGCTTTAGAAAGGGATCGACATGTAATCCCATCTCACCCATCCCCGAGTCCAGCACATGCAGGGACACAATCCTGCACAACATGTCCAACATGGAGTCAGCAGTGGGTTGATGAGATGAGAGATGAGATTTATTGTCATTGTCATTACACGAGTGCAACAACGAAATTACGTTTACACTCCAATTACCTCAGACAAGATACAGCAATCAATCCACAATTATTACTTGTTTACTGTAATAATGGCACACATCAGAATTAAAAACAACACATACATTTGACATTGTTTATGTGCACTAAACTTGAAGCAGTCCATCATCCGAATTGAGGTGAAGTGGGTGAAGGCTGCAGCAGGAGGGGCCTGTGCCGCCCATCTTGGGGAATTGAAGGCTGCAACAATAAAAACTGTGCTGCCTCCAGAGTGGCAGGAAGGAAGCCAGGGTGAGGGGAGTGGAGAAGAGCTGGGAATTTGAGCTTCAGGAGCCGATAAGGCTGCCATGTTGATGTTAGGCGGAGAGATACAGAATTCCATTAACTGCACCTCTGACCGCCTAGAGTCCAAATTTGTGAAGAATATTCATCTTGTCCTCAGCAGCACATTCCTTTGCAATGCAGTGATATGCTCCAAGATGGTATCCATTTTGCGTTTGAGTTCAAGAGTTCACGCAGTCTGAGATTACACAGCATTGCCCAACTCATTAATCATGATGGACAGATGAGGGGACAAGATTCTGGAAGCAGCCATCTTGCTAATATTCCTGTGGGTCAGGGCAGCACACAAACCAATCAGCGCCAAACCTCCCACCATAAAAGTGAATAGAAATAAATCCTCAACGTCTTCCAAAGAGAGTGGAGCCATGCACGTCACAGTCCATCTTTCTCAGGCGTCAAGAGCATAGCCCGCTGGGTAGGTTCCATCAGGGCATGCAGGGTCCCCCAGCCCTGATTTCCTTGTCGAAAAAAAAAAAAAAAAATAGTGTCAATGGCGTTGAGAGACCCACGGATCAATTCCATAGTTAATCCAAATCTTAACCCTCTGGGGTCGATGCCAACGGCTAAGACCAAGCTTTACTAAATTATAAATAACTTTTGCATGACATGAGATAGAAACTTACACTTTTTTGCTGAAAAGTTAACTCCGCGGACTTTCGAGCCAGTCATCGGCCATCTTTGTACTCCTCATAGAAGCTGTTTGATGACGTGCGCAATGTGAGTGTCCAATTGGTTCACCGTCACATGGTTTTCCAAAATCCAGTCGTAGGGCAGATTTACCTCACGTAAAAAGCCAAAGATCGTTTTCAGAAGTGATATGTTACTAGTTGGCCCATTTGAATAGCCCCCTGGGTGCTCCAATGAGTACATACTATTAGTACATACTCAGTGTGCCCTGCGCCATTACGCATAGTGATCAGTAAAGCACACGGAGCAGATGGAGAGCCTCTGATGACAATCTCACATACTCAAAGAGTGTGTAACTATCAGGATTGCTCCACTCGTTTGCATGTGAACGTTACTGGATAACTCTGTTGCTTTCTCTGTGTAAAGCACTGTTTACCATATCAATGGACAACAAAACGCATAGACCATTTTGTATATATTGTTCAAAATGTGCATTTGTGGAACCTTTTTGTTGTGCAGTCTTTCACACAAGATCTCAAATAACCTTTAGAAATTGTCAAAACAGTTGTTTATTATAGTTTGCTGTGTGTTTTGAATAAATGTGTGTGGAAAATTATTTTTTGCTTTATTTTTCCTTGCCTATTTTTGATTGTAAACCTTTATTACACTTACAAAACACAACAAAAACATATATATTCTGAAAGCACAGGTTGTGCTGAAAAAAAAGAGACATAAAACTTGATTGTGGGATGCAGGGAGAGCTGTTAACAGCAATAATAAAACATTTACGCCAGGCGAGTGAACTGTCCAAAAAATGCCCTCGGACCCCAGAGGGTTAATTTGAAGAATTCACAGTCTGGTGAAGCTGGGACTTTGAAGGTCAGAGCAGAGATAGAGAACAGAAAGGAGGAGTGGAGAGGAGAGGAATGAGACCGTCCTTGCCGGAGTCCCAAGCTGATCATCACCTCTCACATTTTTTGGCCTCTTTGAATTTAATTTGATGTTGCAGTTTGAACTTTGTCATGTGATGAATAATGAAATTTGACTGTATCAGGGCCTGTTCACACGCTGACATGAAGTGGCCGACGTGGCAGATTTTCGCAAAAAAATCTCTAATACATCAGAGAAGGTTCACTCCAAGGGTCCAAATTTCCTGTCTTCAGTGCAGGTGGATGTCGCTCAGTGGTGGGTGATGTTCTGCTGGCGGATCTTGATTTTTGGCCATGGTTTACTGACTTATTATAGGACGTCTTTCAACTTTCGCTGTTGGAGGGTGAATGCCTTGGTACTGCACTCCGTGGTACAGGGTGTGTAGCTGATGGCTGACGTAACGCAGCCTACGTAAACTCAATGTAACTGCCATCATGTCACTCACTACAGGTGTGTTGTCGAAACAGGTTTGACATATTCTTTCACATTTCTTCAAGCAGAAGTGATCCTGAGACGATGGTGCATCCAGTCAAGCTTCTGACATTGGCCAGTGGAGGCTGGTGGAGCAGTAATGGTGTACTATCATTGTTGCCCAACTGACATCGACTTAGCTCCTGTGGCGTCTGGCTGACCTGTGTGCTAATCAACATCAATCAACTTTTCATTCTCTGTCGGCTAATCATCAGAGAGTGAATGCACCATTAATAACTTGTAAGAATAACTTGACTTTAAGTTAACAAATAGTTTTTTTTAACCATCTGTAGTAGCTTTGCATAAATCAACTACTGCCAATGCAGTGCATTCTGAGTGCCAGTCCCAAGTCTGGATATAATCATGAGGGTTGTCGGTGTAAATTTTGAATAACCAAACATGCAGATCACAAACTGAGATTCCAACCAGATCAGTTGAGCCGAATGACCACAACCGGTACTGGTGTCAAGAAGGGTGTCTGTGGAAACTGTGCTACCATTGGATGGAGAAAAAGGAAAGATGGGAAGCATGCACAGAGGCAGCAGGAGAGGAGGAAGATAAGAAGTGTGTAGGTGAGACTGGTAAAGAGAAAGAGTTAGCTGACATAAGGGAGTGGAAGATAAATATGTCCAGGAGTATCGGAGATGAGTTAAAACTGTTCAGTCATGTTGTGGATGGGAGAAATAATGACACTGGGATAATCCTGAAGGGGCAATATATAAAGAATGTACTGGAGCTGAAGTGATGGCCTGAGAGAGAGTGATGATAAATGTCATCAGCACATATGCCCCACAAGTGGATAATGAGATGAAGGAAAAAGATTTCCCGAATCTGTTACATGAGGTGGTACAGAGCGCTGTATGTCCAAAAATAAAGAGTGTTGAATGGAGCAGACTTCAATGGTTATGTTGGTGAAGGAAACACTGGTGAGTGTGCAGATACAGTGACAAGGAGAGGAATGTCAAAGGGCAGATGGAGGTGCATTTAGCAAAAAGGATGAAAATGGCTGTAGAAAATACATAAGAAGAAAGAGGTGTGATGCACAAGAGTGGAGGAAGGAGTACACAGGTGGACTTTGTCCTCTTAGGTCCAGGTCACAGGATATAGAAGGGCAGCATGTTGAGAAGATGGCAGGAGTGCTTTGACAAAATGAAGAACAAAGACACTAAGGAGGAAAGAAGCTTGGATGATGTGAAGAGAGTGAATCAATAAGTGTGACAGACTGATGAGGGTGAAATGAGGACAGCTATGCATCTGCAGTGTCCCAGTCCACCCAGTTGTAAATGGCTATTGGCCTTGGCTGGGGAAGTCACCTGTGATGGACCTGCATCCAGTCCAATCTGAACTGTATACTCTCATTTGCCTTACGCTACACATCTGGGGAGAAGCACATGCACCAATGGGCCTCACTGTTCTCCTTCTTCTTCTATTATGGAATGGTGCCAAGAGAAAAAGAGCTGGTATTGTCTGAGGAAGTTGGGTGTGGCAGAGAAGTATGTGAGCGTGGTGCAGGACATGTATGAGGACACTGTGACAGCCATGAGGTGTGATCTTGGAGTCACAGATGTGTTCAAGGAGAAGGTGTAATTGCATCAAGGATCAGCTCTGAGCCCTTTCCTGTTTGACAGTAGTGATGATCGGGGTTGATGGGTGACATCAGACAGGATTCTCCATGAATGTGATATTTGCAGGTGACTTTGTGATCTGTAGTGAATAAAAAAAAGTGTCTGTGCCCTTTAACTTCTTCTCCTTTGTGGACCTGTGGACATGTTTGCCTGAGTATGATTGTGTTCAGGCGCAGTGCAGGTGGAAGCATTTACATCATCCATTAGCAAAAACATGGTCTAAAGTCCAAGGCAGATCTTTTCTGCTTTTTAAAGGGTGCAAAACTGAGAAATGCCTTACATGGTGCCCTTGGCCAGTCAAAAGCTGATCTGGATGAGCCAATCAGGTTTTGGCAGATCAGCAGGAGATGGAAAGTGTGCAGGTTAGGAGGTCCATGAGGACCAAGGTTGGGAACCACATGGATCATCAAGATAGAGCTCTAAAACTCTATATAATTTATTAAGTAGTAATGTGCAAAACAATGGGGCATTCTTTAAACTGACAGGTATGTAATCTATATAGTACACCTTATTTGGCTTTTAATTCTTAGAGTAAAAATTATTTTAAATATAACAAAATCCCACATTATGCAGATCTGACATCAGAACTGGAGTAATTGTATAATTAGACTGATTTATAAACCTGTATAGATGTTGTCATATCCAGCTGTAGTGCTGCAGGAAAGGATGGTTGCCACGGAGATAAAGCTAACTATTGTATTTATCACACCCTCGGTTCATTCTGTGGACACGCCTGCAAAAAAATCCACTTAAAAATGTCTGAAAAAATGCCCAAGATAATTCACGATTTTAATATAACATCTGCAGATTGATTTTGTTTCATTCAACCAACTGTCCAAAATCCATAAAATGTTCAAATTATAATGATATATAACAGAGAAGAGCTGTAAATCTTCACTTTCCACAAGGTAAGTCAAAGTTTGGCATTTATACCTGATAAGTGATTTAAACAATTAATGACCAAATACTTGATGATTATTTTTGATGTCATTCAACCATTAAATTGCCCTAATAAATCACCCGTCCTTTTGTAGAAATCCATGACCCAAACACACACACACACAAACACACATGCACGCACACACCCGATTGTCTTTGCTTAATTCAAAGCAGATGGTGTCTGAGTTCAGCGTATGAAGAAGTGGCCTCATGCACGTGTCCAGTGCATGTCGTCATCACAGAGCAGGAGGGTTAAAGGGTGACTTTTAATCCTTTTGGTCCGGGTCAACATCAGTCAGCTTGTTATGGCTCTCTGTCCACTCATGCTTCAATTATGAGTTCTCAACTTCTACATTTGAATGACATAATGTGCACATGTGGCTCAACTTAAGGAACGGGGCTGAAATCAGGAAAAGAGATTACGGATACATGCGACGTTTATTTTCATTACTGATTAATTTGTTACTGTCCACAATGTACCCAGCCTTGGGCCCAGAGCATGCTGGGATACCATTCAGTGCGCAGGGGATTCAGCTGGTTCTTCTGTAGAGAACGAATGGATAAATTAATTTATTAATCATGTTCAAAACGAACTAATCAATGGCATAATTCGGCAAATTGGAACATTCATCAATCTGTCTGTCCATTTATATGTCCGTCCATCCATCCAACCATCCATCCGTCCGTCCATCTATCATCCATCAGCCCGCCCACCGGCATGCCTATCTGTCTGTTTGTCCATCCATCCATCCGTCCACCCACCGGCATGCCCATCTGTCTGTTTGTCCATCCATCCATCCGTCCACCCACCGGCATGCCCATCTGTCTGTTTGTCCATCCATCCATCCGTCCACCCACCGGCATGCCCATCTGTCTGTTTGTCCATCCATCCGTCCGTCCATCCATCCATCCATCCAACCATCCATCCGTCCATCTATCATCCATCAGCCCGCCCACCGGCATGCCCATCTGTCTGTTTGTCCATCCATCCATCCGTCCACCCACCGGCATGCCCATCTGTCTGTTTGTCCATCCATCCATCCGTCCACCCACCGGCATGCCCATCTGTCTGTTTGTCCATCCATCCATCCGTCCACCCACCGGCATGCCCATCTGTCTGTTTGTCCATCCATCCGTCCGTCCATCCATCCATCCATCCAACCATCCATCCGTCCATCTATCATCCATCAGCCTGCCCACCGGCATGCCCATCTGTCTGTTTGTCCATCCATCCATCCGTCCGTCCATCCATCATCCATCCATCCATCCGTCCATCTGTCCATCCATCCATCCGTCCGCCCACGGCATGCCCATCTGTCTGTTTGTCCGTCCGTCCATCCGTCCATCCATCCATCCGTCCATCCATCCATCCGTCCGCCCACCAGCATGCCCATCTGTCTGTTTGTCTGTCCATCCATCATCCATCCATCCATCCGTCCATCTGTCCATCCATCCATCCGTCCGCCCACCGGCATGCCCATCTGTCTGTTTGTCCGTCCGTCCATCCATCCAGCCAACCGTCCGTCTGTCTGTCCATCCATCCATCCATCCATCCGTCCGTCCGTCCGTCCACCCACCGGTATGCCCATTTGTCTGTTTGTCCATCCATCTGTCTGTCTATCCGTCCATCATTTCCTCTTTGTCTTTTTTAGGTTATTGGGCAACAAATCCAAAGACATTCAAATGGTTCTTGATTGTATTTTTTTTATTCGTCAGTGTTACTGTAAATCAATTTACCATGGGCTTAGAACTATTAGTAACACATTCCAAAACTGCTCAAATCTGGTTTAAACCTATTTGAAATGTCTTGGTTAAAAGTGTTTAAAATGATATTATCTTTAATTTAACTATATTAGACCAGTGATTCTCAACCGGGGTGCCGTGATCAATCGTCAGGGGTGCCGTGGGTATTTTTCATATTCGCGATTACCGTGAATTATTTATTTTATCCATAAAGCATAAAACGACTCAGCCTCGCGTGCTGCAGCCTCGCTCTCGTCTTAAGGCGGGACAATAACAAGGAGACTGACGGCCGATTAAAACAGTACCGTCTCCTTCAAAAGCCGCGTCTAAAATGCGGAGCTGTCGGTGTGTGTGTCTGTGCCTGTGTGTGCACGCGCGCCGAGTTAACAGGCTGCAGACTGCGAGGGAGGGGAGGGGGTGGGTGAGGGAGGGGAGGGGGAGAGTGAGGGAGGGGAGGGGGTGGGTGAGGGAGGGGAGGGGGAGAGTGAGGGAGGGGAGGGGGTGAGGGAGGGGAGGGGGTGGGTGAGGGAGGGGAGGGGGAGAGTGAGGGAGGGGAGGGGGTGGGTGAGGGAGGGGAGGGGGAGAGTGAGGGAGGGGAGGGGGGGTGAGGGAGGGAGGGGTGGGTGAGGGAGGGGGGGGGGAGAGTGAGGGAGGGGAGGGGGGGGGGGGGGGGAGGGGAGGGGGAGAGTGAGGGAGGGGAGGGGGAGAGTGAGGGAGGGGAGGGGGTGAGGGAGGGGAGGGGGAGAGTGAGGGAGGGGAGGGGGTGGGTGAGGGAGGGGAGGGGGAGAGTGAGGGAGGGGAGGGGGTGAGGGAGGGGAGGGGGGGGGTGAGGGAGGGGAGGGGGGAGGGAGGGGAGGGGGAGAGGGAGGGAGGGGAGGGGGTGGGTGAGGGAGGGGAGGGGGAGAGTGAGGGAGGGGAGGGGGTGGGTGAGGGAGGGGAGGGGGAGAGTGAGGGAGGGGAGGGGGTGGGTGAGGGAGGGGAGGGGGAGGGAGGTGAGGGAGGGGGGAGAGTGAGGGAGGGTGAGGGGGTGGGTGAGGGAGGGGAGGGGGGAGAGTGAGGGAGGGGAGGGGGTGAGGGAGGGGAGGGGGTGGGTGAGGGAGGGGAGGGGGAGAGTGAGGGAGGGGAGGGGGTGGGTGGGGGAGGGGAGGGGGAGAGTGAGGGAGGGGAGGGGGTGGGGGAGGGGAGGGGGAGAGTGAGGGAGGGGAGGGGTGGGTGAGGGAGGGGAGGGGGAGAGTGAGGGAGGGGAGGGGGAGAGTGAGGGAGGGGAGGGGGTGGGTGAGGGAGGGGAGGGGGAGAGTGAGGGAGGGGGAGGGGGTGGGTGAGGGAGGGGAGGGGGAGAGTGAGGGAGGGGAGGGGGTGGGTGAGGGAGGGGAGGGGGTGGGTGAGGGAGGGGAGGGGGTGGGTGAGGGAGATTCCTGAATGCAGGCGCGACACGTTCAGTGCGCAGCGAGCGCGGAGCAGAAAGAGGATTTTAAATGGAGTGAACATGTTAACAAAACGAAAACGTGAAGCTTTTACTTCTCTCTGAACTTTCTCTAAAGGTGTGATTCTGCCGTTACCGTCCTGTTCTCACCATGTGCGCGTCGTATGCTGAATTTATGAGATCATGAGATGAAATAAACGGTCAAATATCTTTAAAAACATATTTAAAAAATGAGAATATATGAATGAACTGAGATACACACACAAAAAAAAAATGTTCAGACGCACAGATCACAAAAAGCAGGTGAGAACTCTGAACTTTAACAGCTGTTATGTTCCAAAGGTATTTATTTGTTCAGTCTTGAGCTTAATGTAGTGTTCAAGCACAAAACGTGACTGATGAGGAGAAACAATTTCAGAAATGCAACAGAAACAACCACAAATCAGAAAAAGTTGGGACTGTATGTAAAATGAAGATAAAAAAAAAAATGTTGCACCATTCCCAGTTTCTCCACTCACAGAAGCCAAACGTTCTTCCAGAGTTGTGTAATTAATTATACTACAATAGTAGAATATAAAGAAGGGAAAAAAGAAAAAAAAAATAGACACTATATTCGTCAATCGCAATTATTTATCTGACAATTAATCGTCTCCAGAAATTCGTAATCGTGACAGCCCTACTTGAGATCAGAACGCAAAATGCTTGAGGATTTTCGAAATGCGATGTTTTCTGTATCGATTTTCTATTGCGATAATTGGGTTCTGCGCAAAACCAGAGGTAACAGCATTATAATATTATTTTAGTTGGTGGTGTGCCGCAGGATTTTGTAAATATAAAAAGGCTCAAAAAAGGTTGAAAATCACTGTATTAGAGACCATTTAAGATGGTTTAGTAATTTAAAACCAATTACAAATAAGGCCATATCTGTCACACAGTCGGAACAAAAATTTTCAATCAGTTATTTTCGATCAATTATCAAAAAGGCTTCTGTTTATTGTCTCTGTCAATCAATCAATTAATTGATTGATTAAAGGACTAATAGTGTCATCTCTATCAGAGAACGTGTGACAGCGCTGTAAGAGTCAAAATCCACAGTGACTCTGTTTCTGTCTAGATTTGAAGATTATTATTATTATTACTTCTTCATAAAATAAAATAAAAAGATGAATAATTATGTTTGCTGTCAGCTGATCACTTTTTTATTACTGGACTAATAGCCATCAATCACACAGAATATCAGGAAACTGTAAAAAGTGTATTGAATATGTCCTGTAGATCAATATCAGTTCTTCTAATTGCACCTTTTTTATGCAGTGAAAAAATATGAAGTTATTTACATCCCAATGACAAAAATAAAAGAGAAAAGGAGCAAATCTTCTCAGCTGAGAAGCAGAAATCAGGTTCTCCAGTAATGTGGCTTGATTACAACAATGAACTGATCATTAAAATCCTATTTGGCTGATTGATTAGTAATTGTTTTAGTGCTTTAGGGTGTTTGAGGACTCCCGGGGTGGGGTGGGGGTGTATTAATCTGTTGTTTGAACTCATTAAGTGCAGACTGTCCATCACATCTGCTCTCTTCACCCACGTAAAGCGCTGCTATTTATAGACGCTCCCTTTTCTCCCATTCCCTCTTTTTGATGTTTGGCTGCTGTTCGTTCCATCAGGACTGAATTTCATACAGATCATTCCTCCGGCTGCTCTGTCCATCCTCTCATTTGGTCAACAGACGTCTTGGAAAATGGAGTTTTAAATCTCTCTGATCCTGCTCTCTCTGACATCTTACTAAAACAATGCTCATATCAGATGAGATATTACAGGTCCCATGTGTTCAAACAGCAGATTTACAACATGCAAAAGAAGAAGAAGAAAAAAAAAAAACCCCAATGCAGCCAACTTTGCAAACCCTTTAAATCAGTGCTCACTTAAAAAGTTCCACATACTGTAACTGAGCGCAGCAGACATTTGAAGCAGTGACACATAAATTCTAAGATAAATTCAAACCGAAATCAATCATTAGTGACTCAACCACAAACAAACAAATGGCAAAATAAATACAAAAAGTAAATAACCTCAGCAAAGGGGATGAATGCATGAGTCTGATGGATGTGCACGTGAAGGGGTGCATGCTGGGAAAATAAAATAACTAATAAAGCAAGTGCGGTGGAAGGTCACCGTGTCTCACCTTCGGCGTGTCGATGTCTCCTGTCTGACAGAAGCGAGGCATCAGGAGAGACACGGAGATGATGAGGGAGAGGGAGCAGGAGGCAAAATCACAGTCTTTACGTCATCTGAGAAAATTTACAGATTAATGCAACAGCTTGGTGCTCTGAGCCCCCCATTCAACCCCATGGTACAGACTCGCTCCTCTTCATCACAGCTCTTTTCTACTATCTGGGTCCAATTTAAATGTTCTAACTTAAAGTTACAGTATGCAGAATTTAAGGAGATTTACAGTAGAAATGGAATCTAACATTCATAATCATCTTAGTCCATGAGTCAGTAGACAATTCTGACCTAATCAGGACCACTTAAAGGGACTAAACCACACTCAAAATCCAGCCTCAGCGAACCACAGCCTATAAAAAAAAACATGATCCAATGTTTCAACGAGAAAAAGTGATGTAACAATTTGCATAGATTTTTTAAAAGTTATTTCAACTTAACTAGAGACATCCTGTGGCATTAAATCAACTGACAGTTGAAATAACTTAAAAAAATCTATGCAAATTGTTTAATCAATTTTTCTCATTGACACAACAGTTTATTTTTTAGTGTACACAAAAGTGTATGGTGGCCATCCAGGGTGTTAGCTGAACTCAGGTAGGGGTCATTGAAGACTTACACAGGGGTCAACAGTGAAAAAAATGCTTCAGTCATGTTGAAAACTATACCACATGGTTTGTCTGATCATAAAGTAATTTAGGTATATAAGTAATTTGCATGTTTTTTTCAAAATAAGAACGTTAACTTTTGACCCCTGTACAAACTGAAGTTGATCTTTGTTACCATTATTGCTGTTTTTACCACATAACGCCAAAGCTAGTACAAACTATACCTTTTTGGAATCTTTATGATCAGACAAATACAATACAATGTGATTGGATCATTTTAATATTTTCAGTGTGTAATTCTTCAATGACCCCTACTTGTCTAAAGCGACCACCCTGGATGGCCAGCATACATTTTTGTGTAGGTCATGGCATATGGATTGTAAGTGTTGCTTTCTTAAGTGGTACCAAAAACCTGCTTGGATGGACTATCTGCTGGTTGGTGCAGAATTACCTCCATCAATGAATTGATGTGTTTTCATAAGCTTGGAATCAGCCCTTGATATCTACATAGGATTGGGCCCCCTCATGGAGGCCACAGTATTGCACCACCATGTTGATGCAACAGCTGAAAAAGGACACACTTACTCCACCTTTCACATTTTGCAGCCTGGTCAGAAAAGAAGCCCAGTCTTTGTAACATGGAGGATCATACATACTGCAGTGAGAGAGTGAATCCACCTCTAAAAAAGAAGCTAAAGCATGAAAGGAAACAAACTTGTGAGTGGCGACAGCAGAATGCAATATACAACCTCACCACTAGATGACAGTAAATCCTACACACTGTAGCTTTAGTGATTTTGGATGTCTTTGTGACCGTACACTAAACGTTGAGGGCTGATGGTGACTGGCATGGACTGAGGGTCTTACCCTCCCTTCCACAGGAGGACACTATGACTCCGCAGGGGATGGAAAAAGCTCAAGTCGCCTCCCTCGGAGGATTCTTTGACACGTATCAGTGTCACACTGTAGTGCCTGAAAGCAGAACGGACACACGTGTACAAAAAAAGTATTTGTTTTTGGTGATGTTTCACACAGAATGACCCACAAACACGTCCTCACTACATGGATTTATCAAGAAACTCATAATCACAAGTCCTTATTAAATTCGTCATGGAACTGACTGCATAAGCAGGCGTGCGATTGGGCCTCCTGGAAGGGGGCCGGCGTGGATTTATGACCTTTAAAACAGGTTCCTGTTCAACCATGTGACGGTACACATATTAAATGCAAACACTCCTACAGATGGTATGCTGCCATCTGCATGACCTCATCCGTACCAACATGAGCAAACATTTGCATCATGAGCTTAATGACTATGAATTCATTAATCTCTTTATTTACATGCACACATGAAGGTAAAGCCTCTGAACACTGGCTTCTTTACTGATCAGTTAAACATCCAGCTGAAACGATGAATCAATCAATCAGTAAGTTGATCAACAAGGAAATAACCAGCATTTAACAAGAAAAAAAATCCACACATTGACCTTCTTGTGTGTTGAATTTGTTGTTGTTTGTTGTTGTTGTTGTCAGGGCCGCTGTTTGACATTTGCGTGCCTTAAGGTTGAGATAGCGCCCCCCCCCCCCAACCACTACAACCAACAGGAAAAAACAAACAAATAAACAAACGCATGCTAAATATTTTGTGCATTCTCCTTTAATTCAAGGAAATACATTTTCACTGTTAACATTATATGAATATTATTATATGAATTATATGACACCTAAATAGATCCTCGTCATTTGATAGGTGGATTGTATGTCACATGACATCCATTATCTTGGAAACACCTGTCTATTTGTAAGTAAAATATCAAATGATCTGGATCTATTTTGGTGTCATACAAAACAAATAATGAATGTTTTACATTTGTGCAACTGAAAGAATATTTACATTCATTGAAAGATGGAATGTTCCATCTTTCAATGAATGTAAATATTCTTACCATTGCACTCAAAAGCACTCGGTATTTGTATATTATTTCAAGATTGTATTTTATCTAATGTTGCAATGATAGCAATAGTGGCAGAGGTTCAGTATTAGTGCTACACAAAAACATCCATCCATCCATCCATTTTCTTCCGCTTTATCCAGAGTCGGGTCGCAGGGGCAGCAGCTCAAGCAAAGCGGCCCAGACGTCCTGATCCACACACACCTCCCCCAGCTCCTCCGGGGGAACCCCAAGGCATTCCCAAGCCAGCCGAGAGATGTAGTCCCTCCAGCGTGTCCTGGGTCTTCCCCGGGGCCTCCTCCCAATGGGATGTGCCCGGAACACCTCTCCAGTGAGGCGTCCACGGGGCATCCGGAAAAGATGCCCAAGCCACCTCAACTGACTCCTTTCAATGTGGAGGAGCAGCGACTCCGAGCTCCTCCCAAGTGACCGAGCTCCTCACCCTATCTCTAAGGGAGCGCCCAGCCACCCTGCGGAGGAAACTCATCTCGGCCGCTTGTACTCGCGATCTCATTCTTTCGGTCATGAGCCAAATCTCATGACCATAGGTGAGGATCGGAACGTAGATCGATCAGTAAATCGAGAGCTTTGCCCCTCTACTCAGCTCTCTCTTCACCACGACGGTCCGATACAGCGACCGCATCACTGCAGATGCTGCACTGATCCGTCTATCGATCTCACGCTCCATCCGTCCCTCACTCGTGAACAAGACCCTGAGATACTTAAACTCCTCCACTTGAGGCAAGGACACTCCACCAACCTGAAGAGGGCAAAGCACCTTTTTCCAGTCGAGAACCATGGCCTCACATTTGGAGGTGCTGATTTTCATCCTGGACGCTTCACACTCGGCTGCAAACCGCCCCAGTGCACGCTGAAGGTCCTGATTTGACAAAGCCAACAGAACCACATCGTCCGTAAACAGCAGAGATGGGATTCTGTGCTTCCCAAACCAGACCCCCTCTACACCCTGGCTGCACCTAGAAATTCTGTCCATAAAAATAATGAACAGAACCGGTGACAAAGGGCAGCCCTGGCGGAGGCCAACGTGCACTGGAAACAAGTTTGACTTACTACCGGCAATGCGAACCAAGCTCCTGCTGCGGTCGTACAGGGACCGGATACCCCTTAGCAAAGGACCCTGGACCCCGTACTCCAAGAGCACCCCCCCACAGGGTGCCCCGAGGGACACGGTCGAACGCCTTCTCCAGATCCACAAAACACATGTGGACTGGTTGGGTGAACTCCCATGAACCCTCGAGCACCCGATGGAGCATGTAGAGCTGGTCCAGTGTGCCGCGACCAGGACGAAAACCACACTGCTCCTCCTGAATCCAAGGTTCGGCCATTGGTCGAATTCTGCTCTCCAGTACTCTGGAATAGACCTTACCAGGGAGGCTGAGGCGTGTGATCCCCCTATAGTTGGAACACAACCTCCGGTCCCCCTTCTTAAACAGAGGGATCACCACCCCGGTCTGCCAATCCAGAGGCACTGTCCCCGATCGCCACGTGATGTTGCAGAGGCGTGTCAGCCAAGACAGTCCCACAACATCCAGAGACTTAAGGTACTCAGAGACTGAGTACCTTAAGTCTCCATGCTTAAGTCCACCATGCTTCACTGTAGGGACGGTGCCTGGTTTCCTCCAAACATGACACCAAAGAGTTCAATATTTGTCTCATCAGACCAGAGAATTTAGTTTCTCATTGTCTCATTGGCAAAGCTTCTGGGGAAAACCTGGTCTTGTTAGGAGAGACGGCATCCATCCCACTTTGGATGGAGCAGCTCTCATTTCTAGAAATCTGGCCAATTTTCTTAAATCCTCCAAACCGTGACTATCTAGGGTTGGGACCAGGAAGCAGAGTTGTAGTCTTACACACCTCTCTGCAGCTTCTCTCCCCCTGCCATCCCCTCATTACCCCATCCCCGTAGAGACAGTGCCTGCTCCCAGACTACCAATAACCAGCAAAAATCTATTTAAGCATAAAAATTCAAAAAGAAAAAATAATATAGCACCTTCAACTGCACCACAGACTAAAACAGTTAAATGTGGTCTATTAAACATTAGGTCTCTGTCTTCTAAGTCCCTGTTAGTAAATTATATAATAATTGATCAACATATTGATTTATTCTGCCTTACAGAAACCTGGTTACAGCAGGATGAATATGTTAGTTTAAATGAGTCAACACCCCCGAGTCACACTAACTGCCAGAATGCTCGTAGCACGGGCCGAGGCAGAGGATTAGCAGCAATCTTCCATTCCAGCTTATTAATTAATCAAAAACTCAGACAGAGCTTTAATTCATTTGAAAGCTTGACTCTTAGTCTTGTCCATCCAAATTGGAAGTCCCAAAAACCAGTTTTATTTGTTATTATCTATCGTCCACCTGGTCGTTACTGTGAGTTTCTCTGTGAATTTTCAGACCTTTTGTCTGACTTAGTGCTTAGCTCAGATAAGATAATTATAGTGGGTGATTTTAACATCCACACAGATGCTGAGAATGACAGCCTCAACACTGCATTTAATCTATTATTAGACTCAATTGGCTTTGCTCAAAATGTAAATGAGTCCACCCACCACTTTAATCATATCTTAGATCTTGTTCTGACTTATGGTATGGAAATTGAATACTTAAGAGTATTGCCTGAAAACTCCCTTCTGTCTGATCATTTCTTAATAACATTTACATTTACTCTGATGGACTACCCAGCAGTGGGGAATAAGTTTCATTACACTAGAAGTCTTTCAGAAAGCGCTGTAACTAGGTTTAAGGATATGATTCCTTCTTTATGCTCTCTAATGCCATATACCTGTTGTGAAAGTGTAGGTACACGGACCCACAACAGGGGGCGCAATGAACGGACAATGGAGAAAGGTAAAGAACAAGTTTTACTGTTGTGAGATGAGCACAACTAATACAACAATTAACAATTTGGAGGTGTAAGCCGAAATCTGCTGGTGTCGTGTGGGCAGGCCCGAAGGTAGGAGACGTCCGTCCTAGTCGAACCGGAACCACCCAGATCTCCTCTGCCACCGAAACCCAGAAGTACTGGAACCGCCAAGTCCCGAATTCCCAGGTGGCCACTGCCTTCGCTCGTCGGATCCGGTACTGCTGGCGGAAAAGAGCACAAACACACAGGTAGGGATGCGACCGCACCCAGTAGATGGAGAGGGGCGAAGCCGCCTCCACCTCTTGTTACACTGAAGCAGGAAAGGGGAGTACTTATCCAAACACTTGGTCTCCAATAGTCCGCTGTCCTGAAAGGTTTATCAAGTATTGTCAAAAACACAGAATATGCTGCAGAGGTGATTACCTTAAACTCAAGGCGATATCTCGGCACTGAGGTGGAGACGCTGTCCTGCTGATATACCTCCGTGCTGAGTGCAGTCAGCTGTGTCCAGTAATGGGTGACAGCTGTCACCCTGGCTGCTCCCGTCGGCGGCAGCGCCCTCTGGTGCCTGGAGCCCGCACTCCAGGCAGGGCGCCCTCTGGTGGTGGTGGGCCAGCAGTACCTCCTCTTCAGCGGCCCACACAACAATACCAACACAGTGCAGAGGAGCTACCTAAACTCTGTAAGTGAGATAGAGTATCTCGTCAATAGTTTTACATCCTCATTGAAGACAACTTTGGATGCTGTAGCTCCTCTGAAAAAGAGAGCTTTAAATCAGAAGTGCCTGACTCCGTGGTATAACTCACAAACTCGTAGCTTAAAGCAGATAACCCATAAGTTGGAGAGGAAATGGCGTCTCACTAATTTAGAAGATCTTCACTTAGCCTGGAAAAAGAGTCTGTTGCTCTATAAAAAAGCCCTCCGTAAAGCTAGGACATCTTTCTACTCATCACTAATTGAAGAAAATAAGAACAACCCCAGGTTGACTTTCTTTGCTAAGAAAATTTTAACTATTAGAGAAAAAATTACTCATAACCATCCCAAAGACGTATCGTTATCTTTGGCTGCTTTCAGTGATGCCGGTATTTGGTTAGACTCTTTCTCTCAGATTGTTCTGTCTGAGTTATTTTCATTAGTTACTTCATCCAAACTATCAACATGTCTATTAGACCCCATTCCTACCAGGCTGCTCAAGGAAGCCCTACCATTATTTAATGCTTCGATCTTAAATATGATCAATCTATCTTTATTAGTTGGCTATGTACCACAGGCTTTTAAGGTGGCAGTAATTAAACCATTACTTAAAAAGCCATCACTTGACCCAGCTATCTTAGCTAATTATAGGCCAATCTCCAACCTTCCTTTTCTCTCAAAAATTCTTGAAAGGGTAGTTGTAAAACAGCTAACTGATCATCTGCAGAGGAATGGTCTATTTGAAGAGTTTCAGTCAGGTTTTAGAATTCATCATAGTACAGAAACAGCATTAGTGAAGGTTACAAATGATCTTCTTATGGCCTCAGACAGTGGACTCATCTCTGTGCTTGTTCTGTTAGACCTCAGTGCTGCTTTTGATACTGTTGACCATAAAATTTTATTACAGAGATTAGAGCATGCCATAGGTATTAAAGGCACTGCGCTGCGGTGGTTTGAATCATATTTATCTAATAGATTACAATTTGTTCATGTAAATGGGGAATCTTCTTCACAGACTAAGGTTAATTATGGAGTTCCACAAGGTTCTGTGCTAGGACCGATTTTATTCACTTTATACATGCTTCCCTTAGGCAGTATTATTAGACGGCATTGCTTAAATTTTCATTGTTACGCAGATGATACCCAGCTTTATCTATCCATGAAGCCAGAGGACACACACCAATTAGCTAAACTGCAGGATTGTCTTACAGACATAAAGACATGGATGACCTCTAATTTCCTGCTTTTAAACTCAGATAAAACTGAAGTTATTGTACTTGGCCCCACAAATCTTAGAAACATGGTGTCTAACCAGATCCTTACTCTGGATGGCATTACCCTGACCTCTAGTAATACTGTGAGAAATCTTGGAGTCATTTTTGATCAGGATATGTCATTCAATGCACATATTAAACAAATATGTAGGACTGCTTTTTTGCATTTACGCAATATCTCTAAAATTAGAAAGGTCTTGTCTCAGAGTGATGCTGAAAAACTAATTCATGCATTTATTTCCTCTAGGCTGGACTATTGTAATTCATTATTATCAGGTTTGTTATGTGCCGACGCGGGTTGAGGAGCGGACCTGCGTCTGACTGAACCCAGCGCTAAATAACCAGAAAGCATGTTGTGTGGGCCGCTGAAGAGGAGGTACTGCTGGCCCACCACCACCAGAGGGCGCCCTGCTTGGAGTGCGGGCTCCAAGCACGAGAGGGCGCTAGACCCAGAAGAAGTGACAGCTGTCACTCATCCTCTGCACCAGCTGTCACTCGTTCATCATCACCACCATAAAAGCCGGACTGCAACTCCACCTCCCCGCCGAGAAATCGACTACCATTACCAAGGTAATTTCTCTGTGAACTTAAGACTGTGTATCTGTCTAAACTCTTCTTTGCAGCCGTTTTCCTGTCGGTGAGACTCGTCTGTGGAGGTGGCGTTTGAGGTGTTCAGCGACGGCTTCGCAACACCTCCCACCCAGATAAGTGCTCAAACAGGAGCTGCACGAGTGTGTGCTTGGAGGTGGAGGCGCTTCCTCCCTCGTTAACTGTGGATTTACTGAGTGTGCGGACTCACACTCACTCATCATATTTCTGCTTTCTGCCAGCAGTACCAGGGTCGACAGCCGAAGACAGAGGCCACCTGGGGACTCGGGACTTGGCGGCTCCGGTGTTCTTCAGACCGTTGGTGGTGGAAGCCGTGTGGGACGCGGCTTCTCTCTCGTCGGGGGTCTTCTATCTTCGAGCCTGCCCACACGTCACCTGGTGTTAAATTGACTGTGCAGATTACAGTACGTTTCGTTGTGTATTATCGCAACATTAAATTGTTACCTTTTTGGCTTATTCATTGTCCGTTCATTTGCGCCCCCTGTTGTGGGTCCGTGCTACGACACCTTCCCAACAAAGCGGTTCCAAAAACAAAACATTTATTTCCCTTTCTGTGCAATAATTGTGTACAACATAATATATGGTTTGTCTGGCGGAGTGAAGGACGGCGCGCTCTCCAGCGCCCAAAGGGATCGAAGCCCGGCGCTTCTGGACTCAAATTCACCGCCAAACACCCCCCAGGTGGACACGACAAACTGACTCTGTGAAGGATAGAAGAGGTGAGGTAAGTCAACAGCTACAACTAATATCCTTCAAAGGCACACACTAATAGCAACACATTCAGGTCTGAATTTAAGCTTTATGTAAATGAGCAGCTTCTCACAACAAGTGGAGGATCATCATTCCGCACGCCACGGCAGTGAGAAGCGAGCTGCACAATTCTCATCAATGTTCAAATATACTGCGTAACAAAATACCAAATTACTATTAACACTTATTCAGGCAATCAATCACCTCTGATGTGTGCTGACAGCATGTGTCCCTCACCCGTCCTCCTTCACAGGCATGATGTGTCAAACCCAGGCGCGGTCCTCAGCGTCTCACAAACGAACGTCACAAGGTCGAGTTCCCGGCAATTCTGCTTGAAGCACTCATGGCTTAAATGCAGAACGCCATCTCATTATCTGCTTCAGCTGAAAGTCTTTAAGTCTGCACGTGAGCATCATCCGCAGGTGCTGCGAGTCATTAGGCCTGCACATGAACATCCTCCATAAGTGCAGCCAATAATGTTGATGAGGGTGAAGGATTCTTCTGCCAGCACCGTCTCCACAGACAAAAACCAGTTTGCATACCACCTGGAGAGCAAAGAAAAGAAAACAACACAAAAACATCCAGCCAAACCCCCCAACACACAACAGTACCCCCCCATCAACGGGAAGCCTCCCGGCGACCGAACAGACCAGGCCCGAGAACAGCACCTCCCTCCGGGGTCCATGACAGCAAGCAGATGGCGTAACGCTCCCAAGGTCCACAGCAGACAGCAGGACAGGGCACCACGGCTGGAAGGCCGGCTGACATCAACAAAACCCCAAAAAAGTCCCATATACAACCCAACATACAGGAAAAACACAAAACCCACCCAAAACCTCCCCAGGGAACCATCCCATCCAACCCCGGGAAGAAAAGAAAAACTCCCAAATGCAAAAACCCAACACAGCCCCAACAACACAATACAAACACAAAGTCACAAAGAAAAATAACAACCAACCCCCCCCAGAACGATATGCAGAGCCAAACCCCCCCCCCCCCCCAGAAGACCTTTACCGCCAGTTCCAGGAGAGACAACCAAAACCGGAATCCTACAGAGGTCCCCAGGTTCACATGGAGGAGCAGCGCCCCCCAGAGGACCGTCCCATCAACCCTGGAGGTGGAACCTGGAAGGAAGCATAAAAACACAAAAATCCAACCCCCGGCGGACTTCATTAAAACACCCTGGGGGCAAATAAAACAACTGGAAAACACTGTTACCTCCCCCAGCACCCCGAAAGACCCCAGATCACTCCCAGAGCCAGTCGTTAGCTCCATTTTGGCGAACGGCACAAAATTACTAAGCCGGGGAAGGAAACAGGAAAAACTAACCCGGTCCCAACCCCGAAGCGCAGCGGAAAACCGGAAAACAAGAGTACTGGCGGGGACTAGAAGGAGAGAGCATATCTCACCCATATTGGCCTCTCTTCATTGGCTTCCTGTTAATTCTAGAATAGAATTTAAAATTCTTCTTCTTACTTATAAGGTTTTGAATAATCAGGTCCCATCTTATCTTAGGGACCTCATAGTACCATATCACCCCAATAGAGCGCTTCGCTCTCAGACTGCAGGCTTACTTGTAGTTCCTAGGGTTTGTAAGAGTAGAATGGGAGGCAGAGCCTTCAGCTTTCAGGCTCGTCTCCTGTGGAACCAGCTCCCAATTCAGATCAGGGAGACAGACACCCTCTCTACTTTTAAGATTAGGCTTTAAACTTTCCTTTTTGCTAAAGCTTATAGTTAGGGCTGGATCAGGTGACCCTGAACCATCCCTTAGTTATGCTGCTATAGACTTAGACTGCTGGGGGGTTCCCATGATGCACTGAGTGTTTCTTTCTCTTTTTGCTCTGTATGCATCACTCTGCATTTAATCATTAGTGACTGATCTCTGCTCCCCTCCACAGCATGTCTTTTTCCTGGTTCTCTCCCTCAGCCCCAACCAGTCCCAGCAGAAGACTGCCCCTCCCTGAGCCTGGTTCTACTGGAGGTTTCTTCCTGTTAAAAGGGAGTTTTTCCTTCCCACTGTCGCCAAGTGCTTGCTCACAGGGGGTCGTTTTGACCGTTGGGGTTTTTCCGTAATTATTGTATGGCCTTGCCTTACAATATAAAGCGCCTTGGGGCAACTGTTTGTTGTGATTTGGTGCTATATAAATCAAATTGATTGATTGAATTGAAAATTGATTGATTGTCTGAGAGTCCTTCAGGTGTCTTTTATCAAACTCCAGGTGAGCTGCCATGTGCCTTTTACTAAGGAGTGGCTTTTGTCTGGACACTCTACCATACAGGCCTGATTAGTGGATTGCTGCAGAAATGGTTGTCCTTGTGGAAGGTTCTCTTCTCTCAACAGAGAAGAGATGATGATGATGGCCACTGTGCTCATTGGGACCTTCAAAGCAGCAGAAATGTTTCTGTACCCTTCCCCAGATTTGTGCCTCCACACAATCCTGTCTCGGAGGTCTACCTACAATTTCTTTGACTTCATGCTTGGTTTGTGCTCTGACTGTCACCTGTGGGACCTTATATGTAGACAAGTGTGTGTCTTTCCAAATCATGTCCCCAGGTGGACTCCAGTTAAATTGTAGAAACATCTCAAGGATGATCAGTGGAAACAGGAGGCACCTGAGGTCAATTTTGAGCTTCATGTCAAAGACTGTGAATATTTATGGACATGTGATTTGTTTTTTAAATAAATTAGCAAAAATCTAAAAAGGGGAAAAAACATTTTAACATTGTCATTATGGTGTATTGTGTGTAGAATTTTGAGGGGAAAAAATAATTTCATCCTTTTTGGAATAAGGCTGTAACATAACAAAATGCAAAAAAAGGTGAAACGCTGTGAATACTTTCCGGATGCACCGTATTTCGTACTCAGTAACTGATTACATTTCAATGTGATCCTATTCATCTCTGTCTGGATGCAGTTGGTTGAAATGGACTTGGACATGGAGCAGAGCGATGCCACTGACTGATTCACGCTTTGGTTTGTCCAGCTTGATGCTCCTGTAACCACTGATCTACTTTCGTGGTCATGGCTACAACTTTGCAGAAGTCTTCCAGAATGTGTAATGGTGCTAAGTAGTCTTTGATGACTTCAGTAAATCCATCCACAAACACATCACAGAGTGCCGCCATGTTCCATCCACTGTGGGCAGCTAAAGTCCAAAATGGCACTGTCCAGCACTCAGTCCGCCAGCAAGCAGCAAGCCTCTCACTGCTTTGTGATTGGGAGTGCCACATTCAAAAACCATCTTTGTTATCTCAGAAAATGTCTTTTCCTTCTGGTTCAATCGTGACCTGCTGTTCCCATTCAGCCACCGTTCACCCCCAAGCGCACCCAGTGAGATGGACTATGTTAAATGCCACCAGAGAGGACTCCATAGGGCTTGAGGTTGAAGGTCTTGGCAAATGATGAGAATATGGACTTATAGGTGAGTCTGTTGGCCAGTTAGCATCTTGAGCTCATCAACGCTAGCGTTCTGGTGAACTGGAGCTCCAGAATGGCTTGAAACATTCCACTGAGTTGTTGTTCCTTTTCACTGAGCTTGTGGGCCTGGTTCTGCAGGGCAGCACAGACAGGACTGTTATCTGTGGGGTCTGATATGGCAAGAATATAGTTTAACAGATCAAGCCTGACTGGGGACACCACAGCAGAGAACAGCACAGAGGTATAGATTAAAGAGTCTTTACACAATGTTGATTGGCAAGCATAATTCAGTACGCACAGTTGAGGCTGTCCGTGTAACAACAGTGCCAATGAAGAAGAGAACAGAGAGGCAGTCCAGTGAACAAAGCAGAGGTTCAAAGCACAAGTGGTCTTCATACCAGGCAAATGATCCAGGAGATGTCATGCTTGGCAGCAAAGGTCAGCAACAGGAACATAAACAGAGTAACAGTGTGAGAAGACTTGGAAATAATACAAGACATTCTGGCATTAAAGTGAAGTGATGTGTGATGCAATCAAAGAGGAACCAGGCACCTGTGTGCACATGGACAGGAAGAAAGTCACAAAAACAGACACCAACCAAGAACGGCAAAATAAGAGCATCACCAAACGTGAGCAGAAAGAGACAAGTTGCTGGTTTCTACCAGTTCTAAAAGACACAAAGATACGAATCAAAATTTCAGCATCAGCCATAGACAGAAATGAAATTATTCACTATGATGAATCACACTGTCACTCATCATGATGTCCGTATCTGGCAGGAGTTATTGTTCTCATTACTGCAAGAAGAAGAAACAAGAATTAGACCACTGTTACATTAGAAAAAAAAATCCAGTTCAGTGATGAGTTAACCCGGTTTGGTTTTAGGGTTACACGGGATAAATGGAGATGTGGAAAACAGCGACACAAGGACAAGAACAGCATGTCGCTCCCACAGTGGAACTGTGTGGAAAAGTAAGTCTTTGAAAGATGTTTACCCAATGCAGCCGAAAGACCACTTGTCAAGTCTTATTGTTATTATTGCATGTGCACAAACTGGAATCGTCTGTACTCAGATGTATTCAGCACTGAGTTGGTGTGGACTTTACACCGAGCGCCCTCTGGTGGCCATTATTGCCCGATGAAAATGTCACCGTGCTCAATACAAATACATGTAATTTGGTCACTTTTCAAAGGGGTTAGACTCGTCAATAAAGTGAATTTAATGTTCAGTGTTTCATTTCAGGTCAGCTTGGTGTATAGAGCTTGTTTTCATCGGACGGCCACTCACGGACGTACGGATTCTCGCCTTCAGATTTGCCACTTTATAGGAAGTGACGTGTACTCACTTAATAACAGGAAATAATCAGTCATCATCAGTTACACTCATTTCTAAGTGGTCATATATGCTGTGTTCAGATCTTCGGAAAGACCCAACATAAAAAATCCTACTCCCGGAAAAAGTGCCTTCACATTACCTCAGTAATCTGAGCCATTAACTACTTACCCTATACCACACTAGAGCTAGGCTGGTATAGGGTAAGTCTTTTGCTGTCTTTTGAGCTAAATGAAACTGTCAAACACATTTTTGAGACGCCTGTGCGTCAGTTTGTTTAATGTGGGAATGTCGTTACATGCCAACAAACATACGGTCCTTGACAGATCCTTAGCCTCGTCCAATGGCTGTGAAACCCCAGACGATTGGGGTCTGAGGAGCTGCTGCAGCCTTCATCCGTCTTCACACCTGTTGGGTTACAAGCCATCGCCTCCTCCGCCTGATCTGTAGTTGAGGACATCTTGTTTCACCAGAGCCCCGTTAGCAGTCTTGTGTTCAGGGTTCCTGTTGGACCTTCATGGTTACCGTAGTGGGCACGGGGCACACAAGGTCCCCACCGTCAAACCTGTACTTGATCCATTCACGGGTTTCATGACTCAGACGAAGGGCTAGGTTTTGACACAGTAATAATGTCTTGTTAAAGATTCATTGAAAGATACATTTTTAACATTAGTAGTGCTGCCTCACCAGACGGGGGCACCATGACTGCGACGTTAACTCGAGTACCTCAGGGTGCTCAAATTCCTCACGAGATTGCAGGTGAAAATTCCAGCCTGACGTAGAGTTCAAGGCAGTGACGTGTGATCGGGTGAGGCAGGTGAAGCTGTGCCTCACCTGTCCGCTGCGGGACAGAAGAGCCGCTTTTTCAAACTCAGTGGGACAAACGTAAAGTCTGACTGTGTGGACGTCCAGCAAGAAAACACCTTTTCTGCTGCCTTCTTTTTTCAACTTGTGACTGTCTGGACTCAGATGGGATATTGTAACCTGAAGAATTTTCTCATCAAACACGAGCAGTCGATCGCTCACATTCAAAGCCAGAAAGGACGACTTTCTCCTCTGGCAGTGCTCTCCACTGAGACAGAGAGGCTTTTAAAACTGAAGGAAGATAAGGAACACTTACAAACAAGTCATCGATGCTTTTGTTCAGAAGGAGCGGCACATGTGGACTTCATTTATAAGTAAAACGTAATGGGTAAAGAATGCTGATCTGAGATTTTAAGCATAACCCATTGTCTGCTGTCACTCAAACGATGAATAAGCTACTCTGTGGGGTTTATATGTTTGTAAATCTGATTGTGATGAAGTCAGTCATCAACCTCACCGCACGTCACTGGTTCAATGTTGTGAAAGTGTAGGAACACGGACCCACAACAGGGGGCGCAAATGAACGGACAATGGAGTAAGTCAAATAACAAAGCTTTACTGTTGTGAAACTCGCACAACAAACACAACAGATTACAATTTCGGGAACAAGCCAAATTCCAATGGTGTCGTGTGGGCAGGCTCGAAGGTAGGAGACGTCTGTCCAAGTCGAACCGGAACCACTCGATTTCCACCGCCACCGAACCCCGGGAATACTGGAGCCGCCAAGTCCCGAACTCCCAGGTGACCACTGCCTCCGCTTGTCGGATCTGGTACTGCTGGCGAGGAACAAAAACAGTCAGAGGTGGGTGCGCTGCACCCAGCAACACGGACGGTGGTAACACCACCTCCCCCTCTCGTCAAGTAAACACTGAAGTGCAGGAGTGTGAGTACTTATCCAACACTGTCTCCTGCTGCTCTTCTCTCTCTCTGTATAAAGGCAAAAAGTATTCAAGGTTGATATAGTCGGCTGGATACGTTACCTCCTTGGTAGAAATGATATCTCGGCAATGAGGTGGAGATGCCGTCCTGCTGATATACCCCTCTGATGATTGCTGTCAGCTGTCTCAGGTGATGGGTGACAGCTGTCACCCTGGCTGCTCCTGTGAGGCGGCAGCGCCCTCTGGTGCCTGGAGCCCACACTCCAGGCAGGGCGCCCTCTGGTGGTGGTGGGCCAGCAGTACCTCCTCTTCAGCGGCCCACACAACATTCAAGGCATTTTCCCCAAGCGAGAGGTTGGAATCACTGAACTTCTGAGGGTTCTGAACACAGCAGTAATTGTAAGAAATATGAATTTTTCCTGGTATTTTAATCAATGGGGGCTGATTTCCTCAATTTTAGAATTGGGATGCACCTTGAGACCAAAAATCCACAATGAGAGACTGAAGAGACGTGATGAATGATTTTTAAAGCTATATTAATACATAAACAAATAATTAGTTAATGATAGAAGTGACCAATAAATTCATAATGAAAATGATGATTAGTTGTCCTCTTAATGTTCATCCATCCATCATCCTGTTGAAGGTGGCGGTGACCAGCACACATCACCAGGGGAGACGCTGGACAGCTCTGCAATCGTCATATCTAGGATTTGATAAATTAGGTTGATTGTCCAGCACTAATGCAAACAAATGTACATGAACACATGTGGACAGAAGACAAATGAAAGGATGACAAATTAATTAATGAGTGGAGAAACATAATGAGCACACCTGTGTAAAGGCGCACCGCCACTGCTCCGGAGGTTTGTGTTGGTCAACACGTTACAAAGAGACCGTGTGTTGGTTTTTCCTTTAATTTGTAACCAGTGTATACATGCGCACGTACAGCCAGACACACACACACACACACTTACACATGTGGTCTCACAGCAGCGACAGATGGAGAGGGGCACAACAGGGAGGTCTGTGCAACTGGGTCGCTGCCTCCATTGTGCAGGAGATGCACTGTAAATCAATCCTCTACTAATTGCCAGAGCAGTTCAAACACAAAGTCTGCCTCTGAAATCCAATCCTGCCGGGTGTTGTACAGTGAGTAAAGTTTACAATGTGTAACATTTTTCCTCTGGCAAGCAAGGGACAAAACATGGCTCACTGATGAGGAGGTGAGAAGAAAGACAGAAGACGAGTTTGACTACAAAAGACGGGAGGGAAATAAAAGGAGACGGTGTAGACGGAGTTGACTTGAAAGAAGACGTAAATAGATCATTCACTATTTAGACTGCATGTCTAATGCAGGGGCGTCCAGACGGCAACGAGTCTGTTGTAAGTGAATGAAAGCGAAGCCGCTTTAGGTGGATTGACTCCTGTAATGTGACGCTGAAGAGGGACAGATAAGGAGACGAGGAGGAGTGATTGAGAAGTGATCTGGGGAGAGGGAGTGAGGTGCTGTAAGAGGAGATGGACGAGCGGTGCAGACGATGTAAACAAGACGAGCAATGTGTGTGTGTGTGTGTGTGTGTGCGCACGCGCGCCACGGCGGCGGTATGGCGGCCTCTCAAGCTGTTTCATAAAGCGACAGTGACCCAGCTTGGACATGAAATGTGCAGGCTGCAGACTGACACGTCGTGTAGCAGCAGGCCTGCGCTGCATTCAAACCTGTTTCTCATTAAGCATCAAACAGAATTTGCAAACCTATCTGGCCTTTCCCCTAATGAGGCTTAGCAGCGCTGATATTCCCGCCCAAGTCTTTTCCTGAAGGTGAACATTCCATATGCTAATTTCACTTGCATGCAAGAAAGGCTTGTAGGTGCATGTGTTTGTGAGTGTGCCTGTGTGCGGGTGCATACTTTCCTCAATATGCTTTGTGTTGTTTGTGTGTTTACTCCAGACTTCATCACTCATCCCTCTCTGACTTTTTTTGTGTGTGAAATTTAATTTCAGGCTCGGTTTGCTTTTTGTGCACAATCCTACACCTGTGACAAACACTGGGAACAAGCTGGACAGCACATGAAGATGTCTGAGACAGACTGACAGGAGGTGACACATTCATCAGAGAGGCTGACCTCCTCCCTCGTCAATGACCTAACCTTTGACCCTTTACCTCTCTCCACCATCATGGATGGCGACTGGGGCATTTCCAGGAGGCTCTGGCTAATTGGGTCAGATTGCTGAGAGAGGAGCATTACGCCTGAAATTGGAAACACATGTAGCTCCGGCTCAGTGTGCAAACCTGGTGGAGATGGGGGGGAACGTTGCACACACACACACACACACACACACACACACACACACACACACACACACACACACACACACACACACACACACACACACACACACACACACACACACACACACACACACACACACACACACACACACAAAGAGGTTTGGTAGAGAAGGTGAACCGTGTTCAGAACGGAAAATGTACAGAAACCGAGCAGAGAGATGAGAAGAAGGAAGCTCGAGAATAAAAGTGTGCAACAATCAAAAAGAAGCACGATGAAGTTGTGAGAGCGCGTGGAGGTCGGGACTCATCCCGCTCCGTGTTGGACACACAGACTGTAAGCCTCGCCCTGACAGCACAGTTATTTGCAGTAATTACCATAATAACTACCTTCCAATTACATTTCGAGCTGAGTTTCAATTGAAGGAGGACATCGAGTGTGAAGGTAAGAATGCCTGATGGCGCTGCGCGTGGGAAAGATTTCATCAGAGAAGTCGAAGGTAATAAAGGCACATCTGGAAAATGAAAAATGCTGTAGTAAAGTTAAAAAAAGAGAGAGAGAAATACAGCTGATGATGTCACAATCGAAAACGCTGATCATGAATATTATGGAGAAACTGTTATCACAGTGCAGTCATAAAAAGGCAGTTCCTTTACACACACACACACACACACACACACACACTTGCACACTTATTCTCGAACTGAACTGACATTGATGTGGTGAAACAAAAATTAAACATTTCACATGTTTAAAAATCAAACTTTTTCTGTGCCTGTTGCTTTAAACTGAAAGGAGATGCTAGTTACCACGCCCACTTTTTCCACTTTGAATCTCTCCAACTGCCCACATGCACCCACCATTCAAAGGCAGCAACCAGGAGTCCAAATACAGTAGGGTTCAGAATAATAGTAGTGCTATGTGACTAAAAGGATGAATCCAGGTTTTGAGTATATTTCTTATTGTTACATGGGAAACAAGGTACCAGTAGATTCAGTAGATTCTCACAAATTCAACAAGACCAAGCATTCATGATATGCACACTCTTAATGCTATGAAATTGGGCTATTAGTAAAAAAAAAAAAAAGTAGAAAAGGGGGTGTTCACAATAATAGTAGTGTGGCATTCAGTCAGTGAGTTTGTCAATTTTGTGGAACAAACAGGTGTGAATCAGGTGTCCCCTATTTAAGGATGAAGCCAGCACCTGTTGAACATGCTTTTCTCTTTGAAAGCCTGAGGAAAATGGGACGTTCAAGACATTGTTCAGAAGAACAGCGTAGTTTGATTAAAAAATTGATTGGAGAGGGGAAAACTTATACACAGGTGCAAAAAATTATAGGCTGTTCATCTACAATGATCGCCAATGCTTTAAAATAGACAAAGAAGAAAACGGAAGACAACCATCAAAATGGATACAAGAATAACCAGAATGGCAAAGGCTCACCCATTGATCAGCTCCAGGATGATCAAAGACAGTCTGGAGTTACCTGTAAGTGCTGTGACAGTTAGAAGACGCCTGTGTGAAGCTAATTTATGTGCAAGAATCCCCCACAAAGTCCCTCTGTTAAATAAAAGACATGTGCAGAAGAGGTTACAATTTGCCAAAGAACACATCAACTGGCCTAAAGAGAAATGGAGGAATATTTTGTGGACTGATGAGAGTAAAATTGTTCTTTTTGGGTCCAAGGGTCACAGACAGTTTGTGAGACGACCCCCAAACTCTAAATTCAAGCCACAGTTCACAGTGAAGACAGTGAAGCATGGTGATGCAAGCATCATGATATGGGCATGTTTCTCCTACTATGGTGTTGGGCCTATATATCACATACCAGGTATCATGGATCAGTTTGGATATGTCAAAATACTTGAAGAGGTCATGTTGCCTTATGCTGAAGAGGACATGCCCTTGAAATGGGTGTTTCAATAAGACAATGACCCCAAGCACACTAGTAAACCAGCAAAATCTTGGTTCCAAACCAACAAAATTAATGCCTTGCAGATGTGAAGAAATCATGAAAAACTGTGGTTATACAACTAAATACTAGTTTAGTGATTCACAGGATTGCTGAAAAAGCAGTTTGAACATAATAGTTTTGAGTTTGTAGCGTCAACAGCAGATGCTACTATTATTGTGAACACCCCCTTTTCTACTTTTTTTTTTACTAATAGCCCAATTTCATAGCCTTAAGAGTGTGCATATCATGAATGCTTGGTCTTGTTGGATTTGTGAGAATCTACTGAATCTACTGGTACCTTGTTTCCCATGTAACAATAAGAAATATACTCAAAACCTGGATTCATCTTTTTAGTCACATAGCACTACTATTATTCTGAACACTACTGTATAAACCTCTGTGGGGGTAGTTTCTATCCACACCAACATATAAATGTGCACCTTTGAGGATGTTTAATATGAAACCACAACAATATTTAGCTGTGAAAGGTTGAAAAAACCCAAAAACAATTGTGGTCCTTTATTACGTCAAAGGTTATGTGCAGCCGTTCCACTCTGGGTACACATGATCCCATCAGATCTCAGAGGCTGACCAGAATAGGTCCTGATTAGTATTTGGATGGGTGAGTGTTGAGGAACACCAGGGACTGTACTAGTGTTTCTCCATGTAGAAGTGGAGTTGCGTCAGAAAAGGCATCAGGCTTAAAACTTGTATCAAATCCTCATGCACATCTCTACTGAATGTGATGTGGTAACCTGCTTAAGCCAAAAGGAAACAAGCAAACAAAGTTATATCTAAAACAAATGTAGTGTAAGTTATACTGGGGATATTCATATATTAAGATTTCATTCTAATTCTCTTAATCTATCAGCTAATGTAATTGGAAGGTAGTTATTATGGCCAATCTCCAACAATAAGCAGCTGGTCCTCATACTAGTCATCACCTCAGGACCAATAGAAAATGGACACATTGCATAAAAATATCAGTTCTGAGTTACCGCTTACTACTTGCAGTTGCTGACCAAGACTCTTCCTTCTCCGCCTCCCCCCCCCCCTTTCTGACACTGTGGGTAGGCTCTGTTTCTGCCTTCTTCCTACAGCAGAATTCAAGATCAACATAGTCCTTTGTAGTCAAGACCCACCCCAAACACAGTCTCAAGACTGTTTTGTCCAATATAATTAAAGATTTAACTGTTTTGAGTCTCCTGTGTCTTAATGGTAGAAATTGATAGAGATGTCCCCATCTGATTGGATCCAGTCAGAATTGTCCCGATCACTGCATTTTTTGATTGATCACATCACATAAATTAAACCAGATTCACCAAATGCCTATGGTTGTGCATTCCCTCTGCTTGGCTTTATAAATGCGGTGGTGGCGGAGTGGACAGACGAATGACTGCTACTGCTTCTTTGTTACAGAACATCAGTGCACATTTTAAAAACAATTTAACACTCTCTTTAAATACACAAGACTATTTTATTCAAACAGATCATCAGCAGTGTGCGAGTGTCACTGAATTTATTAAGCATGGATCGATAACAGGCTGCGCTCAAAGCTGCCACAGTGAGAATTTTAAAAACATATTTCACATCACTTCAAATACATACCTAGTCTGTTTCTGATGTACAGTGAGTGTGATACGACCTTCTTACCAGCCAATCAGGTAATGATTCTGATAAAAACTAAATGAGTTTTTCCCTTTTTGTCTTATTTGTTTTCCTCTTGTTTACTGAGACAGTACAGGGGCACAGCAAGGGGGGTAAGTCAAAAGCTCCCCTCGTTAGAATAAAGGTCCACTTTTGAAGACATTTTATTATGTAACAACAACAATAATAGCAATAATAATGAATGCATTTTTAACAACTAAGACATCATTCAGTCACTATTACTCTGAGTGTCTTAGTTTTACTACAGTTCAGGACTAAATGCAATTGATTACACTTAAAGCATTTGTTGATTAAATACATGAATGAATAAATACATTTTTAAATTTTAAGAAGCAGCTTGGATTGAAGGTGTTTTTTTTTTCTTTCCTTCAAAGGATTACTGAGCTGTTAAAGTGACAAACGTATACGAGGGCTGTCAATAAAGTAAGGGTCCTTTTTATTTTTTTCAAAAACTATATGGATTTCATTCATATGTTTTTACGTCAGACATGCTTGAACCCTCGTGCGCATGCGTGAGTTTTTCCACGCCTGTCGGTGACATCATTCGCCTGTGAGCACTCCTTGTGGGAGGAGTCGTCCAGCCCCTCGTCGGAATTCCTTTGTCTGAGAAGTTGCTGAGAGACTGGCGCGTTGTTTGATCAAAATTTTTTCTAAACCTGTGAGACACATCGAAGTGGACACGGTTCGAAAAATTAAGCTGGTTTTCAGTGAAAATTTTAACGGCTGATGAGAGATTTTGAGGTGATTCTGTCGTTTTAAGGACTTCCCACGGAGCGGGATGTCGCGCAGCGCTCTCAGGTGCCGTCGTCAGCCTGTTTCAAGCTGAAAACCTCCACATTTCAGGCTCTATTGATCCAGGACGTCGTGAGAGAACAGAGAAATTTCAGAAGAAGTCGGTTTCAGCATTTTATCCGGATATTCCACTGTTAAAGGAGATTTTTTTAATGAAAGACGTGCGGACGGGTCCGCGTGTCGGGACGCAGCCGACGCGGTGTGGCAGCACCGGAAAAACACCTCCATGTTGATAACCATTTGTAAAATCCAGGCGGCTTTTGATGGCTTTCAGTGGAGTGAGTATATGAGAAATTGTTTAACAGCAGGACATGTTCCAACTTGTCCTCAAGGCTTCCAATAGAGGTGTTTTTCCTGTGGCGGAGCGTCGTGGCGGCTGCGAGCCGACGCGCGGACCCGTCCGCATGTCTTTCATTAAAAAAATCTCCTTTAACAGTGGAATATCCGGATAAAATGCTGAAACCGACTTCTTCTGAAACTTCTCTGTTCTCTCACGACGTCCTGGATCAATAGAGCCTGAAATGTGGAGGTTTTCAGCTTGAAACAGGCTGATGACGCTGCCTGAGAGCGCTGAGCAACGTCTCGCACCGTGGGAAGTCCTTAAAGCGACAGAATCACCTCAAAATCTCTCATCAGCCGTTAAAATTTTCACTGAAAACCAGCTTAATTTTTCGAACCGTGTCCACTTCGATGTGTCTCACAGGTTTAGAAAAAATTTTGATCAAACAAAGCGCCAGTCTCTCAGCAACTTCTCAGACAAAGGAATTCCGACGAGGGGCTGGGCGACTCCTCCCACAAGGAGTGCTCACAGGCGAATGACGTCACCGACAGGCGTGGAAAAACTCACGCATGCGCACGAGGGTTCAAGCATGTCTGACGTAAAAACATATGAATGAAATCCATATAGTTTTTGAAAAAAATAAAAAGGACCTATACTTTATTGACAGACCTCGTACCAACAGTTAGCTCTTTTTAATGGTGTTTACATGCACCAGTGGCTCTTAAGGATGTCCAGCTCTGGTGCAGTTTCTCAGTTAGTTCTCAGTCCTTTTGGTCTGATATGAAAACAGCACCAAAGCAATCGAACTTTAGAGAACATGGCCTTGATCCAACACTAAATTACAATTCTGGTGTTGTTCTGTTCTGGTGAGAATTCAACTCAGAAAATAGTCAAAACCACAAACAGTCTTGGTTCCGATGGAAAAAAGTTTAATCAAATGACCAATGTTTGGACAAAACCTGTCCTCCTCTGGGTTTACGAGTGGTGCTGCACAGGTCATCCATACAGTATGAGCTCAAGTCTGAGACGGCCGAGTGCAACCAAGGAGTCATTAAAACAACAACAAAAAAGTGAAAATTAATGCTTCCTATAAACATTGAAGGTAAGACTTAGAACAGATGAAATTTAAAAAAATAAATCATGAAGCAGGGCAACAAATAATCTATATCACACCCATACAGCACTGAGTCCAAATAACTATTCCAAAAGAGAAAAACATCATAAATTGGATGACATGTTGGCCTTGTTTGGTTCCAGTCGCTGAGTTCCTCAGCATCAAGGCGCGTCCGTGCTGGATCATGCACAGGGAAGCGCGCCACATGGCCATAATGCTGCAGCTGACGTTCCCTCACAATGCAAGTAGTAAACCTCATCCAAGTCTCCTGAAGTAACCGTTCATTTGACACAAAGTCATTCCACAGTACCCAAACATATGCGGAGAGACATATGGGCCATGTGGAGCGTTTATCTTGCACAATCCAGCACAGAAGAGTCTGAGTGTTGAGGACCCCAGCGACTCGAGAAGCCCAAGAGGACGTCCAAGCTTCACCTGGCTGCTGCAGATAGATGTGTGTTTTAGAGATGTGATGATCCCCTTGTCTGCCTGGGTGGCTGGCATCCAGGAACCAAGGCGGTTCCGTGGTTTCATGCATGTGGGTACGAGCCCATGCTCCCAGATTTGACAAGTACTAAACATGTCTTGCTGTCGTTGTAGATCACTGGTTAGAGTCCAAAGGTTCTGTCTTGACTGCAGACACAAGACGAGTGAAGCAGAATGGTGCAAACGATTCTGGGCCATATTCAAAGTCTGTCTGTTGTTGAGAGGCTGCAAAAGCTGAGTGCAACGCAGGACACAGGGTGCAAATGTTTAGAGCCTGCTCACATTCCGTTACAGCACGCTGTACATACAGCAGTACTGCATGCATTTCTGCACAAACTTTGTTAAAACAATTCCTAGCAGGCATGGACACATATTATTTGCAGCACCTGGCAACACACATTGTGATTAATATGCCATTGTTTTGCAATTTTCACCTTTTTTTGTTTGAAAATTTCCAAAATTCTGAGATCCGTCTGCACCTGTTGCATCTTGTAGTTGACATGTATCTTACAGTTATTTAAATTATGTTTGTTTAAAAACAAACACAAGCTTTTTGTTGCTCATGTGAAAGGGATTAACATTCATACATTCATTTTCTGCTGCTTATCTGGGTCCGGGTCACGGTGGCAGCAGAACAAGCAGCTTATCCCGTGCTTCCCTACCTTTTGCTAAGTCTTCCAACTCTTCCTGCGGGATGCTGATGTATTCCTAAGCCACCTGGGAGATATATTTCCTCAAGCATGTCCTGGATCTTCACTGGGGCCTCCTCCCAGGTTGACGTGCCTGGAAGACCTCCCTAGGAAGATGTCCAGCTCCTGGCTCCTTTCGATGTGAAGAAGTAGCGGTTCTACTTCAACTCCATCATTGATATTCAAATTTCTCAACCTAAAAGGCTGAACAGAAAAATAAAAGCTCATTCACTTCATGTCTGCATCAGAACACAGCAGGCAGTGTGCAGCAGTGCAGTTTTTGTCAGCGTGAACAGTTTTTATCTTAAAATTATAGGAGCTGCTGTGGTCACGGTGTGGTTTCTCCCGAGGACCACGTCCTTCCATTCATTCAGGTATATGTGTGTGATGTTGCACTCAAAAGACAGTTGAACAAGCGATGCCTTGTGCACGTGGCACACGGGTCAACCGTGGCCCTCACCAGAAAACCTCTCAGTTCTGAGTTCCTCCTGTGGTGGCAGATTTGTGGCTTAAAGGCAATGATGGGTTACAATCCCATCATTTTATTTCATGTTGTGATGAAATCATAGCCATGAAGAAATAATGGACAAAATCCAACCCCTTTGCATGCTGCCCCCTAGTTTGTACATAAATAGCAATGTGGGGTCGGACATTCCCCAAATGCATTGGAGCTATGCACTTCAGACTGTGCGCCATAGATCATCCAGATAGCAGCATTGCCAAACGCCTCTGTGCAATGACCTCATGACTCCAGCAGCTTTTCCCACATATCTCTCAATCTCATACATCGAGCTCCCAGAGACATGAATGTCACAGCTGATATGAGTTAATCTCTCAACCCCTTTCAACACTTTCACCACACACACGTACGCTTCTGATAGCTGAGTCCAGGAAGTCACTGAAATAGCTGGATCTTAATCTTGATCAAGGATACTCACAAATCCAGACACTCCGGCTCCTCATTGTGCACAAGAACCGCATTAATAAATGTGATCTGACCATGAAAATGCTTAACACAAAGCAGGTGAAGAATAACGAGTTTATCTTTCAAATTAGGACCACGTGAAAACACCACAGTTGATGGGCCCAAAAACACAGACATTAAAGAGTGATCATATCTAAATGAATTCAAATGATGCAGGGACAATCCTTGGCAACAGCTGGAATGACTGTGTGTCAATCAAACGGTTACTTGAGGAATCTCAGATAAGAAGCACCGCTTGCTCTGTGAAGAGACATCAGCTAGGACATTTTGGCCACGGGGCGCCTCCTGCAGCGCCCCCATTAACACCTTGAATCACCCATTCTCATCACACCTTCTGCCCAGAACCTGCACCCATGTGGACAATGATACAATCCCACCATTCCAAGCAGTACCAGTCCAAGAGACACGCCCACTCTCACCATATGCACAACCATCAGTCATAATTTGCCAGGTTATTTTATCTCATACAGATCAGTTATAATGCAACAGATGTCATGAATAATCTACAAATCCCCCCAAAAAATTATTTTGTTTCTGACTTGATTCATGGTGAATCCCAGTGTTGAGAAAATTAGTTCAAACAATAACAACCACAAAAAAAGGCAGCGAGTTGATGGAAACTACTCAGTTTACTATAATTCACCACCAATTCAAACCAGCCAACAAACAAACTCTTATTAAATACTTGCGATCCAGCTGCTTGTCATGGAAAGTATTCAGGATCCTGGACTGTTCCCATGGCAATGAGAATGAACATCAATTCCTGAGTGTAGATTTCATGTCATGCCTCATTGAAACATAGTGTGAACAGTGTTCGAATGGTTTGTCCTTTGCTAGAGCAGTTCATGACCTCTGCCCATAAGTAAGGGCGGGCAAAGGTGATGTCCTTGCGGGTTTGTCTGTCTGTGGACTCAGAAAAAAAAAACCTTCTTGTAGATTTCATTTCCTCGAACTGTGACTCCTGAGTGTTCAGCCCGGTTCAGCATCGATGAGGTGCTTCACGGTCTGACTGTTGCCACACTCACAAGTAAGAACAAGAAACCCAACTTCAAGTTTTCTCTGAAGTAGAAGAGCATATTAAGAGGTGAAAAAGGGGGTTTTATGGGAGGTAAACACCGTGTCTGACAGAGCGATGAGCGTGAAGCCTGAAACTGAAGTGGCGGTGATTGTATCAGAAGAAAACAGTGACTGCAGTGGACTTCAATGGGCATGAAGGAAAGGAATGTGGAAGGGCAGATGGTGGTGGATTTTACAAAAGGATGGATGTGGTTGTGATGAATATTTATTTTTAAGAAAAGGGAGGAGTATGGGGTGACATATGTATAGGTGAGATCAGCTTGGGACTCCGGTGAGGGCGGTCGCATCTCCTCCTCTCTCCTCTATCTCTGCTCCAACCTTCAAAATCTCTGAATGCTATTGACACCATTTTTTCTACAAGAAGATCAGGGCCAGGGGACCCTGTGTACCTGGATGGAACTTACCCTGTGGGCTATGTTCTCGACGCCTGGGAGACTTGGCAGGTTGCATGCTTTACGCCTTTCTCTGTGGAGGACGTCGAGGATTTATTCATATTTGGATTCATAGTAGGAGGGCTGGTACTTACTGGCTTATGTGCTGCCCTGACCTACCGGAAAACTGGCAAGATGGCTGCTGCCAAAACCATGACCCCTCGCTTGTCCGTCATGATTAATGAGTTGGGCAAGGAGATGCATTCTCAGACTGCATTAACACTTGAACTCAGACGCAAATTGGATAACATCTCGGAGCAAATGCGTGCCTTGCAGGAGAAGGTGAAGATTTCAAAGGCCGGGGAATTTTCATAATTGGGATCTGGTTTGTTCATGTGAAGCTGGAAAAGTGTTTTTCACTGCTCAACCACAAACACGGCAGGGTTATCAGCCTCTCAAGGATACAATGCCCATTGTTTTTCCTCCAGACGAATCTCTACGGCCTTGGGAAGATTGGCTGCCTCCTTATCTCTCTTACTCCAGTACACAAGGACAGACAGACTCACACATGGACAAAGAGTGAAGCATGCTCAACTTTCCCTCCTACCTCCCCTCCTGCCCCCCATCACACACCCCATCTCAGCCACCGCTCATGCCACCCCTCTCCCCTCCAGGGGCTGCGTGGTTTTAGCTGCGGCAGGTCCCCGTACCCCCCAAGCTAGCGGCAGTACGACTCCTGTTGCAGCGGCTACCACACACTCACATCACCTCAATTTGGAAAATGGACTGCTTCAAGTTTAGTGCACATAAACAATGTCAAATGTATATGTGTTGTCTCAATTCTGATGTGCCATTATTACGGTAAACAAGTAATAATTGTGGATTAATTGCTGTAGCTTGTCTGTGGAAATGTGAGTGTGGACGTAATCTCGTTGTTGTTGCACTTGTAATGACAATGACAATAAATCTCATCCATCCATCCATCCATATAAGAGTCAAGGAAGATTCACACAGGAAGACAACGTCCTTTGCAGGAGATGCAACATCAAAGTGACTGGAGATCATAAGGTGGTGGTATCTACACATTAACAGATGCTGCTTTGTAGGAAGATGTTGGAGATCAGGAAGCAGAAGAGAGTGAGGGGTGAACCATGGTTCAAACTGTGGAGGTTGAAGGAGGTAGGATTTCAGACAGCTGCTGGATGGTGATGAATGGACATCTACAGGAGAAGTGAGGATGGAGACAGGAAGGTTCCTCGGGACAAAAGATAAAGGCACTTGGTGCTGGCATGTTGAAGTAAGTGAAATATAAGGAGGAATGAAAAATAATTGGAATAGTCACAGAGATAAAGACAATAGAGAGCAGTTCAAGGAAATGTGGTGCAAGGTGAAGAAAGATGTCTCAAAAGAGAAGGAAAGGATGCATAGGGAGCTAGCTATGCATGAGGTTGAACACTAAGAAAGGAGAAAACAACTTGTACTAATTTTCCAGCTTGAAGGATCAAGCTGGAAAATATGTGCAGGATGATAAGGGATGTAGAAGGAAAATGTGCTGACAAGTGAGGAGTGTGTGTTGAGAAGATGGAGGGCAAACTTTGAGTAGCAAATATATGAAGAAAATGAGAGGGAGAGATGACTCACTAATGTGCAACTAATTAGTAAGGATGAAATGAGGATGGCTATGAAGAGGATGAAGAGTAGAAAAGCAGTTTGCGCAGATAACTTACCAGTGGAAGCAGGGAGAAGTTGAGAAGAAAAATGTTGTTTTTAAGCAGATTCTTTTGTAATGCCTTGGAGACATGAGATGATGCCTGACAGTAGAGGAGAATCGCTGGTACCAATTTTTAAGAATAAGAGCGATGTGCTACAAACTATATAGGCTTTACACTGATCAGCTACAGCATTAACCTACCAGAAACAGTAGAGGAGGCTTGTCTGCGAAGAGCGGTGAAGATGCATGAACAGCAATAGATTTCATGCCAGGACAAAGGCACTGAGCAAGAAATCTTTGACATTCCAATTTCCGTATACAGAATGGTCTCCCTTCTCTCATGGGAGATTCCAACACCCAGAGGCGGCTTGTTCATAAGGGCAATTTGGGCGACGCACTGCCAAACAGGAAAAGCGGGGATTTTTTTGTCTGTCTGGGTCAACTGCTGTTCCAGTGCTTATGTCACAGCATTCGGGTGCCAGGCACCCGCAGTGGCTGGACCTGCAAAGCAGACTCCCAGACTAGGCTTAGGTGTGAGAGAGACCATGGTCTTTATTCCAGGCTCTGGTACGGTACACAGGTGGTCAGTCAGAAGGAGCAGAGGTACAATCGGGATCAGACAAAAATGCAGTCATGGATGAGCAGGGCTCAGAGGCACGAGCAATCACAGACATCGGGGATGAGGCAAGAGGCGTGTTTGAGGAGAACAGAGCAAGATACGGTACACGGTTAGGCACAAACAGGACTGAATGCAAAAGACTGGAATGTGTACAATGACGACAAACTGTCAGAGGTGTGGTGGCAGGGAGGAGTTTAGATAAGCAGGGGCTGATTAGGTAACAAGGTGCGCCTGAGGAGAACAATCTAGAAAGGGGGCGTGGTTGGAGGACAAAGATTATACATGGTGCAAGATAGTGAGGAAGTGCACAAAGTGGAGTGATGTAAGAGACAAAGACACGTGAACAGGTGCAGGAGTGTGAGTGGATGAAAACACAAAGCAGAAGGAATCATAGTGAAAGACGAAGACACAATGGCAGGTGCAGGGGCACAGAGTGAATACCATCAGATGGGTGTGAGGAAAACGGAGAACACAGATCAAACAGAAACCTAGGACAGAATATTATACAACTATGAACAGCGCCTGAACAGAGCAAGAACATGAGAACTTAAAAGCAAACCATAAGTTAAAAAGTAGAGAAGCAAACTACATAGGAGCTGATCAGAAAACAATAATAAGAAAAAAAAACACTAAGACAAAACTAAACTGGAACTGACTAAGAAAACAAAGTGGCTAAACAAACAATAAGTAAAACAGAGACATGATAAAAGAACACAAAACCAGATGCAAAAGCATTAACAGACAATATCACATATGAGGAGAAAAAAATAAACAAGTGATAAACTAATGATAAACAATGAAAACACAAACCGGCTGAACAAAACTAGAACAGAACTGAAAGATGGCTAAAGAATGAAAAGTAACAAAGAAACAAAGTGGCAAAGCAAAATAGAACAGAAAATAAACACTAATAAATCAAAGCCCAGATCTGGCCTAAAACGTGACAGCTTATGAACGTTCCAGACCATCTGACTTGCCTCTGAATGTCTTTGTCCAGTCAAGTCCCGCCCATTCTGGTGCGATTTCAGTCAGGTTGAAAATCAAACCACCTGTCTCTCTCACACTCTCATGTAAAATCAATATTTTTCACAAAACGGGGATTCAGTGCATCTCTATGTGTGTTCCGGAGGTGCAGCGGGTTGTGACATCCATCAATGCTGTGTTCAAATCCTGAGGAGCTCATAGGTTCTGTCCTCCAGCTCGGGGAAAAACGTCTTATTCACATTCTATGATGAATTAGTTACATTAGCAGCACCACACTTGTACCAGAAATGTCTGGTGATTTTATCTAAGCTCCGAGAGGCCAAACAGTTGATCCACATTAGTATCCGAGGCAATTTCAGGAACACACTTTTTCCGGAAGGAAGGGCTTTTATTTAATGTCTGGTCTTTCCCAGCTTCCTGAACGCAGCATGTCACTCAAGCAGATGGTGGGACACTTTGATTAAGTTCAGACATGATGTCTGGGTTTTTCTTTTCGAATCGTTTTCCACTCTGCTGGGTTTCTGCCGTTGGCGAGTTTCCACCACTCAAACCATTTGTTAAACAACAGCACCAGATCAGAAGGATTAAATTTTTTTAAATCACATTATCAGTGCGCTCACAGCCCAGTTCATGTGGTTAAAACGGCCTCGTTCATGTTTCGTCCTGCTGAGCGACACATACGGAAAAGAGAACATTTTAAATGCTGTTCATTCCACAGTAAGTTGTTTTAATTACTGTCACTGTTTTATTTCAAGTGTGGGAGTTTGTGCATTTAGTTTGGTTTTTAACAATCATTAGTTAACGGCACCAACAAACTCACAACAGCTGAAACATGTTTGCTTCATGATGTTTCTCATCCAGATTTGAATGTTCAGTGGACAGGTGTAAAAATGAAATGGTCCTGGATCCAATACGATAATTATTGTTTATTTAATAATTATCACATTGTAAAAACTAAAAAATAAATCACATTTACCCCTCATTACCCCATCCCCGTAGAGACGGTGCCTGCTCCCAGACCACCAATAACCAGCAAAAATCTATTTAAGCATAAATTCTGATCTTCTTATGGCCTCAGACAGTGGACTCATCTCTGTGCTTGTTCTGTTAGACCTCAGTGCTGCTTTTGATACTGTTGACCATAAAATTTTATTACAGAGATTAGGCACAGACAAGGGACAGACCACCAGGACAGGGGACAGAACACAACAACACTCAAGACAGGAGACAGACCACCAGGACATGGGACAGAACACAATGACACTCAACACAGGGGCACAGATGGGGGACAGACCACCAGGACAGGGGACAGAACACAATGACACTCAACACAGGTGCACAGACAGGAGACAGACCACCAGGACAGGGGACAGAACACAGTGACACTCAACACAGGGGCACAGACAAGGGACAGACCACCAGGACAGGGGACAGAACACAATGACACTCAACACAGGGGCACAGACAAGGGACAGACCACCAGGACAGGGGACAGAACACAACAACACTCAACACAGGGGCACAGACAAAGGACAGACCACCAGGACAGGGGACAGAACACAGTGACACTCAACACAGGGGCACAGACAAGGGACAGACCACCAGGACAGGGGACAGAACACAACAACACAACACAGGGGCACAAATAAGGGACAGACCACCAGGACAGGGGACAGAACACAATGACACTCAACACAGGTGCACAGACAGGAGACAGACCACCAGGACAGGGGACAGAACACAGTGACACTCAACACAGGGGCACAGACAAGGGACAGACCACCAGGACAGGGGACAGAACACAACAACACTCAACACAGGGGCACAAATAAGGGACAGACCACCAGGACATGGGACAGAACACAATGACACTCAACACAGGGGCACAGATGGGGGACAGACCACCAGGACAGGGGACAGAACACAACAACACTCAACACAGGGGCACAGACAAAGGACAGACCACCAGGACAGGGGACAGAACACAATGACACTCAACACAGGTGCACAGACAGGAGACAGACCACCAGGACAGGGGACAGAACACAGTGACACTCAACACAGGGGCACAGACAAGGGACAGACCACCAGGACAGGGGACAGAACACAACAACACTCAACACAGGGGCACAAATAAGGGACAGACCACCAGGACAGGGGACAGAACACAATGACACTCAACACAGGGGCACAGACAAGGGACAGACCACCAGGACAGGGGACAGAACACAACAACACTCAAGACAGGAGACAGACCACCAGGACATGGGACAGAACACAATGACACTCAACACAGGGGCACAGATGGGGGACAGACCACCAGGACAGGGGACAGAACACAATGACACTCAACACAGGTGCACAGACAGGAGACAGACCACCAGGACAGGGGACAGAACACAGTGACACTCAACACAGGGGCACAGACAGGAGACAGACCACCAGGACAGGGGACAGAACACAGTGACACTCAACACAGGTGCACAGACAGGAGACAGACCACCAGGACAGGGGACAGAACACAATGACACTCAACACAGGGGCACAGACAAGGGACAGACCACCAGGACAGGGGACAGAACACAACAACACTCAACACAGGGGCACAGACAAAGGACAGACCACCAGGACAGGGGACAGAACACAGTGACACTCAACACAGGGGCACAGACAAGGGACAGACCACCAGGACAGGGGACAGAACACAACAACACTCAACACAGGGGCACAAATAAGGGACAGACCACCAGGACAGGGGACAGAACACAATGACACTCAACACAGGTGCACAGACAGGAGACAGACCACCAGGACAGGGGACAGAACACAGTGACACTCAACACAGGGGCACAGACAAGGGACAGACCACCAGGACAGGGGACAGAACACAACAACACTCAACACAGGGGCACAAATAAGGGACAGACCACCAGGACATGGGACAGAACACAATGACACTCAACACAGGGGCACAGATGGGGGACAGACCACCAGGACAGGGGACAGAACACAACAACACTCAACACAGGGGCACAGACAAAGGACAGACCACCAGGACAGGGGACAGAACACAATGACACTCAACACAGGTGCACAGACAGGAGACAGACCACCAGGACAGGGGACAGAACACAGTGACACTCAACACAGGGGCACAGACAAGGGACAGACCACCAGGACAGGGGACAGAACACAACAACACTCAACACAGGGGCACAAATAAGGGACAGACCACCAGGACAGGGGACAGAACACAATGACACTCAACACAGGGGCACAGACAAGGGACAGACCACCAGGACAGGGGACAGAACACAACAACACTCAACACAGGGGCACAGACAGGGGACAGACCACCAGGACAGGGGATACAACACAACACTCAAGACAGGAGACAGACCACCAGGACACGTGACAGAACACAATGACAAAACAATGTCGGACTCTGTAGTTTTCTCTGGGCCCCTCCCCAATCGGACCGGGAGTGACATGTTTAGCCGCATGTTCTCCTTGAATTGCTGGCTGTCTGAGTGGTGTCCAAAAAATGAGGTGGGCTTCATAGATAATTGGCAAAGCTTCTGGGGAAAACCTGGTCTTGTTAGGAGAGACGGCATCCATCCCACTTTGGATGGAGCAGCTCTCATTTCTAGAAATCTGGCCAATTTTCTTAAATCCTCCAAACCGTGACTATCCAGGGTTGGGACCAGGAAGCAGAGTTGTAGTCTTACACACCTCTCTGCAGCTTCTCTCCCCCTGCCATCCCCTCATTACCCCATCCCCGTAGAGACGGTGCCTGCTCCCAGACTACCAATAACCAGCAAAAATCTATTTAAGCATAAAAATTCAAAAAGAAAAAATAATATAGCACCTTCAACTGCACCACAGACTAAAACAGTTAAATGTGGTCTGTTAAACATTAGGTCTCTCTCTTCTAAGTCCCTGTTGGTAAATGATATAATAATTGATCAACATATTGATTTATTCTGCCTTAACAGAAACCTGGTTACAGCAGGATGAATATGTTAGTTTAAATGAGTCAACACCCCCGAGTCACACTAACTGTCAGAATGCTCGTAGCACGGGCCGGGGCGGAGGATTAGCAGCAATCTTCCATTCCAGCTTATTAATTAATCAAAAACCCAGACAGAGCTTTAATTCATTTGAAAGCTTGTCTCTTAGTCTTGTCCATCCAAATTGGAAGTCCCAAAAACCAGTTTTATTTGTTGTTATCTATCGTCCACCTGGTCGTTACTGTGAGTTTCTCTGTGAATTTTCAGACCTTTTGTCTGACTTAGTGCTTAGCTCAGATAAGATAATTATAGTGGGCGATTTTAACATCCACACAGATGCTGAGAATGCAGCCTCAACACTGCATTTAATCTATTATTAGACTCTATTGGCTTTGCTCAAAAACTAAATGAGTCCACCCACCACCTTAATCATATCTTAGATCTTGTTCTGACTTATGGTATGGAAATAGAACACTTAACAGTATTCCCTGAAAACTCCCTTCTGTCTGATCATTTCTTAATAACATTTACATTTACTCTGATGGACTACCCAGCAGTAGGGAATAAGTTTCATTACACTAGAAGTCTTTCAGAAAGCGCTGTAACTAGGTTTAAGGATATGATTCCTTCTTTATGTTCTCTAATGCCATATACCAACACAGTGCAGAGTAGCTACCTAAACTCTGTAAGGGAGATAGAGTATCTCGTCAATAGTTTTACATCCTCATTGAAGACAACTTTGGATGCTGTAGCTCCTCTGAAAAAGAGAGCTTTAAATCAGAAGTGTCTGACTCCGTGGTATAACTCACAAACTCGTAGCTTAAAGCAGATAACCCGTAAGTTGGAGAGGAAATGGCGTCTCACTAATTTAGAAGATCTTCACTTAGCCTGGAAAAAGAGTCTGTTGCTCTATAAAAAAAGCCCTCCGTAAAGCTAGGACATCTTTCTACTCATCACTAATTGAAGAAAATAAGAACAACCCCAGGTTTCTTTTCAGCACTGTAGCCAGGCTGACAAAGAGTCAGAGCTCTATTGAGCTGAGTATTCCATTAACTTTAACTAGTAATGACTTCATGACTTTCTTTGCTAACAAAATTTTAACTATTAGAGAAAAAATTACTCATAACCATCCCAAAGACGTATCGTTATCTTTGGCTGCTTTCAGTGATGCCGGTATTTGGTTAGACTCTTTCTCTCCGATTGTTCTGTCTGAGTTATTTTCATTAGTTACTTCATCCAAACCATCAACATGTTTATTAGACCCCATTCCTACCAGGCTGCTCAAGGAAGCCCTACCATTATTTAATGCTTCGATCTTAAATATGATCAATCTATCTTTGTTAGTTGGCTATGTACCACAGGCTTTTAAGGTGGCAGTAATTAAACCATTACTTAAAAAGCCATCACTTGACCCAGCTATCTTAGCTAATTATAGGCCAATCTCCAACCTTCCTTTTCTCTCAAAAATTCTTGAAAGGGTAGTTGTAAAACAGCTAACTGATCATCTGCAGAGGAATGGTCTATTTGAAGAGTTTCAGTCAGGTTTTAGAATTCATCATAGTACAGAAACAGCATTAGTGAAGGTTACAAATGATCTTCTTATGGCCTCGGACAGTGGACTCATCTCTGTGCTTGTTCTGTTAGACCTCAGTGCTGCTTTTGATACTGTTGACCATAAAATTTTATTACAGAGATTAGAGCATGCCATAGGTATTAAAGGCACTGCGCTGCGGTGGTTTGAATCATATTTGTCTAATAGATTACAATTTGTTCATGTAAATGGGGAATCTTCTTCACAGACTAAAGTTAATTATGGAGTTCCACAAGGTTCTGTGCTAGGACCAATTTTATTCACTTTATATATGCTTCCCTTAGGCAGTATTATTAGACGGTATTGCTTAAATTTTCATTGTTAGGCAGATGATACCCAGCTTTATCTATCCATGAAGCCAGAGGACACACACCAATTAGCTAAACTGCAGGATTGTCTTACAGACATAAAGACATGGATGACCTCTAATTTCCTGCTTTTAAACTCAGATAAAACTGAAGTTATTGTACTTGGCCCCACAAATCTTAGAAACATGGTGTCTAACCAGATCCTTACTCTGGATGGCATTACCCTGACCTCTAGTAATACTGTGAGAAATCTTGGAGTCATTTTTGATCAGGATATGTCATTCAAAGCGCATATTAAACAAATATGTAGGACTGCTTTTTTGCATTTACGCAATATCTCTAAAATCAGAAAGGTCTTGTCTCAGAGTGATGCTGAAAAACTAATTCATGCATTTATTTCCTCTAGGCTGGACTATTGTAATTCATTATTATCAGGTTGTCCTAAAAGTTCCCTAAAAAGCCTTCAGGGGACTGACGGGGACTAGAAGGAGAGAGCATATCTCACCCATATTGGCCTCTCTTCATTGGCTTCCTGTTAATTCTAGAATAGAATTTAAAATTCTTCTTCTTACTTATAATGTTTTGAATAATCAGGTCCCATCTTATCTTAGGGACCTCGTAGTACCATATCACCCCAATAGAGCGCTTCGCTCTCAGACTGCAGGCTTACTTGTAGTTCCTAGGGTTTGTAAGAGTAGAATGGGAGGCAGAGCCTTCAGCTTTCAGGCTCCTCTCCTGTGGAACCAGCTCCCAATTCAGATCAGGGAGACAGACACCCTCTCTACTTTTAAGATTAGGCTTAAAACTTTCCTTTTTGCTAAAGCTTATAGTTAGGGCTGGATCAGGTGACCCTGAACCATCCCTTAGTTATGCTGCTATAGACGTAGACTGCTGGGGGGTTCCCATGATGCACTGTTTCTTTCTCTTTTTGCTCTGTATGCACCACTCTGCATTTAATCATTAGTGATCGATCTCTGCTCCCCTCCACAGCATGTCTTTTTCCTGGTTCTCTCCCTCAGCCCCAACCAGTCCCAGCAGAAGACTGCCCCTCCCTGAGCCTGGTTCTGCTGGAGGTTTCTTCCTGTTAAAAGGGAGTTTTTCCTTCCCACTGTAGCCAAGTGCTTGCTCACAGGGGGTCGTTTTGACCGTTGGGGTTTTACATAATTATTGTATGGCCTTGCCTTACAATATAAAGCGCCTTGGGGCAACTGTTTGTTGTGATTTGGCGCTATATAAAAAAAAATTGATTGATTGATTGATTGACACTCAACACAGGGGCACAGACAGGGGACAGACCACCAGGACAGGGGATATAACACAACACCACTCAAGACAGGGGACAGACCACCAGGACAGGGGACAGAACACAACAACAGCACTAGTTGTTATTTACAATGCTTTTTTTTCCCCGTGCCTCTAGTCTGGTTTATTTCCACAGCTTCCTTTCACATAATAACAGCGTATTATCGCAGTATAACAGTGGCACACAGCCATCTTGCAGCAGTTTGACTGTAAACGTGTCATTTCGGTTTGATACCAACTGCAAATTTGTCCCTAATGTCAGAGTTTGTTCGCAGGTTTTTTGTTTTTTTTTGTCTCCTACCACATTGCAGGTCAGTGGGATATTACCCTGAGTTAGCAGCACCAAAAAATGTCTTTAACGAGTTCATCCTAGCTCTACTGATTAGTGGCAATAATGAATAAGGGGGTTAATTTATTGTGGGTCACATCATTTTGATTGATTTTTATTAACATTTTGCTTGTGAAGGTTCTTGGATGGAACTTTCTTCCACAGCTTTCCACGTGTAGCCCTCTGGACACCGCACTTTGTCTAGTTTGACATCACGCTATATAAAATAATAATTTCTTAGCTGATGATGCATTTGCTCTTAAAACTTTGCTGATGAATTCATCTCTTATCGCACCCAGAATCACAGAGAAAATATCTGCAGCTGCAGCTTCACTGATGCACACTGTGTGGTGGTGAATGCATTTGGAAGCATCTCAAAGCTAATTATTTACAATATTTATATTGTCATGGATTGGTAAAACAGTTGCATTGTCAATTGTAAAGCGCTTTGAGCATCTGATGCAGATGGAAAAGCGCTATATAAATGCAGTCTATTTACCATTTACCATTCCTTCCTAAGTGTCAGATAATGTATCTATAAAATTATGTTTATTAGAGATGTAACATCTCGTTCTGATGCACTGCACTGCTGCAGTGAGATGAACTGACTCGCAGTGACACAAATAGGAGGTGTAATGTTCATATCTAGTTTACAAAATTAATGTGTGCCAGAAGGTTTGAACACTTCAGAATTTTCTTTGCGCACTTGCACGTAGCTGCACACAGTTTACAAAACTTTATAACGAGTTTACTCACTGGTACACCAGACTCCGTACCAGTGCGAGGATCAAATTTGTGTAAGTGTCAAGGCACCTTTATATCCTGAAGGGAAATCTTCTGTTGTGTGCTGCCATCTAGTGGAAGTATTGCTGTATAACTTCAACAGCTAACAACAAATTGATACGAAAGCCTTGCATAATGTACATATTGCCTTAATCATTATCAAAAATCGGCCCCCACCCCCCGAGAAATTCTGTAGGAGCCGCCACTGCCAACACCACAAGAATGATTGACAGTCACTTATTGTCCATCACCCTGATCACAACCTGCAAAATTCTGCACTGTTGATGATGTCAGAATGTTAACCACATCTGTGCCCTTGGAGTTACGTAAACCTTTCTAGACTCTTACTTTCAGTGTCTTCAATGAAACAAAAACACACAGATGAAATGGTTCCAGGTAGCTGCATGTTTGTTTGGGCGTCGTGTGACAGAAAGAAGACGAAGAGCCAAGAAGGAGAGCTCAACAAAACTACGATTGCGCAGTCCTCCCCTTCAACTCATCACTTTTGTTTGATCGTCACTCCTGTCCACACTTCACTAACAACTCTCTTTGTCTGTCTGTCTCGCTCCTTCTCTCTAACTCTCACTGGCGTGCCCCGAGGCGGAAATATCTAAGTGCGTGCAGGGCAAGTTCAGACACAGATGGAGGGAGAGAATGGTGGGAGGGTTCTGAGGATTTCAGGTGAGTGACAGTAAATGCCATGAAGAAGGAATGTTGGATGGGAGACGGCAGGGAGTGCATTGAAGTAGGGTGGTGAGGGCGAGGTAATGGCTCGTAAGGTGAAGATACGGAGGAGCGTATTTAATTTTAGTGCTGCTACTGTGTGGTGAGTCGGAGACAGAGAGCTGGAGACGGTGGATGTGAGAGAGATCGCGGCGATCAGTCAACGAATACAAACACTCCTCCATCAGAGGGTATTGACCGTGTTAAATGTCTCCGTCTCTGAGAGAAGACTGCACTTTAGTCCACGTCTCCATGCAGAAGTGACTCGTTTTAGCGGCTTGGAGTTTGAAAAACCTCTTTTCATTATCCCCCCTCTCTTCCACTATCTCTCTCATCCCCAAACTCTTTCATGAGCATTCTCTCAGGGGCAGGGTTGTAACACAAACCTCTCCTCTTTTGTCTCCATTCTTTTCCTTATCCTTTCATCTTTTTAAACATTCAGGGGGAAAGGGGTTCGGTGAGATAGAAACCACTACTTGGTAAAGAAAAGAAAGAGACAGCATGTGAGAGAGCAAGGGAGGAGGAGGCAGAGTCTCCCCTGCTGCTCATCTGACAATTTATGGCTCTCCTTTTCAACAAGGCCATTCAAGGTGGGGAGGCTGACTGGACACACTGTTCTCCTGGGCCAGTAGCCCAAAACCCTTGTCTGGTTTATATACCAGGACTCTTATCTGCTTCTAGGACCCGCTGACCTGTCTGTACTCCATAGACCTCCATTGTGCCTCTTCTGGGCTTCTTTCCCCCTTAGACCAGCATGTGGACCCGGCTTCCAGTCACCACCTCCTGTTTCTAGACCTTCAACTTCCAAGAATTATTGCACCACGTCTAGCATCAGCAAAATATCTTACAATTCATGTATATGTTTAGTTTTTTATATATATGTGACTGTAGGACCTTTGTGGCTGGGATGGCGGTGGGATCGAACCCCGGACGGCTCGCACTAAAGACCATTCCTCTACCAGGTCAGCCAAAGGAGAATTCCCCATTAGCCAAGCTAGCAGGAACGTCTTTTCAATCAGGACCCAGGACCTTCATCCTGCTACAAATCTCCCCACCATTTTTGACTTCGTCCCAAAGTCACAGGTGCATTTAAGCATATTCTGTGACTACCCACATCCTGCCGACAACACCAATTGTGACCGTAGGACCTTTGTAGCTGGGACGGTAGTGGGATCAAACCCCGGACGGCTTGTACTAAAGACCATTCCTCTACCAGGTCAGCCAAAGGGGAATTCCCGGTTAGCCAAGCTAGCGGGAATGTCTTTTCAATCAGGACCCAGGACCTTCATCCTGCTACATATATATGCAGTCTCTCCAAAATTTCAACATCTATAGACTGTTTCTGTGTAGGCACTCAGTTGTCCAGGTGGTTTCCATAGTAGAGAAGCTTGAATCTTCGACTGGACTGGGTTGCTTGACGTGAGGACGTTTAGCTTCAAATCGCAGAAGCTTCCTCAGCTAAAATTCTTGACGTGTCCTTGTGTCAAGCAGCCCAGTCCAGTCGAAGATTCAAGCTTCTCTACTAACATACAGACATATTGAGCAAGGTACTTGCACCATTCCCAAAAGGATCCAGTGCCAGCTGTTTGCTGCTCAGTGACCAGAACCATCTGATTTCATACCGTGGATTCTTTGCAGCATATGCAGATTTTTGCAAAACGTTTGAGCTGATGAGGCCGTTTTGTGGGACATTCTGAGAACTTCTGAGATCCTCACTAAATTTCTGCTTGTTGGCCTGTACAAAGACACTGTGAATGCAAAGTGTATGCAGCATCTCTAACACCCCTATTCCATAGAGTGCCACTCTACTACGGTTGCCCACGATCCAAAAAAAGTGCAAAAATGGGATAAAACCTGGCAACCCACCAGAAAACAAAAGTAAGGAGCTGCACCCTCTGCCAGACATGAACAAAAACTGCAACAAAAACTACTTCGGCTTCAAATTTTTACCCACAAGGAGTACAATCAAACACGTTTGAAGCCGTACTCACTAGGACCCCCGTTTAAAGACACTCAAACCTGATTGAAGCCGTTAAGTCAACAAACACCCAAACATTACCACACACTAGCCCAGAATTTCTGAATCGAGATGAAATTTTTGAACAGTTTGAAAATTTGATCCCGATTTCAAATCTTGTGCCGATACAGCTATGTACGAGGTCTATTAGAAAAGTATCCAACCTTATTATTTTTTTCAAAAACTATATGGATTTGATTCATATGTTTTTATGTCAGCCAAGCTTGAACCTTCGTGCGCATGCCTGAGTTTTTCCACGCCTGTCGGTTGCATCATTCACCTGTGAGCACGCCTTGTGGGAGGAGTGGTCCAGCCCCCTCGTCGGATTTTCATTGTCAATCAATCAATCAATCAATCAATTTTTTTTATATAGCGCCAAATCACAACAAACAGTTGCCCCAAGGCGCTTTATATTGTAAGGCAAGGCCATACAATAATTATGTAAAACCCCAACGGTCAAAACGACCCCCTGTGAGCAAGCACTTGGCTACAGTGGGAAGGAAAAACTCCCTTTTAACAGGAAGAAACCTCCAGCAGAACCAGGCTCAGGGAGGGGCAGTCTTCTGCTGGGACTGGTTGGGGCTGAGGGAGAGAACCAGGAAAAAGACATGCTGTGGAGGGGAGCAGAGATCGATCACTAATGATTAAATGCAGAGTGGTGCATACAGAGCAAAAAGAAAAAGAAACAGTGCATCATGGGAACCCCCCAGCAGTCTACGTCTATAGCAGCATAACTAAGGGATGGTTCAGGGTCACCTGATCCAGCCCTAACTATAAGCTTTAGCAAAAAGGAAAGTTTTAAGCCTAATCTTAAAAGTAGAGAGGGTGTCTGTCTCCCTGATCTGAATTGGGAGCTGGTTCCACAGGAGAGGAGCCTGAAAGCTGAAGGCTCTGCCTCCCATTCTACTCTTACAAACCCTAGGAACTACAAGTAAGCCTGCAGTCTGAGAGCGAAGCGCTCTATTGGGGTAATATGGTACTACGAGGTCCCTAAGATAAGATGGGACCTGATTATTCAAAACCTTATAAGTAAGAAGAAGAATTTTAAATTCTATTCTAGAATTAACAGGAAGCCAATGAAGAGAGGCCAATATGGGTGAGATATGCTCTCTCCTTCTAGTCCCCGTCAGTACTCTAGCTGCAGCATTTTGAATTAACTGAAGGCTTTTTAGGGAACTTTTAGGACAACCTGATAATAATGAATTACTATAGTCCAGCCTAGAGGAAATAAATGCATGAATTAGTTTTTCAGCATCACTCTGAGACAAGACCTTTCTGATTTTAGAGATATTGCGTAAATGCAAAAAAGCAGTCCTACATATTTGTTTAATATGCACTTTGAATGACATATCCTGATCAAAAATGACTCCAAGATTTCTCACAGTATTACTAGAGGTCAGGGTAATGCCATCCAGAGTAAGGATCTGGTTAGACACCATGTTTCTAAGATTTGTGGGGCCAAGTACAATAACTTCAGTTTTATCTGAGTTTAAAAGCAGGAAATTAGAGGTCATCCATGTCTTTATGTCTGTAAGACAATCCTGCAGTTTAGCTAATTGGTGTGTGTCCTCTGGCTTCATGGATAGATAAAGCTGGGTATCATCTGCGTAACAATGAAAATTTAAGCAATACCGTCTAATAATACTGCCTAAGGGAAGCATGTATAAAGTGAATAAAATTGGTCCTAGCACAGAACCTTGTGGAACTCCATAATTAACTTTAGTCTGTGAAGAAGATTCCCCATTTACATGAACAAATTGTAATCTATTAGACAAATATGATTCAAACCACCGCAGCGCAGTGCCTTTAATACCTATGGCATGCTCTAATCTCTGTAATAAAATTTTATGGTCAACAGTATCAAAAGCAGCACTGAGATCTAACAGAACAAGCACAGAGATGAGTCCACTGTCCGAGGCCATAAGAAGATCATTTGTAACCTTCACTAATGCTGTTTCTGTACTATGATGACTTCTAAAACCTGACTGAAACTCTTCAAATAGACCATTCCTCTGCAGATGATCAGTTAGCTGTTTTACAACTACCCTTTCAAGAATTTTTGAGAGAAAAGGAAGGTTGGAGATTGGCCTATAATTAGCTAAGATAGCTGGGTCAAGTGATGGCTTTTTAAGTAATGGTTTAATTACTGCCACCTTAAAAGCCTGTGGTACATAGCCAACTAACAAAGATAGATTGATCATATTTAAGATCGAAGCATTAAATAATGGTAGGGCTTCCTTGAGCAGCCTGGTAGGAATGGGGTCTAATAAACATGTTGATGGTTTGGATGAAGTAACTAATGAGAATAACTCAGACAGAACAATCGGAGAGAAAGAGTCTAACCAAATACCGGCATCACTGAAAGCAGCCAAAGATAACGATACGTCTTTGGGATGGTTATGAGTAATTTTTTCTCTAATAGTTAAAATTTTGTTAGCAAAGAAAGTCATGAAGTCATTACTAGTTAAAGTTAATGGAATACTCAGCTCAATAGAGCTCTGACTCTTTGTCAGCCTGGCTACAGTGCTGAAAAGAAACCTGGGGTTGTTCTTATTTTCTTCAATTAGTGATGAGTAGAAAGATGTCCTAGCTTTACGAAGGGCTTTTTTATAGAGCAACAGACTCTTTTTCCAGGCTAAGTGAAGATCTTCTAAATTAGTGAGACGCCATTTCCTCTCCAACTTACGGGTTATCTGCTTTAAGCTACGAGTTTGTGAGTTATACCACGGAGTCAGACACTTCTGATTTAAAGCTCTCTTTTTCAGAGGAGCTACAGCATCCAAAGTTGTCTTCAATGAGGATGTAAAACTATTGACGAGATACTCTATCTCCCTTACAGAGTTTAGGTAGCTACTCTGCACTGTGTTGGTATATGGCATTAGAGAACATAAAGAAGGAATCATATCCTTAAACCTAGTTACAGCGCTTTCTGAAAGACTTCTAGTGTAATGAAACTTATTCCCCACTGCTGGGTAGTCCATCAGAGTAAATGTAAATGTTATTAAGAAATGATCAGACAGAAGGGAGTTATCAGGGAATACTGTTAAGTCTTCTATTTCCATACCATAAGTCAGAACAAGATCTAAGATATGATTAAAGTGGTGGGTGGACTCATTTACTTTTTGAGCAAAGCCAATAGAGTCTAATAATAGATTAAATGCAGTGTTGAGGCTGTCATTCTCAGCATCTGTGTGGATGTTAAAATCGCCCACTATAATTATCTTATCTGAGCTAAGCACTAAGTCAGACAAAAGGTCTGAAAATTCACAGAGAAACTCACAGTAACGACCAGGTGGACGATAGATAATAACAAATAAAACTGGTTTTTGGGACTTCCAATTTGGATGGACAAGACTAAGAGACAAGCTTTCAAATGAATTAAAGCTCTGTCTGGGTTTTGGATTAATTAATAAGCTGGAATGGAAGATTGCTGCTAATCCTCCACCCCGGCCCGTGCTACGAGCATTCTGACAGTTAGTGTGACTCGGGGGTGTTGACTCATTTAAACTAACATATTCATCCTGCTGTAACCAGGTTTCTGTTAGGCAGAATAAATCAATATGTTGATCAATTATTATATCATTTACCAACAGGGACTTAGAAGAGAGAGACCTAATGTTTAATAGACCACATTTAACTGTTTTAGTCTGTGGTGCAGTTGAAGGTGCTATATTATTTTTTCTTTTTGAATTTTTATGCTTAAATAGATTTTTGCTGGTTATTGGTAGTCTGGGAGCAGGCACCGTCTCTACGGGGATGGGGTAATGAGGGGATGGCAGGGGGAGAGAAGCTGCAGAGAGGTGTGTAAGACTACAACTCTGCTTCCTGGTCCCAACCCTGGATAGTCACGGTTTGGAGGATTTAAGAAAATTGGCCAGATTTCTAGAAATGAGAGCTGCTCCATCCAAAGTGGGATGGCTGCCGTCTCTCCTAACAAGACCAGGTTTTCCCCAGAAGCTTTGCCAATTATCTATGAAGCCCACCTCATTTTTTGGACACCACTCAGACAGCCAGCAATTCAAGGAGAACATGCGGCTAAACATGTCACTCCCGGTCTGATTGGGGAGGGGCCCAGAGAAAACTACAGAGTCCGACATTGTTTTTGCAAAGTTACACACCGATTCAATGTTAATTTTAGTGACCTCCGATTGGCGTAACCGGGTGTCATTACTGCCGACGTGAATTACAATCTTACCAAATTTACGCTTAGCCTTAGCCAGCAGTTTCAAATTTCCTTCAATGTCGCCTGCTCTGGCCCCCGGAAGACAATTGACTATGGTTGCTGGTGTCGCTAACTTCACATTTCTCAAAACAGAGTCGCCAATAACCAGAGTTTGATCCTCGGCGGGTGTATCGTCGAGTGGGGAAAAACGGTTAAAGATGTGAACGGGTTGGCGGTGTACACGGGGCTTCTGTTTAGGGCTACGCTTCCTCCTCACAGTCACCCAGTCGGCCTGCTTTCCCGGCTGCTCGGGATCTGCCAGGGGGGAACTAACGGCGGCTAAGCTACCTTGGTCCGCACCGACTACAGGGGCCTTGCTAGCTGTAGAATTTTCCACGGTGCGGAGCCGAGTCTCCAATTCGCCCAGCCTGGCCTCCAAAGCTACGAATAAGCTACACTTATTACAAGTACCATTACTGCTAAAGGAGGCCGAGGAATAACTAAACATTTCACACCCAGAGCAGAAAAGTGCGGGAGAGACAGGAGAAGCCGCCATGCTAAATCGGCTAAGAGCTAGTAGCTACGCTAAGCTAGCGGATTCCTAAAAACACGCAAAGCGAATAATGTGTAAATAATTTAGAGGTGATTCAGCAGAAGGAGTGCTTTAGTTAAGGCACGTAAAGATTACACTGGGAAACAAATCGTAATCTAGATAACTAGATCAATCTAACTGCGCAGATCAAACAGCTAACAGATACAGAAAAACACCGCTGTGCTCCGGAACAAGAAGTGATACAATACCGCAGTGAGAGCCGACCACCAGTAGAGTCAAGTAAAAAAGTAAAAAAAAAAAAAAAAAAATAAAAAGGTAAAAAAGTAAAAAAGTCTTGAAAAAGACTATTAGTTCAAAGTCCAAAGCAGCAGGTAGCAGTCTCTGTGTAAACAGTCCCAACAGAGAGCCAAAATTAACAGATACAGCAAAACACCGCTGTGCTCCGGAACAGGAAGTGATACAATACCGCAGTGAGAGCCAAACTCAGAGCCAAAGACAGGAAATGGAGGAATGATTTGGGCTTTTTTTCCATCAGAATTTTTTCAGAAACTGTTAGAGACAAGCAGCTGGAAACCATTTGAAAAATTTATCTGGCTTTCGGTGAAAATTTTACGGGCTTCACAGAGAATAAGGAGTGTTACTACAGCTTTAAGGACGCCCCACAATGGCACACGGCGCGCCGCGCTCCGAGCCGCCATCGAGAGGCAGAAAACACCACATCATTTCTAAACGGATGGCTGTGTGGAGCTGGGACCGTCGTGAGCAATTTCTCTGGTTATCACAAGAGCTGGACATCAGCCATTTTCCGGCAAATTTCACTTTTAACGAGATTTTGTGATTGAAAGCCGCTCGGAGGCTTCGCGCATCACGACCGATTCGCTGATCGAGCGAGACAAAGGAACACCTCCGTTTCGGAGTGTCAGAGGACAAGTTGGGACATGTCTATCTTGGCTTTCAATACTTACCAGCCCAGTGAGTATAAGAGAAATTGTGGAGAGCTGGGCATGTCCCAACTTGTCCCCTGGCACTCCGAAACGGAGGTGTTCCTTTGTCTTGCTCGATCAGCGAATCGATCAGCGCGGCTTTCCACGACAAAATCTCTTGTTAAAAGTGAAATCTGCCGGAAAATGGCTGATGTCCAGCTCTTGTGATAACCAGAGAAATTGCACACAATGGTCCCGACTCCACACAGCCATCCGTTTAGAAATGATGTGGTTTTTTCTGCCTCTCGATGGCGGCTCAGAGCGCGGCGCGCCGTGCACCATTGTGGGCAGTTCTTAAAGCTGTAGTAACACTCCTTATTCTCTGTGAAGCCCGTAAAATTTTCACCGAAAGCCAGATAAATTTTTCTAATGGTTTCCAGCTGCATGTCTCTAACAGTTTCTGAAAAAATTCTGATGGAAAAAAAGCCCAAATCATTTCGCCATTTCCTGACAATGAAAATCCGACGAGGGGGCTGGACCACTCCTCCCACAAGGCGTGCTCACAGGCGAATGACGCAACCGACAGGCGTGTAAAAACTCACGCATGCGCACGAAGGTTCAAGCTTGGCTGACGTAAAAACATATGAATCAAATCCATATAGTTTTTGAAAAAAATAAAAAGGTACGATACTTTTCTCACAGACCTCGTATACCAGGTTTGTTCAAGACTGACAAAGATGGATGAAGAAGTTAGATTAGATAGAACTTTACTGATCCCTTGGGAAGACTACAGCATTGTATAGCAGCACACAAGATAAGAAGCACACAGAGCATCAAAGGTGAAAGTAAAAAACAATTTGCAACATGTAAATACAAATACCAGACATACTGATCGATACTGGTTTACTGGCTACTACTGTTGCTCTCCTTCCCGTCCTCTGTCTTCCTGTTACTCCTCCTCCCCCTGAGTGAGGAGTTGTACAGTCTGATGGTCTGAGGGACAAAGGAGTTTTTCAGTCTGTTGGTCCTGCACTTGGGAAGGAGCAGTCTGTGGCTGAAGAGGCTCCTCTGGTTGCTGATGACTGTGTGCAGAGGGAGACTGGCATCATCATTACATTATCGGACATTACTACGATGCTTCAAAACGCACCCCCCCCCCCCCCCCCATTTGCTGTTCGGGATAAAACGGGAAGGAATGGCGCTCTGTGGAATAGCCCCATTACTGCATCTCAGTGAATTCCTAGGTCTGTCAAGGATATACTTGTATTCTGGTTCCTATCTTATGAACACTTGCATGGACTGGGTATTAGTAAAGGTCATAAGTGTCTTCAGTGCAGATGCAGCTCGTACATAAGGGTGAAAGAGGAAAAGGGTGGAGGGAATTTTTCTGTCACATTCTTCCACACCATGACCAGCAGTACTGGCCAATCTACAAGGTTGTCCCGCCTTTGAATATTATTGTCCAATCAGTGTCGAGTTGTGTTTCTTGAAATCATCCTGAGTGCTCTCAAAGACTTTCATGTAAAATGTTTTTTCTTCAAACTGCAGGCACTCCAGTGTTATTTGTATGGTTTCCTGAGGGCGTGCACTAACATCCTTACACCATATCAATCAATCAATCAATTTTTTTAATATAGCGCCAAATCACAACAAACAGTTGCCCCAAGGCGCTTTATATTGTAAGGCAAGGCCATACAATAATTATGTAAAACCCCAACGGTCAAAACGACCCCCTGTGAGCAAGCACTTGGCTACAGTGGGAAGGAAAAACTCCCTTTTAACAGGAAGAAACCTCCAGCAGAACCAGGCTCAGGGAGGGGCAGTCTTCTGCTGGGACTGGTTGGGGCTGAGGGAGAGAACCAGGAAAAAGACATGCTGTGGAGGGGAGCAGAGATCAATCACTAATGATTAAATGCAGAGTGGTGCATACAGAGCAAAAAGAGAAAGAAACAGTGCATCATGGGAACCCCCCAGCAGTCTACGTCTATAGCAGCATAACTAAGGGATGGTTCAGGGTCACCTGATCCAGCCCTAACTATAAGCTTTAGCAAAAAGGAAAGTTTTAAGCCTAATCTTAAAAGTAAAGAGGGTGTCTGTCTCCCTGATCTGAATTGGGAGCTGGTTCCACAGGAGAGGAGCCTGAAAGCTGAAGGCTCTGCCTCCCATTCTACTCTTACAAACCCTAGGAACTACAAGTAAGCCTGCAGTCTGAGAGCGAAGCGCTCTATTGGGGTGATATGGTACTACGAGGTCCCTAAGATAAGATGGGACCTGATTATTCAAAACCTTATAAGTAAGAAGAAGAATTTTAAATTCTATTCTAGAATTAACAGGAAGCCAATAAAGAGAGGCCAATATGGGTGAGATATGCTCTCTCCTTCTAGTCCCCGTCAGTACTCTAGCTGCAGCATTTTGAATTAACTGAAGGCTTTTTAGGGAACTTTTAGGACAACCTGATAATAATGAATTACAATAGTCCAGCCTAGAGGAAATAAATGCATGAATTAGTTTTTCAGCATCACTCTGAGACAAGACCTTTCTGATTTTAGAGATATTGCGTAAATGCAAAAAAGCAGTCCTACATATTTGTTTAATATGCACTTTGAATGACATATCCTGATCAAAAATGACTCCAAGATTTCTCACAGTATTACTAGAGGTCATGGTAATGCCATCCAGAGTAAGGATCTGGTTAGACACCATGTTTCTAAGATTTGTGGGGCCAAGTACAATAACTTCAGTTTTATCTGAGTTTAAAAGCAGGAAATTAGAGGTCATCCATGTCTTTATGTCTGTAAGACAATCCTGCAGTTTAGCTAATTGGTGTGTGTCCTCTGGCTTCATGGATAGATAAAGCTGGGTATCATCTGCATAACAATGAAAATTTAAGCAATACCGTCTAATAATACTGCCTAAGGGAAGCATGTATAAAGTGAATAAAATTGGTCCTAGCACAGAACCTTGTGGAACTCCATAATTAACTTTAGTCTGTGAAGAAGATTCCCCATTTACATGAACAAATTGTAATCTATTAGACAAATATGATTCAAACCACCGCAGCGCAGTGCCTTTAATACCTATGGCATGCTCTAATCTCTGTAAAAAAAATTTATGGTCAACAGTATCAAAAGCAGCACTGAGGTCTAACAGAACAAGCACAGAGATGAGTCCACTGTCCGAGGCCATAAGAAGATCATTTGTAACCTTCACTAATGCTGTTTCTGTACTATGATGAATTCTAAACCCTGACTGAAACTCTTCAAATAGACCATTCCTCTGCAGATGATCAGTTAGCTGTTTTACAACTACCCTTTCAAGAATTTTTGAGAGAAAAGGAAGGTTGGAGATTGGCCTATAATTAGCTAAGATAGCTGGGTCAAGTGATGGCTTTTTAAGTAATGGTTTAATTACTGCCACCTTAAAAGCCTGTGGTACATAGCCAACTAACAAAGATAGATTGATCATATTTAAGATCGAAGCATTAAATAATGGTAGAGCTTCCTTGAGCAGCCTGGTAGGAATGGGGTCTAATAAACATGTTGATGGTTTGGATGAAGTAACTAATGAAAATAACTCAGACAGAACAATCGGAGAGAAGGAGTCTAACCAAATACCGGCATCACTGAAAGCAGCCAAAGATAACGATACATCTTTGGGATGGTTATGAGTAATTTTTTCTCTAATAGTCAAAATTTTGTTAGCAAAGGAAGTCATGAAGTCATTACTAGTTAAAGTTAATGGAATACTCAGCTCAATAGAGCTCTGACTCTTTGTCAGCCTGGCTACAGTGCTGAAAAGAAACCTGGGGTTGTTCTTATTTTGTTCAATTAGTGATGAGTAGAAAGATGTCCTAGCTTCACGAAGGGCTTTCTTATAGAGCAACAAACTCTTTTTCCAGGCTAAGTGAAGATCTTCTAAATTAGTGAGACGCCATTTCCTCTCCAACTTACGGGTTATCTGCTTTAAGCTACGAGTTTGTGAGTTATACCACGGAGTCAGGCACTTCTGATTTAAAGCTCTCTTTTTTAGAGGAGCTACAGCATCCAAAGTTGTCTTCAATGAGGATGTAAAACTATTGACGAGATACTCTATCTCACTTACAGAGTTTAGGTAGCTACTCTGCACTGTGTTGGTATATGGCATTAGAGAACATAAAGAAGGAATCATATCCTTAAACCTAGTTACAGCGCTTTCTGAAAGACTTCTAGTGTAATGAAACTTATTCCCCACTGCTGGGTAGTCCATCAGAGTAAATGTAAATGTTATTAAGAAATTATCAGACAGAAGGGAGTTTTCAGGGAATACTGTTAAGTCTTCTATTTCCATACCATAAGTCAGAACAAGATCTAAGATATGATTAAAGTGGTGGGTGGACTCATTTACTTTTTGAGCAAAGAAGCCAATAGAGTCTAATAATAGATTAAATGCAGTGTTGAGGCTGTCATTCTCAGCATCTGTGTGGATGTTAAAATCGCCCACTATAATTATCTTATCTGAGCTAAGCACTAAGTCAGACAAAAGGTCTGAAAATTCACAGAGAAACTCACAGCCTGGGGGGGGGGGGGGGGGGGGGGGGGGGCACAGCTGGTCACACGATTCAAGATCAACATGGCTACATGGCTCATTACACCAACTCGTCTCATCTCAACAAATACCGTTCAGATTTGGAAACAAGGATCTGCAGGTGGGCGTGGCTAGTAAGGTAATGACTGATGGCTTCACCTGCCCGTAATACGTGCTGAGAGACCAGCCGTGTGCTAACTGAGCAAACTCCCAGCTATAAGGGACTATAATGTGCCAACTTTGTGAGCAGAACTCAAAGTGAAGGCAGAGTACCAGCTCAACCTGCATTATTTAATTTGATGTGATTTATTTATTATTAAAATGTCATGATGTAAAACAATACAATAATATTTGATGGAGTTGGTTGGTTGGTTTTATTGTGGTAAAAAATTCCTGTATTTAAAATGCACACATAAATAATCACTGAGGATAACACAAAGTATAAAACACACATTTCCAATTTCCAACCAAACAATAAAATATAACAGGTATATAAATAAAATGTGGCAGAGAGAGTAGGACTGCAATCTAGAAACTACGATGATTGCAGAGCTAAGTAGGAGTCAGACATCTGGGTTTACAATTGACCTGGATCAAGACTAAGATCCAGGCTTTGGGTGATTTCCTGGACTCAGCCATCAGACATACAGCTGTTTGTGCTGAAAAGTGTTGAATTTGTTTAAAGATTCATTGTGATGTTCATGTTTCTAAGAGTTCAGCCCTATGAAGCCTTGAACCGTCTGGTTACGAGGTCACTAACCAGTTTTTGTGATGCTGATATCGTCTCAGGAGAATGACGATCCAAGTCTATAGTAGGGAGGGGTGCGATTTCAAAAAATTTGTAAATCTATAAATGGTTGCATGGAATATGGAAATATACACGGAATAAACCATAGCAGGATAAGTTTTGGGTCATTTTTTTTCCAAAAACCCATATGGACGGAGCCAGTGAAGATATCAGGTTCAAAAATCACCAAAAATATCGACGAAAATGTCATATCTTGAGAACTGCTGCACCTAGAGACTTGAAATTTGCCTCCAAATGTTGCTTGACCCCAAGTTTATATTCAACTTCTATAGTAACAATAAGCCTATCTGGTGTTTTTTTTTAAGAGTAATTGACAAAAAACCCCATTTCAGTACAATTGTAACAAACAAAATCTATGTAGTTTTTATTTCAGTAACATCAGTTGAGTATAATCATCACATGTAAAGAATGACATGGCCACAATGAACTAATTATAATCAACAGAGTGGTTTTCTACGTCAACAGCACATATACGACACACGCGTTACTTGAAATTTCAAAACGCTCCGTCCATATGGGTTTTTGGAACCAAATGACCCAAAAATTACACTATTATGTTTATTCCGTGTATATTTCCATATTCCATGCAAAAATTTATAGATTTCAAAAAATTTTGAAATAACACCCCTCCCTATCTATAGGTTCCTGGTACTTCCAGTCTTGCTGTAGGTTGTAAGACTTGGGGCCAAATCCATTAACTGTTTGTATCCTGTTCCCACACATGAACTGAAATTTATGAATGGAAATGAAAAATGAGGTGAAACAAAATTTAACATAAAACAAAGCAGCCAGTGTCAAGAGTTACATACATTATTAACATCAAAGTATTATTTGGGGTCATGCAAACACACCTGTGTGTACAACTGTATAGGCTCCACCCCCTGTGTTCCTTAATTGGAATAAGCAGGCATAGAAAATGAATGAATAAATTTGATCTGCCCTATTATTTTACTTTTTTACATATTGTTGCTTCTGGGTGCTATAAATACAGTACTGCGTGTTACTCGTTAGCCTCCATTACATTTTCACATTCAGTACATTTACTTTTGTTTGAGACTCCAGAACCAAGACGACCAAATAAACATTTTTCCTTTTCTTCACCTCTGTGGTGGGTGTTTCAGTTTTGCAATCGATGAAATTTTGTTTCTTTTGGGGTTTTTTCATTGCCATGTGGTGCACGCAGAGTTTTTATTTGCAAATGATTACTTGAAGGTGTGTCTGCATTCATTCATGACTAAAGATGGGTGTGGAAGGCAAAGATTGAGATTTACAAAAGCATGGCTTTAGAACTGGGGAAAAGAATGCAAATGCACATTTCTGCCTTTGTGTGTACACACAGGTTTAGCATTGAGTTTTCTGCAGGTGGCCTCTGGACTTGAGCAAGTGCCCAAAGACAACAAAGGGTTATTAGGGAGACTCAGATGAGCTGTACTACTAGTTTTGGGAGGGAACGTCAACTTTGGCATTTTTGCACATGGCATGTTTCTCTGAGCAGGATCCAACACGCTGGTGTGTCGGTGTTGGAGATCCCAGCAAAGGGAAGAGGCCAATGGGACGCCCCCACATCACCTGGCTGCAGCTGATGGATGGGGACTTTTTGGAGTTAAGGGCACCTGCATGTTTGCCATTTGGGATCCGAAATACACTCAACAAAAATATAAACGCAACACTTTTGGTTTTGCTCCCATTTTGTATGAGATGAACTCAAAGATCTAAAACTTTTTCCACATACACAATATCACCATTTCCCTCAAATATTGTTCACAAACCAGTCTAAATCTGTGATAGTGAGCACTTCTCCTTTGCTGAGATAATCCATCCCACCTCACAGGTGTGCCATATCAAGATGCTGATTAGACACCATGATTAGTGCACAGGTGTGCCTTAGACTGCCCACAATAAAAGGCCACTCTGAAAGGTGCAGTTTTATCACACAGCACAATGCCACAGATGTTGCAAGATTTGAGGGAGCGTGCAATTGGCATGCTGACAGCAGGAATGTCAACCAGAGCTGTTGCTCGTGTATTGAATGTTCATTTCTCTACCATAAGCCGTCTCCAAAGGCGTTTCAGAGAATTTGGCAGTACATCCAACCAGCCTCACAACCGCAGACCACGTGTAACCACACCAGCCCAGGACCTCCACATCCAGCATGTTCACCTCCAAGCTCGTCTGAGACCAGCCACTCGGACAGCTGCTGAAACAATCAGTTTGCATAACCAAAGAATTTCTGAACAAACTGTCAGAAACCGTCTCAGGGAAGCTCATCTGCATGCTCGTCGTCCTCAACGGGGTCTCGACCTGACTCCAGTTCGTCGTCGTAACCGACTTGAGTGGGCAAATGCTCACATTCGCTGGCATTTGGCACGTTGGAGAGGTGTTCTCTTCAAGGATGAATCCTGGTTCACACTGTCCAGGGCAGATGGCAGACAGCGTGTGTGGCGTCGTGTGGGTGAGCGGTTTTCTGATGTCAATGTTGTGGATCGAGTGGCCCATGGTCGCGGTGGGGTTATGGTATGGGCAGGCATCTGTTATGGACGAAGAACACAGGTGCATTTTATTGATGGCATTTTGAATGCACAGAGATACCGTGACGAGATCCTGAGGCCCATTGTTGTGCCATACATCCAAGAACATCACCTCATGTTGCAGCAGGATAATGCACGGCCCCATGTTGCAAGGATCTGTACACAATTCTTGGAAGCTGAAAATGTCCCAGTTCTTGCATGGCCGGCATACTCACCGGACATGTCACCCATTGAGCATGTTTGGGATGCTCTGGACCGGCGTATACGACAGCGTGTACCAGTTCCTGCTAATATCCAGCAACTTCGCACAGCCATTGAAGAGGAGTGGACCAACATTCCACAGGCCACAATTGACAACCTGATCAACTCTATGCGAAGGAGATGTGTTGCACTGCATGAGGCAAATGGTGGTCACACCAGATACTGACTGGTATCCCCCCCAATAAAACAAAACTGCACCTTTCAGAGTGGCCTTTTATTGTGGGCAGTCTAAGGCACACCTGTGCACTAATCATGGTGTCTAATCAGCATCTTGATATGGCACACCTGTGAGGTGGGATGGATTATCTCAGCAAAGGAGAAGTGCTCACTATCACAGATTTAGACTGGTTTGTGAACAATATTTGAGGGAAATGGTGATATTGTGTATGTGGAAAAAGTTTTAGATCTTTGAGTTCATCTCATACAAAATGGGAGCAAAACCAAAAGTGTTGCGTTTATATTTTTGTTGAGTATAGTTATGGATGGAGGTGGATCATCATCACGCGTTAAGCACAAGTGCCTGATACCTGACAAATTATTATATTTATTTCATCAAAAGTGTTGTGTGGGCCGCCAGAAGAGGAGGTACTGCTGGCCCACCACCAGAGGGCGCCCTGCCTGGAGTGCGGGCTCCAGGCACCAGAGGGCGCAGCCGCCTCACAGGAGCAGCCAGGGTGACAGCTGTCATGCATCACCTGCAACAGCTGTTACCAATCAGCAGGGGTACATCAGCAGGACGACGTCTCCACCTCTTTGCCGAGATATCGTTCTACCTGGAAGGTAACATTCTCAGCTAACTGTGTGACAGTAACCTTTTGTGACTTTTGTGCGTTGTATAACAGACTCCTTTTCCAACGAGAGGTGGAGGTAGTTTTCCTGCCGTGCGGATTGCTGGGTGCAAACACGCCCACATTTAATTGTTTCTTTGTTCCTCGCCAGCAGTACCAGGTCCGACACGCGGAGGCAGTGGCCACCTGGGAATTCGGGACTTGGCGGCTCCAGTATTCCCGGGGTCTGGTGGCGGAGGAAATCGTGTGGTTCCGGTTCTGCTTTGGACGGACGTCTCCTATCTTCGAGCCTGCCCACACGACACCTTTTGTGATTTGGCTTTTTGTCCATTGTTGTAATCTGTTGTATTTGTTGTGCCCATTCACAACAGTAAAGTGTTGTTATTTGACTTCCTCCATTGTCCGTTCATTTGCGCCCCCTGTTGTGGGTCCGTGTACCTACACTTTCCCAACAGGATATCTCGGCCAACGTCATGGACCCCGTGGGGCGTCAACCGGCTGTTGAACGGCCAATGGAAGAGCAGGGCGCACAGGCGTCTGCAGGAGGAATGATCGGTGAGTTGCAGCGAATCCTCACCGCTTTTACGGCTCGGCTGGATCTGATGACCGAGCAGAACGTCCTCCTTAACCGCAGGGTGGAGGCTCTCGCCGCGCAGGTGGAAGCGCGCCCTCAGGGCGCTGCTGCGGCTCCCCCTCCTGTCGATCCTGTGCGCAACAGTGACGTTCCACAGGTCGTTCAACGACCCCTCCCACCTTCCCCTGAAGCATACATAAGCCCTCCGGAGCCGTACGGGGGTTGTGTGGAGACATGCGCGGACTTTCTTATGCAGTGTTCGCTCGTCTTCGCACAACGTCCCGTCATGTACGTGACTGATGCTAGTAAGATAGCTTATGTAATTAATCTGCTTCGCGGCAAGGCACGCGCTTGGGCTACAGCGCTTTGGGAGCAAAATTCACGGCTCCTTCTGATATATGATGGGTTTGTGAGGGAGTTCAGAACAGTGTTCGATCACCCAAATAGAGAGACTGCTTCAGCCGTGCTGCTGTCAATGAGACAGGGGTGCCGGAGCGCAGCTGTTTATGCAGTCGACTTCCGCATCGCGGCTGCGAGGTCCGGCTGGAATAACATTGCCCTTCGTGCCGCCTTCGTAAACGGACTGTCGTTGGTCCTGAAGGAGCTCCTGGTGGCCAAGGACGAACCGCGGGATTTAGACGGGCTTATTGATCTCGTTATCCGATTAGACAATCGGTTAGAGGAACGCCGTCGGGAGCGAGGCGAAGGACGTGACCGGATACGCGCCGCCCCTCTCCCTTCCGGGTTCGAAAAGGGGCCGCCCTCCCCACGCTCCACAGCCGCAGCGCTTTGTGGGGCAACAGCTCCCCCTGGTGACATTGTTAGGGAAACGCACAGGGCCAAAATGGGGAGGCTGATCCGTGGAGAGTGTTTTCTCTGCAGCTCAACAGAGCACACACAGAGAGACTGCCCCAAACGGCCAAAACGTCAACACTCACCCTTAGAGACTGGGCTAAGGGGGGGGTCAAGACATTCAAGTGAGACACACACAAATTGCCACACGACTCCCAGTCACAATCCTGAGCGGGGATTTAACCCTTCAAGCCCGAGCACTGGTGGACACGGGGTCAGAAGGGAATCTGCTAGACAGCAGATGGGCAAAGGAGGTAGGGCTCCCTCTGGTGGCGCTTCCTTCGCCATTGCAGGTGCGGGCACTAGATGGCACCCTCCTCCCTTTACTCACACACAAGACACAACCAGTAACTCTGGTGGTGTCTGGAAACCACCGGGAGGAGATTGAGTTTTTTGTAACTCCTTCTACCGCCCGCGTGATTTTGGGCATCCCATGGATGTTAAAGCACAATCCCCGGATCGATTGGCCGTCTGGGGTGGTGGTTCAGTGGAGCGAAACCTGCCATCGGGTGTGTTTAGGATCCTTGGTTCCTCCCGGTTCCCAGGCTAAGGAGGAGGTCAAAGTCCCTCCCAATCTGACGGCAGTGCCGGTTGAGTACCACGATCTTGCTGACGTCTTCAGCAAGGATCTGGCACTCACCCTTCCCCCGCACCGTCCGTACGATTGTGCCATTGATTTGGTTCCAGGCGCTGAGTTCCCGTCCAGCAGGCTGTACAACCTCTCACGACCTGAGCGCGAATCAATGGAGACCTACATCCGGGACTCATTAGCTGCCGGGCTGATCTGGAACTCCACCTCCCCGATGGGGGCAGGTTTCTTTTTTGTGGGCAAGAAAGATGGCGGACTTCGTCCATGTATTGATTACAGGGGGCTGAATGAGATTACGGTTCGCAACCGATACCCGTTGCCATTATTAGATTCCGTGTTCACCCCCCTGCATGGAGCCAAAATCTTTACTAAGCTGGATCTTAGAAATGCGTATCACCTGGTTCGGATCCGGAAGGGAGACGAATGGAAGACGGCATTCAACACCCCATTAGGTCACTTTGAGTACCTGGTCATGCCGTTCGGCCTCACAAACGCCCCCGCGACGTTCCAAGCATTAGTTAATGATGTCTTGCGGGATTTCCTGCACCGATTCGTCTTCGTATATCTAGACGATATACTCATGTTTTCTCCGGATCCTGAGACTCATGTCCGGCATGGACGTCAGGTCCTGCAGCGGTTGTTGGAGAACCGGCTGTTTGTGAAGGGCGAGAAGTGTGAGTTTCACCGCACATCTTTGTCCTTCCTGGGGTTTATCATCTCCCCCAACTCCGTCGCTCCTGATCCGGCCAAGGTTGCGGTGGTGAGAGACTGGCCCCAACCCACTAGCCGTAGGAAGCTGCAACAGTTTCTCGGCTTTGCAAATTTCTACAGGAGGTTCATTAAGGGCTACAGTCAGGTAGTTAGCCCCCTGACAGCCCTGACCTCACCAAAAGTCCCCTTCACCTGGTCGGATCGTTGCGATGCCACATTCAAGGAGTTGAAACGGCGCTTCTCGTCTGCACCCGTTCTGGTGCAGCCCGATCCTAGTCGCCAGTTAGTGGTTGAAGTGGACGCCTCGGACTCAGGGATAGGAGCCGTGCTTTCCCAGAGCGGGAAGACCGATAAGGTCCTTCACCCGTGTGCCTATTTTTCCCGCAGGTTGACCCCGGCCGAACGGAACTATGACGTCGGCAATCGAGAACTCCTTGCGGTGAAAGAGGCTCTTGAAGAGTGGAGACATCTGTTGGAGGGAACGTCCGTGCCATTCACGGTTTTCACTGACCACCGGAACCTGGAGTATATCAGGACCGCCAGGCGGCTGAACCCCAGGCAAGCCCGCTGGTCACTGTTCTTCGGCCGTTTTGACTTCCGGATCACCTACCGTCCCGGGACCAAGAACCAGAGATCGGATGCCTTGTCCTGGGTACATGAAGATGAAGTCAAAGCGGAGTTGTCGGATCCACCGGAACCCATCATCCCGGAGTCCACTATCGTGGCCACCCTCACCTGGGACGTAGAGAGAACCGTCCGGGAGGCCCTGGCACGAAGCCCGGACCCCGGAACTGGGCCGAAGAACAAACTATACATCCCACCAGAAGCTAGGGCTGCAGTCCTGGACTTCTGTCACGGCTCCAAGCTCTCCTGTTATCCAGGGGTGCGAAGAACCGTGGCAGTTGTCCGGCAGCACTTCTGGTGGGCGTCCCTAGAGGCCGACGTCCGGGATTATATCCAGGCCTGCACCACCTGCGCCAGGGGCAAGGCTGACCATCGCAGGGCATCAGGTCTACTCCAGCCGCTGCCTGTGCCTCATCGCCCCTGGTCCCACATCGGCCTGGATTTTGTCACGGGCCTCCCGCCGTCCCAGGGTAACACCACCATCCTCACGATAGTGGACCGATTCTCCAAGGCGGCCCACTTCGTGGCCCTCCCGAAGCTCCCAACAGCCCAGGAGACAGCGGACCTCCTGGTCCACCACGTCGTCCGGCTGCATGGGATTCCAACAGACATCGTCTCCGATCGTGGTCCCCAGTTCTCCTCGCAAGTCTGGAGGAGTTTCTGCCGGGAACTGGGGGCCACGGTGAGTCTCTCGTCCGGGTACCACCCTCAGACCAACGGGCAAGCAGAACGGGTAAACCAGGAGGTGGAGCAGGCCTTGCGCTGCGTGACTGCCGCACACCCGGCGGCCTGGAGTACCCATTTGGCCTGGATCGAGTATGCCCATAACAGCCAGGTGTCTTCAGCCACCGGCCTCTCCCCTTTTGAGGTATGTCTGGGGTATCAGCCCCCGTTGTTTCCGGTGGTTGAGGGAGAGGTCGGTGTGCCCTCGGTCCAGGCCCACCTACGGAAGTGCCGTCGGGTGTGGCGTGCCGCCCGTTCTGCTTTGCTAAAGGCCCGAACGAGGGCAAAAGCCCATGCAGACCGTCGGCGGACCCCGGCCCCTGCGTATCGGCCAGGGCAGGAGGTGTGGTTATCCACAAAGGACATCCCCCTCAAAGTGGACTCCCCCATGTTACAGGACCGTTACATCGGCCCATTCAAGATCCTGAAGGTCATCAGTCCAGCCGCAGTGAGGCTTCAGCTGCCGGCCTCACTGCGGATCCATCCTGTGTTTCATGTGTCCCGGATTAAACCTCATCACTCCTCACCCCTCTGTACTCCGGGTCCGGCGCCGCCTCCTGCCCGGATCATCGATGGCGAGCCGGCTTGGACTGTACGCCGGCTTTTGGATGTCCGTAGGATGGGCCGGGGCTTCCAGTATTTGGTGGACTGGGAGGGGTACGGCCCCGAAGAACGCTCCTGGGTGAAGAGGAGCTTCATCCTGGACCCGGCCCTCCTGGCCGATTTCTACCGCCGCCACCCGGACAAGCCTGGTCGGGCGCCAGGAGGCGCCCGTTGAGGGGGGGGGGGGGGGTCCTGTTGTGTGGGCCACCAGAAGAGGAGGTACTGCTGGCCCACCACCAGAGGGCGCCCTGCCTGGAGTGCGGGCTCCAGGCACCAGAGGGCGCAGCCGCCTCACAGGAGCAGCCAGGGTGACAGCTGTCACGCATCACCTGCAACAGCTGTTACCAATCAGCAGGGGTACATCAGCAGGACGACGTCTCCACCTCTTTGCCGAGATATCATTCTACCTGGAAGGTAACATTCTCAGCTAACTGTGTGACAGTAACCTTTTGTGACTTTTGTGCGTTGTATAACAGACTCCTTTTCCAACGAGAGGTGGAGGTAGTTTTCCTGCCGTGCGGATTGCTGGGTGCAAACGCGCCCACATTTAATTGTTTCTTTGTTCCTCGCCAGCAGTACCAGGTCCGACACGCGGAGGCAGTGGCCACCTGGGAATTCGGGACTTGGTGGCTCCAGTATTCCCGGGGTCTGGTGGCGGAGGAAATCATGTGGTTCCGGTTCTGCTTTGGACGGACGTCTCCTATCTTCGAGCCTGCCCACACGACACCTTTTGTGATTTGGGTTTTTGTCCATTGTTGTAATCTGTTGTATTTGTTGTGCCCATTCACAACAGTAAAGTGTTGTTATTTGACTTCCTCCATTGTCCGTTCATTTGCGCCCCCTGTTGTGGGTCCGTGTACCTACACTTTCCCAACAAAAAGAAGATGATGATAACTGATGCAAGTCACTGACAACAAGACGGCAGCTGTAATGTAAACTATGAATGGAATAAGGTTGCAAAGACCAGTCTGGGAATCAAATCATGCATATTTCATGCAAAATTTGAATTTAGGAATTTTATAATTTCTCAGACGTTTCCTTCTATCTTATGACTTGGTCTTTGAGTGCTCTACGAAAACAGGACAGGTTTTAATGTGACAGTGGGCAGTTGGAAGTTCTCATATTCCTGCAGTGGTATCAACATGAATTGTGATTGTAAGGGGGAAAAAAGACATACCATATTTTCTGGAGTATAAGTTGCACCTTTTTCTGTATTTTCAGCTCTTTCATTTGGGATTTTTGTGCATTGTTGTAGTTTAATTATTATTAGTAAGACCCTTCGGCTGCTCCCTTGGTTTCACTCGGGGTTGCCACAGCAGATCCGAGGTGGATCTGCATGCTGAACTGGCCCAAGTTTTACCCTGGATGCTGTTCCTGATGCAACTCCACATTCCACAGAGCAACCGGCAGTGGTGGGGTTTGAACTGGGAACCTTCTGCACTGAAACCATGCATCTTAACCACTTCATCACCACCCCAGGAGTTTCATTTTTATTATTGGCATTTATTCTTTTATTATTGTAGCTTATTTTGTTTAGTACTTTAATTCCTGCGAAGGTCCTATATACATAGTTATAATTACTGTTATTAATGATGAACATGTGACTTATCAGTATGTAGTTCACACCGGAGTGCAAGTCGCAGGATCTCCCAAACTAATAAAACAAAACAAAACTGACTTATGCTCTGGAAAATATGAAAACTAAAAATGAAGGAACAATGTGCGTGATTGATGAATTGTGTTTTTTTAAGATGATTTTATTTAATATTCCTCTTTTATTCTACTTTCTGCTGCCCTCACTTGCTGTCATTCGGTGTCAAGTACCCCTTGCAGCATGGCACCTGATTTTTGGACAATTCTCTCGAGGTTCTTTGTGTGCGAGTCACTCTTTCCAATAAACAATAATTCAAACTATAGCTTCAGTTAGAATATTTTTTTCCCTGCCCCAATGTTTAAATGTTTCATTTGGGCCTCTGAGTGGGACTCAAATACCAAGGATGCAGGGTCAAGGCATGAGAACTTGGATTTGCAAGCCTGGGACTCGATCAGACTGGAATACTAGGAATGATCTTCAAGCAGTGGAACAGAGATGTAAAAACTAAAGCCAAATCTCACTCACCTTCTCAAGTACAGCAATCAGGTCATCTATCGAGTCTGCAAAGATCACAGCATCATCCGCCAAGTCAAGGACACAAAACATTTCCTGAACAGACAACACCGCAAAAATGAAGCATTTGGCCATCCAACAAAAATGTGCATGTTTCAATGGGCACGTTTTGAAAGTAGTCGAACTGCAAACCAAAGGCACGTGAGCAGAAAAACATCCTTGTTGTAGAATGTTTGTTGTCAGAACACAAGAAGAAAGCTAACTAGAAATTGGATGTTCTTGTTGGCTTTTGCACCTTAATTACTGCTACAGAACATCAGAAGCTACAGTGATGCACTTTACACATCGTCATAGGTGCACAACACCAATACCAATAATTAAAAAAAAAAGGTTGACTTCTTTCAAACATTACAACGCTAATGAATTAACCATATTTTGGTTGTTAACAGACACTACATCACCTAATCTACTGGAATAATGGAAACATAACAGAGATAAAAGCCATTCCTACTTGCTGCTATTCACGAAGCCCAGATGTGCCGTTGTGTAACAAATGTGGTTACATTTCTCACATTTACTTGCAAAGTTTACTTAAGTGTGATTTTGTGTCGTGTGACTTGTATTTAAAGTGATCATTTCGGTGCAGTCGCGGTAAAATCACACTGGGCTGCAGCTGCGCGTGCACATCATGCAGTTGTCAAAAAACAGCCTTGTGCACTGCTTCAGTGACAAACCCAGGGCCGTCGTATTGAATTTATCCTGACAGGTGTTGTGTGTTGGGGGGTGTGGCTGGACATTTTGGTGTTCTTTTCTTTTCTTTGCTCTCCAGGTGGTATGAAAACTGATTTGTCTGTGGAGAAGGTGCTGACAGAAGAGTCCTTCACCCTCATCAACATTATGTGCAGCACCTGTGAATGGTGCTCACGTGCAGCCTTAAAGACTTTCAGCTGAAGCAGATAATGAGATGGGGTTCTGCATTTAAGCCATGTGTGATTCAAGCAGAATTGCCGGGAACTCGACCTTGTGATGTTCGTTTGTGAGACGCTGAGGACCGCGCCTGGGTTTGACACATCGTGCCTGTGAAGCAGGAAGGGTGAGGGACACATGCTGTCAGCACACATCAGAGGTGATTAATTGTTTGACTACTTGTTGGTAGTAACTTGGTATTTCGTTACACAGTATATTTGAATTGTGATGAGAATTGTGCAGCTCGCTTCTCACTGTCGTGGCGTGCGGACCGGTGATCCTCCACCTGTTGTGAGAAGCTGCTCATTTGCATAAAGTTTAAAATACAGACCTGATTGTGTTGCTGATGGTGTGTGTCTTTTGAAGGATATTGGTTGTAACTACTGACTTACCTCACCTCTTCTATCCTTCGCAGAGAGTCAGTTTGTCGTGTCCACCTGGGGGGTGTTTGGCGGTAACAGTGAGTCCAGAAGCGCCGGACTTCGATCCTTTTGGGCGCTGGAGAGCGTGCCAGCCTTCACTCCACCAGAATGACGCTGTTTTAGTTTCTACACTTTGTTATGCACCAGAGGGTGAAAAAATAAATTGTTTTTGTTATTGGAACCGCTTTCTGGTTGTTTTAGAGCTGGGTTCTGTCAGACGCAAGTCCGCTCCTCAACCCGCGTCGACACATAACAACAGGGTTATAATTAAAAGTGTTATTGTTCCCATCTCACCAGATAATGTAGACGTCCTCAAATTTGGGAAAAGAATTCCAAGTTATAACCTTAGATCAGCTTTGCTCCATTTATTGTTTTTTTTTAATTATTCATTCATTTCTGCAGCTTATTTGGGTTCAGGTTACAGCGGCAGTATCAAGCCACTCATCCCACGCTTCCCTATTGCCAGGCAAGTTGTTATATGGCTGGGGGGGCCTGGCTGCCGGTTTGTTTGTCTTTTTGTTTTCCTCCCAGGTGGCGTGCATTTGGGACTGAGTGGCTGTGTTGCTGAGGCTGTCAGGACCTCACCCTGATCACCTGCGACTCGTCAGGACTCACAGCTGAGGTGCATCTGGATGGATTGGAGCATGTTGGCATTTAAGACTGGAGTGCACAGTGTGTATTTGCCAGAGACTCGACCTTGTGACCAGACGGGTGAGATCGTCGTCTCGGGAGCCATCTCATCAGCAGCGGATGCTGAGAAACGTCCAGGTTTGATGCACAGTCTGTGAAAGAGGAGGGGGTGAGGTCTCACGCTCGTCAGCACACTTCCTGAGGTACGTTAGATTTTGTGACTAACAGTTATACAGTCAGTAAATGTGGTGTCCCTCACACCTTATTGTATTGAGCTGTTTGTTAGTCATGTATCAGCTTCCACTGCGGTGGAGTTTTGTGAACTGGATGTTCCATGCCTGCAGGTTGGAAGCTGATCAGCAATCAAGCCAGGAAGTGTTTGCTGTTTGTACACCTTTAAGTGTTCTGTGTGTAGAGTGTGGACTCACATAATGGTTCCTTCTTTCACAGACTCAGTTGTTGCGGCCACCTGGGGGGTGTCGGCGGGGTCCTTGGGTCCGAAACAGCTTCTGGCTCCGGACCGTTAGCGCTGCTGGGAGCGCACCACGCCAGACCGCACCTTTCTGTATTATCACTGTTATGTATTAAATTCAGTTAGCCTTTGTACCGTGCTCTGCTTATTTCATACTGGGTCCTTCAAACGCTGGTCGGTTCTCCGAGCTGCGTCCGACACATAACAGTAGTCTCTGGCCAAACATCACGGACCCAGCGGTAGCAGAGACGGTAACGCGCCGGGAAGGCGGCAGCAGACGTTCAGTGGTTATCCGGATCAGTTGCGGGCTCTCCGCCCGGAAGGTGCGTGTTTGAAACCCATTACTGGATACTAATTTGTGCTCTCTTGCAGCCGTGTTCCTGTGTTGTGCCTTATCCGTGGGTCGTGGTGGAGTGTGACTGGCGACGGCTTCGCGTCACACTCCGACCGGATAAGAGGTGTAAACGGGAGCTGCAAGAGTGCGTTTGTAATGGGTTCACGCGCACGGCGGAGCTCTGTTAGCACGGGTCGCTGGGCTTCCTGTGTTACAGTCATAGCCCCGTTTCCCCGGAGAAAGGTAACTACTGCGTCTGTTGTATCAGCTCCGGCGTTATTTAGTTGAGCACATTTTGGTTGTGTGTTGCACTCAGCTGCGCACACAAAAGCAGCTCGTTTGTTTTTTTCTGTCGCCCAAGGGGTTTTTTCATTTTTAGCACTCTGGTTCCCCCTTGTGGTGACTGAATCACGTTACCGTCAAGCTCTTGAGTAGGAACAGGTGTGTTCCATTTGGTTGAGCTTGACGGTATAACTCACTGATTTGTTTTGTGTTAGTTCATTTTGTGTGGGTGTTTTTTGAGTTGGTTTTTGTGTGGGCTTTTCTTTTTTGTTGTCCACTATTTGTCTGGGGGTGTGACCCTGTAGCCTTTGCAAAAAACAAAAAAAACACAAAGAGAACAGGGACCCAAACAACTGTGTGATGGTCTGTTTTTTTTTTTTTCCTTTGTTTCTTTTTGTTTCACATCCCCAGGGTTGGATGGTACGGTCCCCTGGGGGGTGATGGGGTGGTCTTTGGGTTGTTTTTTCTCTTTGTTTTTTGTTATGCCCTCTCTTCTCCTCTGACTCCAGCCGGGTGTGCCGTAGTGTCGGCATTGCTGGAGGGGTGCAGTTAGGTTGTGCTGGGCGTTTCCCAGGTAGCCTCTGCACCCGGGAGGGGAGGGGGGGGGTTTGGGGTTTTTTTTGTTTTCCCTCCCCCAGTTTCCGCCCTCAGGGTTTGACTGTGGTGTCCTCTGGGGGGGAACGGGCGTTGGGTCCATCTAGCCGTGGACGGCCGGGGCTGGGTCCATTAGTCATGCGGGGAGGCGTCTCCTGGGGTTGACGAGTGGTCCTCTGGGGGGCGCTGGTGGTCCCCGTGGGTGACGTTGGATCCCAGAGGGACCTCGGCCGTGGTTATTACTCCTGGAGCTGGCGGGTGGCCCTCTGGGGGGTGTTGGTCCCTACGTGTCGTTTGGGGGGGAGGAGGGGGGGTATTTTGGCATTTGTTTGTGAGCTTAAATTTGGATTGTTTTTCTTTTCTCCCCTTCCCTGGGGTTTGATGGAACGGTCCTCTGGGGGGGGGGGGTGTTTTGGTGTTTTTGTTTGTGGGCTTGGGTTGGGTTGTTTTTCCTTTCTCCCCTTCCCTGGGGTTTGATGGGACGGTCCCCTGGGGCGGGGGGGATGTTTTGGTTGTTTTGTTTTCTGACTAATCACACATGTTTGGTTAAAGGCTGACCGCACAGGTGTAGGAACGCCTGGCCACACCTGTGCTGAGACTGTCAAACAAGGGCAAAGATGCAGCCAGTTCAACCAGTCTGTTGGAGGACGAACGCAGACGCGGTTTCCAGCCATGGTCCCTGGAGGGGGGGTGTTTCTCCTGGGCCAGGTGTGTGTGGTCGCCGGGAGGCTTCCCGTGAGGGTGGGGTACTGTTATATGGCTGGGGGGGCCTGGCTGCCGGTTTGTTTGTCTTTTTGTTTTCCTCCCAGGTGGCGTGCATTTGGGACTGAGTGGCTGTGTTGCTGAGGCTGTCAGGACCTCACCCTGATCACCTGCGACTCGTCAGGACTCACAGCTGAGGTGCATCTGGATGGATTGGAGCATGTTGGCATTTAAGACTGGAGTGCACAGTGTGTATTTGCCAGAGACTCGACCTTGTGACCAGACGGGTGAGATCGTCGTCTCGGGAGCCATCTCATCAGCAGCGGATGCTGAGAAACGTCCAGGTTTGATGCACAGTCTGTGAAAGAGGAGGGGGTGAGGTCTCACGCTCGTCAGCACACTTCCTGAGGTACGTTAGATTTTGTGACTAACAGTTATACAGTCAGTAAATGTGGTGTCCCTCACACCTTATTGTATTGAGCTGTTTGTTAGTCATGTATCAGCTTCCACTGCGGTGGAGTTTTGTGAACTGGATGTTCCATGCCTGCAGGTTGGAAGCTGATCAGCAATCAAGCCAGGAAGTGTTTGCTGTTTGTACACCTTTAAGTGCTCTGTGTGTAGAGTGTGGACTCACATAATGGTTCCTTCTTTCACAGACTCGGTTGTTGCGGCCACCTGGGGGGTGTCGGCGGGGTCCTTGGGTCCGAAACAGCTTCTGGCTCCAGACCGTTAGCGCTGCTGGGAGCGCACCACGCCAGACCGCACCTTTCTGTATTATCACTGTTATGTATTAAATTCAGTTAGCCTTTGTACCGTGCTCTGCTTATTTCATACTGGGTCCTTCAAACGCTGGTCGGTTCTCCGAGCTGCGTCCGACACATAACACAAGTTCTCTGACTCTTCCTGGGGAATCCTGCCGAGTTCCCAATACACAGGATTTAGACAAAGGCTATTTCTGTTTAATTCACTGATACTGTTTATATTGCAATTAATACATAATTATTTAAAAATATTATGTAAAATATTAGACATCAAGTTTTCATTTTTCATTCAGGAAAGCACAGTAGCATTTCTTTTTTTTTTTTTTTTGCAGATCCAAAAAACATCTGATATGTGGACTAAAGTCTGTATCCAAGCCGAACCGTGGGTTTTGTAGTCCAAGGCACACCTACTTAATTACAACTGTAAATTGTGCATGTCAGGTGAAATTCCATTCTTCCAGCAAACTTTATCTTAAAACTCAAGAACTGTAAAACTCTCAAAATCAAAATTTTTAAACATGAATACTGGGAGATTAAAGCTCTGTGTGCCAAAAAAAATCATGCATTTCTGACATTAATAAATGCCTTTTTAGTGAATTTTTAGATTTCATATAGGAATGTACCAGAAGCCCTAAAATGCTCAAGCCACACACTAGATGGTGACAAAAGCTGCTCAAATGTGCCGCAAGGTCTCAACTGTTTATTCATTTGAGAAGTTAACGTGGTGAAAATAAGATGGACTGACAGACAGAAATCACCTTATAGTTGTGTTCCTGAACGCAGACTTCAACAACGTTATTTTGGCGGCTGGGATCCGCCAATGAGCAATATCAAATAACAACAACGGGTTACTTGCAGACGGACCGCGGGTTGCAGCTGCACACCACCTGCCCCTCTCTTTGAAAGAGCCGCAAACACACTCCTCCCCACACACATATTTCATGAAAAAATTAGAAACATGCATAAAAATATCCTCTGCTGGAATGTTGACATAAGTGAAAAAAATTTGCTGGATGTGCTTCTGGATTTAGAGCCACACCAAAGTTTGATTAATTCTTAATTCGCCCATGGCCCGCCCCTTTATTAACAAAATAAAAACGAAGAGGTTTTTGAAGAATGCCCTCAAGAAACAAACAAAAACAATTTCTGGTGCTAGATTCAGGTCTACACCAAAATGTCGTGCTGTCTTCATGTCACCACGCCCGCCACGTCACCCTCTGGCCCCATGCCCGTGATACCACCCTGTACTCAGGAACCCAATAATCCTGTCAGCGTATTTTTGAACAAGTGCCCTTAATTCCCACGTTCCCAGAGTGTGAGCAAATTCTACAATTTTGTCCAGAGAAAACAGGAAGCAATTTGCGAGCAGTCTGAGATTTGGCGTTAAAACATAACAAGGTGACATCCTCAGGTTTAATTGTGCCAAATGGGGTTAGATTACAGCCCGTGTTTGTGGATGAGATCCTTCAAGAATTACGACATTCACCTTCACTGCAGCTTGTTTGCAATAATTTGCACTGCTCCTAACCCGTAATGAAAGCACATTAGTCCCTGTGGATGTGTGCCAGCACCACATTGCTTGATCAAGTTGTTTTCCTGTGATGGGGCGGAGATGCAGGAGGAGGTAAAAAAAACATACCTCAGTCACGCACATCATCGGCCTTCACACAACATATCTGTGCCCAAGATCCTCTCTCAGAGGCTGTGCTGTGTGCTGGACAGCTGTTGTTTAGGAACCAGGATTTTGGCTTTTATTTGTTAATATATTAACTCCACGTATTATTATTATAAGGTTCAAGGTTGGCTCATGCAAGCACACATGATTCAAATCCATCAGGTTTTTGCAAAAAATAAAAAGGTCCGATACTTTTCTAACAGACCTCGTACTGTGCATCTGAAAAGTATTCACAGCACTTCACTTATTCTACATTTTGTTATGTTACAGCTTTATTCCAAAATTTATATTTATTTTTCCCCAAAAAAATTCTACACACAATACCCCATAATGACATTGCAAAAAAAAAAAAAAAAAGAGACTTTTGCAAATTTATTAAAAAAACAACAGCTAAGAAATCGCATGTTTCTACAGTCTAACTGGAGTCCACCTGGGGTAAATTCAGTTGACTGGACATGATTTGTAAAGACACACCCCTGTCTACATATAAGGTCCCACAGTTGACAGTCAGAGCACAAACCAAACATGAAGTCAAAGGAATTAACTATAGACCTCTGAGACAGGATTGTCTCGAGGCACAAATCTGGGGAAGGGTACAGAAACCTCTCTGCTGCTTTGAAGGTCTCAATGAACACAGTGGACTCTGTCATCCATAAATGGAAGAAGTTTGGATCCGCCAAGACTAAGGTGACCAGATGTCCCACTTTGCGCCCCAAATTGAGATGGTTTCCAGCGTTGTTATTGACAGTCAGTCTTCGGTTTTGAAATGCGTGCTTAAAACACACATTTTTAGCGTGTTTAAAACAGCTGGGCACCCGTCTTAACTAAGCAATCGGTCAGTGAGGTGACCGAGAACCCGACGTTCACTCTGTCACAGCTCCAGTATTCCTCTGTGGAGAGAGAACCTTCCAGAAGGACAACCATTTCTGCAGCAATCCACCAATCAGGCCTGTGGGGATGTTTTTCAGCGGCAGGAACTGGGAGACTAGTCAGGATTGAGGGAAAAATGAATGCAGCAATGTACAGAGACATCCTCAAAGAATTCAAAAGGAGTTTATTGTCATATGCACATAGGAACATGTTCCCTGCACAATGAAATGTGTTTACTGCATTTTACCCATTCTAATTGCCAGTTAGGAGCAGAGGTCGCCTTTTTGCCGCCCGGGGACCAGCTCCAGATGTACATCTCTGCCCTAGGTCACGAGCAGGGCTGAGCAAACCTTGACCGGCCTCATGACAAACAAACAACAACACACACACATAACACACACAACACACATAAGCCGGCCCGGTATATGAACACATATAAAAGCACACACAAGGGAAGAATTGGGAAAAGAAAAACCTCCATTGCTGCTGTGTTGAACTCACGCAGCAGCACTGGAGAAAATCAATCAATCAATCAATCAACTTTTTTCTTATATAGCGCCAAATCACAACAAACAGTTGCCCCAAGGCGCTCCACATTGCAAGGCAAGGCCATACAACAATTATAAAAACCCCAACGGTCAAAACGACCCCCTATGAGCAAGCACTTGGCCACAGTGGGAAGGAAAAACTCCCTTTTAACAGGAAGAAACCTCGAGCAGAACCAGGATCAGGGAGGGGCAGTCTTCTGCTGAGACTGGTTGGGGCTGAGGGAAAGAACCAGGAAAAAGAGATCGATCACTAATGATTAAATGCAGAGTGATGCATACAGAGCAAAAAGAGAAAGAAACAGTGCATCATGGGAACCCCCCCACAGTCTACGTCTAAAGCAACATAACCAAGGGATGGTCCAGGGTCACCCGATCCAGCCCTAACTATAAGCCTTAGCGAAAAGGAAAGTTTTAAGCCTAATCTTAAAAGTAGAGAGGGTATCTGTCTCCCTGATCTGAATTGGGAGCTGGTTCCACAGGAGAGGAGCCTGAAAGCTGAAGGCTCTGCCTCCCATTCTACTCTTACAAACCCTAGGAACTACAAGTAAGCCCGCAGTCTGAGAGCGAAGCGCTCTAATGGGGTAATATGGTACTACGAGGTCCCTAAGATAAGATGGGACCTGATTATTCAAAACCTTATAAGTAAGAAGAAGAATTTTAAATTCTATTCTAGCATTAACAGGAAGCCAATGAAGGGAGGCCAACACGGGTGAGATATGCTCTCTCCTGCTAGTCCCCGTCAGTACTCTAGCTGCAGCATTCTGAACCAACTGAAGGCTTTTTAGGGAACTTTTAGGACAACCTGATAATAATGCATTACAATAGTCCAGCCTAGAGGAAATAAATGCATGAATTAATTTTTCAGCATCACTCTGAGACAAGACCTTTCTGATTTTAGAGATATTGCGTAAATGCAAAAAGGCAGTCCTACATATTTGTTTAATATGCACTTTGAATGACATATCCTGATCAAAAATAACTCCAAGATTTCTCACAGTATTGCTAGAGATCAGGGAAATGCCATCCAGAGTAAGGATCTGGTTAGACACCATGCTTCTAAGATTTGTGGGGCCAAGTACAATAACTTCAGTTTTATCTGAGTTTAAAAGCAGGAAATTAGAGGTCATCCATGTCTTTATGTCTGTAAGACAATCCTGCAGTTTAGCTAATTGGTGTGTATCCTCTGGCTTCATGGATAGATAAAGCTGGGTATCATCTGCGTAACAATGAAAATTTAAGCAATACCGTCTAATAATACTGCCCAAGGGAAGCATGTATAAAGTGAATAAAATTGGTCCTAGCACAGAACCTTGTGGAACTCCATAATTAACTTTAGTCTGTGAAGAAGATTCCCCATTTACATGAACAAACTGTAATCTATTAGACAAATATGATTCAAACCACCGCAGCGCAATGCCTTTAATACCTATGACATGCTCTAATCTCTGTAATAAAATTTTATGGTCAACAGTATCAAAAGCAGCACTGAGGTCCAACAGAACAAGCACAGAGATAAGTCCACTGTCCGAAGCCATAAGAAGATCATTTGTAACCTTCACTAATGCTGTTTCTGTACTATGATGAATTCTAAAACCTGACTGAAACTCTTCAAATAGACCATTCCTCTGCAGGTGATCAGTTAGCTGTTTTACAACTACCCTCTCAAGAATCTTTGAGAGAAAAGGAAGGTTGGAGATTGGCCTATAATTAGCTAAGATAGCTGGGTCAAGTGATGGCTTTTTAAGTAATGGTTTAATTACTGCCACCTTAAAGGCCTGTGGTACATAACCAACTAACAAAGATAGATTGATCATATTTAAGATTGAAGCATTAAATAATGGTAGGACTTCCTTGAGCAGCCTGGCAGGAATGGGGTCTAATAAGCATGTTGATGGTTTGGATGAAGTAACTAATGAAAATAACTCAGACAGAACAATCGGAGAGAAGGAGTCTAACCAAATACCGGCATCACTGAAAGCAGCCAAAGATAACGATACATCTTTGGGATGGTTATGAGTAATTTTTTCTCTAATAGTCAAAATTTTGTTAGCAAAGGAAGTCATGAAGTCATTACTAGTTAAAGTTAATGGAATACTCAGCTCAATAGAGCTCTGACTCTTTGTCAGCCTGGCTACAGTGCTGAAAAGAAACCTGGGGTTGTTCTTATTTTGTTCAATTAGTGATGAGTAGAAAGATGTCCTAGCTTCACGAAGGGCTTTCTTATAGAGCAACAAACTCTTTTTCCAGGCTAAGTGAAGATCTTCTAAATTAGTGAGACGCCATTTCCTCTCCAACTTACGGGTTATCTGCTTTAAGCTACGAGTTTGTGAGTTATACCACGGAGTCAGACACTTCTGATTTAAAGCTCTCTTTTTCAGAGGAGCTACAGCATCCAAAGTTGTCTTCAATGAGGATGTAAAACTATTAACAAGATACTCTAACTCCCTTACAGAGTTTAGGTAGCTACTCTGCTCTGTGTTGGTATATGACATTAGAGAACATAAAGAAGGAATCATATCCTTAAACCTAGTTACAGCGCTTTCTGAAAGACTTCTAGTGTAATGAAACTTATTCCCCACTGCAGGGTAGTCCATCAGGGTAAATGTAAATGTTATTAAAAAATGATCAGACAAAAGGGAGTTTTCAGGGAATATTGTTAAGTCTTCTATTTCCATACCATAAGTCAGAACAAGATCTAAAATATGATTAAAGTGGTGGGTGGACTCATTTACTTTTTGAGCAAAGCCGATAGAGTCTAATAATAGATTAAATGCAGTGTTGAGGCTGTCATTCTCAGCATCTGTGTGGATGTTAAAATCGCCCACTATAATTATCTTATCTGAGCTAAGCACTAAGTCAGACAAAAGGTCTGAAAATTCACAGAGAAACTCACAGTAACGACCAGGTGGACGATAGATAATAACAAATAAAACTGGTTTTTGGGACTTCCAATTTGGATGGACAAGACTAAGAGACAAGCTTTCAAATGAATTAAAGCTCTGTCTAGGTTGTCTAGTGTCTAGAAAAAAAACCCATAGCACAGAAAAACAGTAAACAAATCACAGCAGACAACAGTGTTCAGACAGACAGCCCGGAAGGCCGCCCTTGGTGCCATCGACAGGCCTTATCTGTCCATCCTGGGGGGGGGGGGGGGATCCCAGTCCTGAATCAGTCCACCAGAGTCTCAAGGTCCCACAGTCAACATCTCAGGACTGGGAGGAGGGAGAAGACAAAGAGGCGGGGGAGACGAGGAGCGAGGCATCAGGAGTGTTCCTCAGGGGGAGGATTTTATCCCAGCGGCCTTGAAGGGCAGCTGGTGTTTGGAAACCAAATAGATATCCAGATTAACAGACGCCTGAAAGATTCCACCATCTGAAACTTCAGAGTGGCTCCCAAATACATCTAAATAGAGGAGATGTGGTCATTACTGACGATCAAAGCGGTTTTCCAGTGCAGCCATTCTCCCCGAAATGGATTCCAATGTGCGGTTAACACCCGCCGACTGAGCTGACACTGCCCTTCCAATCGAATCAATCATGTGGAGCAGCCTGGATGGGCCAATTAATGCCTCCTCCACCGTCTTAATTTTCCGGTAAACCAGTGCTATGGCCACTCTACACAGCAGAAACCCGGTCTCCACAGCTCCAAATAAGTAAACATCTTCAACGTCCTCCACAGACAACGTGTACAGGCACATGACTTGCCACCTCCGCCATCTGTCCATCACATAACCCGCCACATGTGTTCCGACAGGACAGGGCGGGTCCTCCGCTACCGAGTGTCCTGTAGAAAAAAATAGTGTCAATTGCATTCAGAGACCACTTGATCAGATCCATTTTGCCGTTTTCCAGAGGAGTAGGGCTGGCAGCCTCACAGACAAACACGCTACAGTAGCAGGAAAGTTGGGGAGGGAGGAGGAAAGAAAAAATGCGACCGTCCCGACCGAGAGCAAGAAGGCAAAAAAAAAAAACCTGGATGAAAACCTGCTCCAGAGCGCTCTTGACCTCAGACTGGGGCGACGGTTCATCTTTCAGCAGGACAATGACCCTAAACACACAGCCAAGATATCAAAGGAGTGGCTTCAGGACAACTCTGTGAATGTCCTTGAGTGTTCCAGCCAGAGCCCAGACCTGAATCTGACTGAACATCTCTGGAGAGATCTGAAAATGTCTGTGCACCGACGCTTCACATCCAACCTGATGGAGCTTGAGAGGTGCTGCAAAGAGGAATGGACCAAACTGCCCAAAGATAGGCGCACCAAGCTTGTGGCATCATATTCAAGAAGACCTGAGGCTGTAATTGCTGCCAAAGGTGCATCAACAAAGTATTGAACAAAAGGTGTGAATACTTATGTACACGTGATTTTTTTTTTTTAGCTTTTTAATTTTAATGCAATTGCAAAAATATCACAAACCTTTTTTTAATGTTGTTAGTATGGGGTGTTGTGGGTAGAATTTTGGGAAAAAAAATAAATTTACTCCATTTTGGAATAAAGCTGTAACATAATAAAATGTGGAAATGTTTCTGATATTTTTTAAATTGTTCATATTTGATAAAAATGTGCTTGTCAGCTGACTAAATTCATTGTTAACAGTTTAAAATAAAAAATAATATTTTACTTCGCAAATTTCAATTTTTTATGTTAGTATTCACAATGGATAGAGTTGTTTATTTGTTTAAATGAGCAGATTGCCAAATTGCGATGAATCAGACTCCACCCCCCTTCGCCAACCAACCCTCCCAAAATGCAGTGGTGTCAAAAGTACACACATTTGTTACTTAAGTAGAAGTATAGATACTGCAGTTTAAAAACACTCTGGTAAAAGTTGAAGTATCAACTCGACTTCTTTACTCAAGTAAAAATGAAAAAGTATGTGCTCCAAAACCTACTTAAAGTATAAAAGTATAAAGTAACCTTTTTTTTTTAAAAAAAAAAGGTAGAATATATGAATTATTATATATGAATTAAATATAATTAATTAAATATATCCACTATATGAATTGAAAGCTTAATTTAAAAACTGATTCGTTCTACATGTGGCCCAAGACCCAAAACCCAAAATTACCCCCCAACACCACCTGCACGAAAATGTTTGAATTCTAGAAGCTCTGAAATGCAATCTGGGACTATTCCAGACAATAAACTGCAGTGAGTGCAGCATCCATTTAGTGAGGAAAAAAAAAACAACTTTTCTTATTCAAATTCATTCCAGTAGTATTCTGCTCTTACTAGGATGCAGCAGTTTTCTAGTTTGTCAGATAGTTCTGGAGGAAATCACTGAAGAAATTAACAAACTGAAAATATGGTTTGACCGAAACAAACTGTCATTAAATAAGACAGGGATGAAGTGGAGGTGTAAGAGTCACTAGGTGTTCACAGGAAACACTTATTTATGTATGTATTTATTTATGTATGTTCATTGTTAGTTGCTTTTATATTTTCTGTTGTGTTTCTATTCAGGTTCTTTTTGCCTCTTTCTCTAAAATTGTATATAATAATCATTAGATTATTAATATATAAACAAAAATAAATTTAAGAAATATTACAATTTGAAAACAAATGCACCCGAACGTGATGACGGCTGCAACTGCTTAATGCTAACTTTTAACATTGAAAATGCCATAGACATGCTAACGCGTTAGCATCACTCCCGTTTTTAAGTTATAAAATACATCAACTGTTTCAGAAGACCATAACACGTCGGTTTAACATAGAAAAGGTAAATAATACTCACAGAAGTATGCTCTTTAGGGTTTTAGCGGGGGAAAATTAAGCGAAAGAAAAAGAATAAACGAAGCAATAGGTCGAAGCATTGCTTCAATCTGCGAACCACTGCTTCGTTTGGTTCACGGTTCAAAGCAAAGCTGCAGAAAAGTTGATTACAGGCGCACATGACGTGAAATATATATAAACATTAAACTGAAGCCAAGAGTAACGAGGCTGTTTGTTTTAAAAAATGTAAGGAATAGAAAGTACAGATACTTGTGTGAAAATGTAATGAGTAGAAGTCAGAAGTAGGCAGAAAAATAAGTAAAGAAGTATAGATACCTAAAAAGTGTACTTAAGTACAGTAACGAAGTATTTGTACTTCGTTACTTGACACCTCTGCCAAAATGCGTGAATCCATCCTTGATCAAAAATGACTGCTTTTATGATTAAAATAAAATTTGAAACGGAATAAGCTTATTTTGAAATGCCTGACCGGAAATCTCATTGCTCGCCTCGACTAACTTGACAGACTCAGCCGCTCATTCCAGGCGGAGTTCAGATAACTTGAAACATTTGGCAAACTTTTTCACTACTTCATCGTCCCCATGTTTCAGCTGACAGCCGCCTGTCTGTGCCAGAGAAGGAGGAGTAAAAACACTCGGAATATTTTCATTTTGCGGCGCTTGTTGATTTTCCCAAGTTGATTTTTTGGGTTTAGTTTATTCCACACGGACTTTCTGGAGAAGCGCTCGTGCGTCCGGACAGAAGCGACTTTCTCGGCCGTCGGATTTTTGAAACTCGTCTGCGATGTCACGGACTATTAAAAGAAGGAAGAAACGCACATGAAGAACCGTGTGAGCGCCGCAAACACGCTTTCTTTGGGTCTGTTTATTTATTTAGTTTGAACCAGTTGAGTAGCTGGTGTCAGGACTCGATAATCAATGTGGTGTCAGCTGAAAGGACGAGGGGTCCGGATCTCACCTAAACGGTACGAATCACACACGCACACACACAAATACACACTTGTCTACTTTATCATTTACGTGAGAAGTCGTTAATTAGGATGCATTGTTGGAACTTATTATATTTGTACGGATAACAAAACAACTTGACTTTTTTAGTGATCTTATCCGGTTTAAATGGCGTTTTAATATATATATATATATATATATAAACATTTATTACTGATTGATAATAAGTAACTGTTCTTTTATTGTTAAGTATTGTCTGTCCACCTACAAAGTGGATAATTAATCTGTTTAAAAAATTAAATCTTGTTTTTGCTTACATTTTTCAAATAAGTTTTTCAGTTGCCATACTTCTGAAGGGGAAAAAAAGTATTTTTCTTTTTTAAAAACCAGAACATTTTATATATCCATGTCATACAGTGAAGAGGTCACACAACAATATAAGAAAATTTGGGCAGCACTCCTTGAGATGTAATATATCTAAAACAATTAAACTCCACAAATTAAAAACAGTCAAATAGTCAGTCAATAAATAATCTGTACAGATCTGGCAACCTGGTGCTATCCACATATCTGCACTAATTATATGATAATTTATTGACTGTTTTTAATCTTTGATGTACAGAGAGATTTAGAAAACAGTCAATAAATAATCAAATAATCAGTGCAGATCTGGCAGAAGATATATATATATATATATATATAGATATATATATATATATATATATATATATATATATATATATATATATGCATGTGAATGAGGGGTGGCTAATACAATTTAGTGTTTTACTGCTTAAGATAAATTGTGCAAGATTACTGATCTCCGTAAGTTTTTTTTTTTTCTTCAAATAGTAAAGCATGAATCATACACCAAAGATTTATTTGTAATTTTTTGTTGTTGTTATTTTTTTGTTATTTTTTAAGCAAGACAACTGACCAGGCACCCATCCACAGCAAAGTGTCTGAAACAAGAGATTAAGTGTCTCAACACACTGTCAGGAGTAAGTGCCTTCATAGATAACCGTAATAAAAGAATAAATATTCATTGTAACTTTATCTTTGGGCTGCAGTGAGGAATGTTGGCGCTGTATCCGGCCCCATGTCTCCAGTTGTGTAGCGGTTTGTTATGTGTGCTGTCCTGCCCAAAAAGGACCAGGTGCCCTTTGGTTTCTGTCATGTTTCTGCTTCTTCAGTGTTTCACTTTAGAGAAATTTGAACACACTGATGTTTAAGAGGAATTTTGAATTTAAATTTTTTTTTTTGTCAGCTTTCTCTAAAAAAGTATGATATTTAAAAACACAACACACCTTTATTAGAGATTCATTAAAAACATGAATTGAACAGCAGCATCTTCTTGGGAGAGTTCACCCAAAATAATTCAGGTTCAAAGGCAAAAGACTTTACAGAACATGAGTTGGAAAAAACAAACAAACAAACAAAAAACTCAGATACTAATTGATACTAAAAATTATAATCTCATTACATGCTTATTTTCAGTAGTACTGATAACGCATTGTTTTGGGTGATAATTATTTGTTATAATAATAATTATTATTTTTGAATGACCTCAAACAACATAAAAGTAGCTTTTTTTCTTGCAGTATCTTTATAAAATATTTGTGTACACACACACACACACACACACACATATATATATATACGTGTGTGTGTATATATATATATATATATATATATATATAAAATGTATATGTTTGGGGACGTGTGGTTGTAGCAGTGGGCTTGTGACAAGAGGATCCGCGATTCAAATTGCCATCGGGGCCCTTGGTTGGGTCCTTACTCCCCACGCTGCTCCTGGTGTGTAGTTAGCGCCTTGCATGGCATCACTGTCAAAGCACTATATAATTAGTTTCGTTACCATTGTCATATACCTTACAGTTATCTTCTTGTTCTTTATGTTTGTTTTTGTCAGACAACTTAAATTATTGTTGTCATTGATCTTATTGTTTGTATTGTTCAATGCGTCTCTGAATTTGTTGTCGTTTTCCCTCTCAAAAATAGTATCGCATATTTTTCCAGGTATCAGTTTGAAATTTTAGTATCGTGAGAACTTTGTATACACATGTAATGTTTATTGTTTTAATGCACTTTTTTGTTTTTGCTTTGTCTTTTTATTTCTAAGAGTGTTTTCATTTTAAGTCTGTATTATTGCTTCAAAACTGCTACTTGTTCTTTGGAAGTAGGGTATCTTCTCTTTTAAAGACAGCAAACAAATCCTACTTAAAATTGCATTTTCTTTGGCAACCCGCACGTGTCAGCTGTTGTTTTAGTTGGCAGGCAGTCAGGTGAAGCGAACGCGACCAAACCCGCAGGTGAGACTCACACAGGTTGCCGTGTAAAACAGACCTACATCTGATATTTTAATTTTCACGCTGTCAGAATGCTGGCGATGTGGGAGGTTATTCAGGGGAAGTGGTGTGTAATCATGTTTTACTACATCGTAATGTCAGATATGATATCACATGGGGCTTGGAAAGATTTGTGGAGGAGAGGGACGTCTGAGTGATCTGGAGTTCATACAGAGGAGCGAAGGTTAAAGAGGAGGAGGAGGCTGGATCCTCCAGGCTGAGCGTCAGGTGAAACCATCAGAAAGGACTGTTTGAACAGTAGGACAGTGAGGCGTTGTAACTGAACACATGAGGTGGGGGGCAGTTTTACCGGACCTGTGCACGTCCGGGGAGATGGATGACAAACATCGACCTGCTTGTGTCACACTGGAATCAGACACACCAAACCTGTCAGACGATCACTTTTCACCGAGGTCTAATCTCTCTGAAGATTTGTTCATTCAGCCCACTGCTAGATGTCTGTCACAAGGTCAAAGCCCAGACGTCTGTCACAGGGTCGAGGCCTGGTCCTGACTCAGTCTGTGTTCGCCGCAAACTTCCCACTAGTGCTAGTATTAAGGAGAGCATGTTGAAGTTGTTTTTACATTTATGATAAGGCTGTATGTTGCACTAAAGGAGGTTAAGTAATGTTACAAAAGTGTAACAATTAAAAAGAAAAACATTTAATTATGGTGAATTATCATTATTTGCTGATTTTCAGTTCAACAGATTTATAGACAACAGTTTAATTAAAAGTGATTAATGGTGTTTGTCAACAGAATCGTTTTATTTTTGTAAATTGAACAAAACTGGATCTGGTTTATTAGCTGTTTGAAAGTATTTGTGAATACTTTCAAATTCACAAATACTTGTGAATAAACGTACAGTAGGACCTCACTGTCCTACTCTACGTTTATTTGTGAACTTTAAAATCAGTTTGGGGTTGTAATATACACCATCAAATAAGATAAAGAGCCTAGGACCAGTGGACCCTAGGACTAATGGGCACTCCCCGTCTTCGCCACACATGGCGGGAGTGGGGGATTACATTGTTAACAGGCTAATAGCACGTTAGCCGGTGCCAGGTGTGGAATTGTTCCATGGCAAGCCACAGTCCCTCTGGACCATAAGTACTATGGTCCAGAAGTACCACTGTTGCCTATACGTACTTGTAGATTCAATCCAAACCTCACATTTTTGTAAAATCTGACTTCACATCCAAACAGATAGCTCAGTGGAAAAAGACGTGGGTTTGAATCCCACTCATGCTACCTGTCTGTGTCCTTGGACACTACGTTACACCTGTTAGTGTTACTCTGTAAGTGTAATCTGGTAGTGTTGATTTTTCAGGTCTGACAGTGTTGAAATAACTCAATGTGAGTATGAAACTCTTAATGCATTTCTAAAGTGTTAATTTAACACTGAGACAAGTGGACACACATGGACACTTTTGATGTAAGTAAATAGGCTAAATTTGAGTTATTTTCTGTTGGACATTAAGCAGACTGTTGTCTCAACATGTCTCTGTGTTCAGAGAAAGTGCGATCGATCACTTTGGCTGACATTCTATAGGATCACGGTTAGTTGATTAATGGTAACGATAACGATTATTAGATTATTGGTCATGAAATCAGAGGTTTGGTGCAGCCTGAATGTGTTCTGAGGAACCTTCAGTGCTGCTTTGGGCATTTTTCCACTGTTTTCGGACAATTTATAGAAACATTTGGTGATTAATCACAATGATGACAGTAATAGAGTCCAGCTGTCCTGATCTTAAGTTCTGGATTGGGTCAGACTTGGAAGATACATCAGTATCATCCAAATGTCTCCATCTGAGTCCAATATTTGTTTCATCCAGTAGTTTGAAAACTCTTGTTTTGCCTCGTCACTAAAAATCTACGGCTCTTCAGGAAACTGTTTTATAACCACAGAAAAAGAAAAATCTCCAAAGGAAAACCTAAAGGAATCATATCGATGTTATTCAGATTGTTGTATTGTGAGCATGTTGTTTTTAGAAGTGTGCTGTGCAAAAATAAGACATTTCTGTATAATATTTATAAAAATCAGTATCTGACTCGTCTTGACAGATGCTCACTATTAAACAAGTCAGGTCAGATAGAGGGGCACAAAAACAAACCAAACCCCTGATTGGAATGTTCCTTAAAGCTGTACGGCCTTTCAAATTTTACAAAACTGACAAAATTTCATTTCTACCTTAATCCAAGCGTCATAATTTCGGTTTAGTTCTGTAACTTGTTGCAAAATTACAGCTCATCTTAATGAAGAGAACATATTTATTTGGGGGAATTCCACCACATATATTTTCCTTTCCTACCCGTGTGAGGATTTAAGATGACCTTTGACCTGACCCGATTGCTTGATGTGTGTTCTCGGGGTATGCACGCTAACATCCGTCTGTAAATCACTTCAGAGCTGTTGTCTGGGTTCAAAAACAGCGGTTTTAGATTTAGAAGTGTCTCTTTTTCTCTAATGTTTACAAAATATGAGAAAGATAAATAGATTTATACAGAAATAAAGGGTTTTAGACCATTTTCCGCCATCTTGGTTTAATTTGTTCATGTGAGCAGCCAGCTGACATCACACTGCGTTTCTTTACTCTGAAACACCAATGTGATGATGTCGCTACCAAATGTAGGTCATGGCACCTAATTGCTTGAATTTCTCCCCATTAGGGGTTGAAATTCTAACTTGTTTCCAGATGGTGCAGATTCGGATCATATTGGCAAAATAATATTATGAATCCCTTATTTACATGCTAAGGAATAAAATTATGGTGGTGCTAAACAAAAATTCTGTTTAGGACTTAAACCTTAAAAACCCCAGAGGCCATACAGCTTTAATAATCATAATATTATTATTATTATTAATAATAATAATCATAAAAACAGCATAATTCATTAAACATATTTGTAATATGGAATGAGAACTGAAACAAAAACCTGCGTAATTTAATCCAGAATAAAATGTCTTGGAATAAAAAACTGAGTTAGACATCCAGATGCAGGAAAAGTTGTAATTTTAAGCGGCCGCACTAAAATCTTCCCTGAGGTCGTCTCCCAACATCCTTTGGGGGGGGGGATGGGGTGGGGGGCACATACAACTGGAGTGTGGATGAAAAAAAAAAAAGCAACCCGTGTCTGCTTTTCCTCTGACTTGTGTTTCGGCAGAGCTCAGAAACACTCAGTGGGGATTTGAGTGAGGTCGCTAACGCAGGTCGGACATCGAGGGTTAAACCTAATCACACTTTCAAATTGGAGCCAACATGCGGAGCCGGAGCTCGTATAGATCACGTCACACTTCAGTCGGCGTCTCTGTTTTGTGGCTTCAGGTTGTTCCAAATTATTGTTTAGGAGATTTATACGGCTGCAGACAAAGATTACTGTAGGATTCGGAAAGTGTTTTGAGTGGCGTTTTACTCCGTGACGTCGTGTGTTTGACTCTGAGACTCTGGGCTCCTGTATGTCGTGCAGGTCTCCTTGTGGCTGCAGAGGATCTGTAGTCCCGGTGTCGCAGACCGAATGGTCCCCCCTAAAAATCAGTCTGCCCTGACTTCACGGCGCATGCCTCATTAGCCGCGGTTCACCTGGTTTTTGCTTCAAACTGCCTCCAGTCATCATTTCTCTCAGCGACAGATATCTGAAGCTTTTGTACAACAATCATTTCCACATAAATTCAGCATTATTTCATCATAAAAGACAGATGAAGCGATCAGAGTGCCGCAGCTACACAAGCTGCTAGCTGATGCGTTCACTGCGCGTCCGTCATTTCAAAGCGTATCACCTTGTTTCTGCTTAAAACTGACGTTAGAATGATTTAAGAGGTTTTACATTGTCATCTGATGGTTAATAATCCCATTAATCCGGACTGATTTTTAGGGGCGGACCTTTCGGTCTGCGACACCGGTCCTAGCTTTGCCAGCAGCGTCAATGATGTGTGTCATTGCTGCAAATGGAGCGCGGTGATGAGGTGCTGGTGCTGTTTTACAAAGGAGCCACTTACTGAGGCGGCGCGCCTTCTGTGTGGGCACTGCGTGCATGTCAGAGGCTTTTAAGAAACACAACTCCTACTGCGCACAACATAGACGCTGACCTAAAGGTCAGACCCCCCTCCATCGACACGATCGGTGTGAGTGTGGAAGGTGAAAGACCATCCTCATTACCACCACTGCAGCGCCCTCAAGCACAGCCCCGAGTCCGCGGCTGCTCCAGCGGAGGTCACAGATCAGGCTGCAGTCAGACGGCGCAGCTTCGAGGTGCGACTGTGAACGGTTTACAAAGAAAAAAAAACCCTGGATGGAGAGTTCTGCATTTTTTTACAAGGGTTGCAACCAACTTTGAAATTGTAAATGATTAAAAAAAATTGATATATTTTGTGTAATATTTTTTAAAATGGTTTTTAAATTAAAAACACGCCATTTTTCAGATACTCACAGATTGTTTAAACCAAACAATTTATTTATTCCCTAAAAAAAAAAATCTAAAAATTCCATTTTCTAAACTAATCTCCTTAAATAACAGCAAAAACAACTCTCTACACAACATGGTGTAAATTAAAGATGTCAAAGTCTAAATAATGGGATGCATAACTCTAAGTATAACACAACTAAAAAAATGATCACTTTTACAACCAGTTTTCTTGAAGACGAGTCACGAGATGAATGCATTTAGCACTGATAAATACAAACAGTATGATAATTTATGGTAAATTTGTCTGGAGGAGGCAGTTCTCAAAAACTGAGTGACTGTGCATGAAGGAGTCTGGTGAGGGAAGCCACCAAGACATCCATGAAAACTCTGAGGTACTGGATGACTGGTGTGGGTTTTTCAGTCATTGATGATGGTGCCTATTTGTACGGCCTGAGGCAGCCGATACAATGACACCCCCCTCCCCCTTCGTCTTTTTTTTTGGGGGGGGGGGGGGGGGTGGATGGTGTGGCGTGCATATGGCTGTACTTTAACTTTTTTTTTTTTAACATTTTATTGTCTCTGTTCGAGTCTCAGTTTTTTGTCAGGTAACATTACATCCAGCTTTGTTTCAAAACTCCCACTTCCACTGTTTTAAGGCACCTTTCTGCATGTGTATTCATACAGATTTAGTGTTTTTATCTTATCAAAAACAAGATAAAAACACTAAATCTGAGGGTAATTATCTCACTGCATGGACAAATAATCTCACTTGACAAGATGTCTTGAAGTAAGACTGTTAAATCAAGAAATAAGCATGTCAAACAAAAATAAAAAATTAACCCTTAAGATAACTTAACACTTCTAAATCTAAAGTTGTTTTTTTTTTTATCTTGGTAAGAATCAAATAATTTACAGTATACTAAGATAAAAAAAAAACTTTAGGTTTAGATGTTTTTGATAATTTATCTTGTTTTAAGGGTTAATTTCTTATTTTAAGTGTTTGACATGCTTATTCCTAGATTTAACAATCTTAATTCAAAACATCTTGCCAAGTGAGATTATATCTATGCAGTGAGATCGTTTCCCTCAGATTTAGTGTTTTTATACACCCCCTTTTTTGCAGTGTATCACCATTGCTGCTTTTAGAAATTTTAATATTGAGAAGCCCAAATTATTTTTAAAATAGCATAAAGAAATTAAAACATATGTAGACTTTCTATATTCAGTGTAGTTTTTTTTTACAGTCACTCAGATCAACTTTCACTCAAATTTATCCACATCAAATGACCCTTTCTTATTCTTATTGTGTCACTTTGCCAGCATCCTCTCTCACCACGTGATTGATGCACGAGGCAACGCTTCACCCGAGCGCAGCGATGCAGCTGGAAAAAAAAGGTTCTAGTAGAAAAACAAGATGCATAATGTGCTTTTTTTCCTGTCACTCCTCTACAGACTCTGGCTGCTCGGTCAAAGGTCATCGTGATCAGACATCATCAGCGAAAGTTTGAATTTTCAGAGTGTGGTGCAACTTTGAAACGCACATCACACACCTCTGTGCAAGAAGCAGCGCGTACAGCTGGAGTGTGTGAGAACAGGCCGGTATTTTAAGGGTTTTTTTCCCACTGAAGCAGAACTTTGTAATCAATTTTTCCTGCATGTTGTTGTGTAACTACGCTACGCAACACCAGGGGCTGTGATAGAGGGTGGCACAGGGGGGCCGGGACCAGCCCTTTAACATAGCTGTTTAAAAGCAGTTCAAGTACAGATCGTAGCTTAAAAAACACTTTAATTTGTTCTGTTGTTCGTCCACAGCGGCTTTAAGTGGAGTCAGCTCTAATTTAACCCGTTTTAAACAAGTTGATCATTGATAATTTCACGTAATTACATAACGTGGCGCCCGTTAGCAAAAAATTTGACAGCAGTTGATTATTTTTGTCGTGATCACCCTTCCTGGTTGACGGTGTTTGGGGGGTGTGGTTTAGCACGTCACGCACGCTCCTCGCACAAACACTTGAGTTGCTTTGGCAGGCCCGGCGCGCGGATGAGTCACCCGAGCAAACAGGAAGCTCGCTGCCCTTTGATGTGATTTATCGTCAGGTGCTTTGAGCGCCCGAGGTGCCGACCTGAGCGAAGTGCTGCTGTTTCCAGGGCGCGGCAGTGCTGAGTATGCGTGCTGTCACTCACTCACTCACTCACACTGATGGTCACTGATGATACATCCACTCGGTGGCACACTCAGGTAAACACACACACATAAACAGTGGTGAAGTCTCTGAACAGCCCTGTGTGTGTGTTCTTGCCCAAGGATACTGAAGGAGCCTCTCCAGTAAAGCTGCATCACTGACATGCTGATCATTCCACTTATTTTAACTCTTTCCAAGTGACCTCCTCCCTGTTTTTTTTAAAAAACACATAACTCAGACACCTCGCCCCAAAAGGCCTCCGTGCTCGTTTTTGCTGCACACACTGCATACAAGACATGAATGATGGCGTAACAAATATTTGTGCGGTTACTCAGAGGTGAAACACACTTTCACTTCAGTTTATTTGTACAACACTAAATCACAACATAAGTCGCCCCAAGGCGCTTCCCACGAAAAAGGTCCAAAGGTCCAAAAAGGGAACAGAAGACAGGGAAAACTCTGGGTGTTTTATTATTATTATGATTATCATTATTATTACTACAGGAAGAAACCTTAAGCAGACCAGAATCTGGGGGGTGACCATCTGCTTTGGCCAAACTACCAAAAACAAAATAAATAAATCAAAGCAAAACAAAGAATTGTCACAGGTTGCAGTTAAACAACTATACCCAGAGTCCAGTGGCCATATGGACCGACAACTCGTAGGACACCTACACAGAGAAGAGCAGATGTGTTGCCAGGTCTGTTTGTGTAATTTGACCATTAATGTTGCTATCAAAAGTGTTGATGGGCACTCGGTTGTGGCAATCCCTTGGTAGCGAGGAAGATTGTCTCTTGATTGCTGGTGGATGTGGAGAAAATCTACATCCAGGGTCGATCCAGAGACACCTGCGCGTGAGTTTGTTTAACGTGGGAATGTCACTCTATGCTGACAAACACACGATATTTGACAGATCCTCAGCCTGGTCCAATGGCTGGGAAATCGCAACCGGTCGGGGTCTGAGGACCTGCTGCAGCCTTCATCTGCCTTTACAGCCGTTAGCTTACAAACTATCACCTCCTCCGCCTGATCTACCACTGAGGACTTATTGTTTCATTAGAGCCCCATTACATGTCTTGTGTTCAGGGTTCCAGTTCCTGTTCCGTAGCCGCCATGAGGCACAAAAGTTCCCCACCCATTTTTCACCCCAACAGGAAATCCCCTAGTGCAGGGGTGGGCAATTAATTTTTACAAGGGGCCACATAGGGAACCTGAATTATGTCCGAGGGCCACACCATCGATAACTCGGCTGTCTCCCATTACAAATTTTACAAAAAATTACCTATTTAATAGCTTTTATAGGTAATTTTTATTATTGTAATAATATGTAAATATTTAAATATACCTAAATAAACCTCTCTAATGATTTGCAACACACAAGCTTGACATTTTTAATATATGTAATAATAATCACAGACCTCATGAGGGCCAGACAAAGACATGCAAAGGGCCGCATGTGGCCCCCGGGCTGCAGTTTGCCCAGGTCTGCCCTAGTGGATCTGATACCCCGGTGTCTCAATGAGGACGAGGGGATGGATTTTGATACCCTGGGCACACAGTATTTATTCCACAGAGCGTCATTCCTTCCTGTTTCATACTGAATAGCACATCTGGGCGTGTTTTGAAGCATCACAGTAACATCTTGATTCATCTTTGTCAACCTTGAACAATCTTGGTAGACGCAGTAGTTACAGCCATCAATGGCACCAGTTTTGAAATCGGGGTGAAATTTTTTGAGCTGTTCAAAAATGTCATCCTGATTCACCAAATTGGCGTCATTACGTGGTCATTTCCAGGTGTTCATAGTCTTAACAGCTTTAATCATGTTCAAAGGTCTTTAAACGGGGTCGTCCCAGTGAGTACAGCTTGAAACTTGTTTGTGTTACGTCAAGGTAAAAATTTGAAGCAAAAGCAGCGTTTGTTGCAGTTCTGGCTGAAAACACATTTGGGCACAGCTTAACTTTTTTTTTTTTTTGAGCAAATTGCCAGGTCTACACTTTGGCATGCCTCCTATCAGGCTGGCTTATAGAGTAAGCCATTTCATCCCCTTTATGCACTTTTTCTGGATCGTGGGGGGATCAGAACAGAACGGTGCCTTGTGGAATAGGGGTACAAGAAGCAGCACGTGTCAAGACTGGGCCTGTTCGGTCATCTCCGCATCCACCATCCCCATGTGGGAATTGACCAAGAGATCACCTTCCTCACCACAACGACTGTTACCATAGTGGTTTACTACCTGATTTTTCTGCTAAACTACTTGATTTCACGTAGGTCTACCAGGTTCTTCAATCATCTGCTCTGTGGCTCGCGGCCATTTCCTAATGTCACTTTTCCTTTAAAACTCCATCATGTTTCCAGATAAGATGGCGGCACCTTCCCTTGTAGCGTGAAGACCGCCCAGCATCAGCAAACCACCGTAACGACAATGAGGGCCAGTTGTCCACAAAACTAAATTCCTGTTCTCTTCAGAATTTTGTAGCCAACCATTTCGGGATGTAATCAGACTGTAGACTTCATCGGTTCCCAGGGAAGGGAGAGGGTTAGAGACAATTGCCCAATGCTGACACATCATAAATCCTCACTGTGTCCATCTTTGTGAACTCAGTCTGTCACAGCCTGATATCCTTGGCACCAACGTGTCATGTGGCCGAGTCGGCTCTCTGAACTTGCGTGATGCTGGCACCCTAAGATGAAGCTCTCCTGGATTCCAGATGAAAGTCCAACATCAGCTGGTGACTCCAGTCTGTTTGTCGGGAACAGAATCCTCCATCACTGATGTAGAGTTTTAGCCTGTTGAGGGGTGGAAGATGCTGTAAAGCTGTGCATATATTGTGCGAGTTTATTAGTGTTTCTGTCAAATTCCTCCTGTAACTGTATGAATCGAATGTAATGTAAAGCCAAAGCTCACGTTTTATGTGCTCACACTGTACGGTCAAACCTAACTTATCTTAACTTAGTTTCATCACTGCGACTGGACCACTCACGTAAACACGCGGGACCGACCGGACCTGGAACTGTGTGGCTATTTCAAGAGGAGAAACGCACCGTCTTGGCCATTCATGCCATTCTGTGCGCAGAGACATCCAAATTAAAAGAAGCCCTGGCGTATATGGACATGCTAACTTCCAAGCAACGGTAGCTAATCTGAGCAAAATTGTTAACTTTCTAGGCAGCAGCAGATCCTCCAAACCTTTTTCTCTGGCAGTTTTGCCGTGACAGGGTGAGAAGGAGACATTGAAGAGACTCAACTCAACCAGCCCCCATCGCTTTTGCCCAGACAAACCGCACGGCCCAGCGCCAGTTTTCACTTCTCTTGAAGACGCTCTCATGCAGGCCAAGTGAGGGGAAACGGGTTTGTGGCTCTGCTTCATCTGCGTGAAACCCAACATTTCTGACATATATGGAACTCAGACTGTCCGGTTGCCGGTGCGGAGGGGCTAATCCCGTCTCGTTACCCCGCTGTACAGTGCACAACAAATGATGCACAACAAAGCTGAGATTCGGCTCGACTCAAAACTCATACGGGTCAGAATTCATCTTAAAATTGTCTCCTCAGCTCCAAAAGGGCTCACAAGGGTATAAAATCGTTTAGAAAAATCTCTAACGGAAACACAGGCCGGTGGACAAAACATCTGGATTCCGGGCTCTGCATGTGTTCTTCTGCCTGACCACAGTAACTTAAAAAAAAAAACTAATCTGAAATACCTGTAGTTAAAATAAATACAGTAGTGTTAATCCAGGTTTTGAGTATATTTCTTATTGTTACATGGGAAACAAGGTACCAGTAGATTCAGTAGATTCTCACAAATCCAACAAGACCAAGCATTCATGATATGCACACTCTTAAGGCTATGAAATTGGGCTATTAGTAAAAAAAAAAAAAGTAGAAAAGGGGGTGTTCACAATAATAGTAGTGTGGCATTCAGTCAGTGAGTTTGTCAGTTTTGTGGAACAAACAGGTGTGAATCAGGTGTCCCCTATTTAAGGATGAAGCCAGCACCTGTTGAACATGCTTTTCTCTTTGAAAGCCTGAGGAAAATGGGACATTCAAGACATTGTTTAGAAGAACAGTGTAGTTTGATTAAAAAGTTGATTGGAGAGGGGAAAACTTATCTTAACTGATGAGAGTAAAATTGTTCTTTTTGGGTCCAAGGGCCACAGACAGTTTGTGAGACGACCCCCAAACTCTGAATTCAAGCCACAGTTCACAGTGAAGACAGTGAAGCATGGTGGTGCAAGCATCATGATATGGGCATGTTTCTCCTACTATGGTGTTGGCCCTATATATCACATACCAGGTATCATGGATCAGTTTGGATATGTCAAAATACTTGAAGAGGTCATGTTGCCTTATGCTGAAGAGGACATGCCCTTGAAATGGGTCTTTCAACAAGACAATGACCCCAAGCACACTAGTAAACCAGCAAAATCTTCGTTCCAAACCAACAAAATGAATGCCTCGCAGATGTGAAGAAATCATGAAAAACTGTGGTTATACAACTAAATACTAGTTTAGTGATTCACAGGATTGATAAAAAAGCAGTTTGAACATAATAGTTTTGAGTTTGTAGCGTCAACAGCAGATGCTACTATTATTGTGAACATCCCCTTTTCTACTTTTTTTTTTTTTACTAATAGCCCAATTTCATAGCCTTAAGAGTGTGCATATCATGAATGCTTGGTCTTGTTGGATTTGTGAGAATCTACTGAATCTACTGGTACCTTGTTTCCCATGTAACAATAAGAAATATACTCAAACCCTGGATTCATCTTTTTAGTCACATAGCACTACTATTATTCTGAACACTACTGTAGAAGACGTTAAGAGTCGCGCTGCAGGACACGACGTCACCGCTCTTCTACATCAGATTCAGTTTCCCCTTCAGTTGACACAGGGTTAATTAAATTAACTAAGAGACTGTACAGCTGTGTTCGAACTAATAGCAGTCCAGCATCACGAACCAGACCGACCACGTCTCACATGATGAACAGAACATAAAATTATAGCAGAAAACACAAATTACAGAACCATCACCACCATCACTCATAGAGGGCAAACCTCTGCCAACGTTAGTTTCTAATTTCACAAAATTATTCCTTGGAAAAAAATTTCAGGTTAAAGGCCTGTTAGTGGCTTCCCATAAGAAAAATTACATGTGATCAGATGTCAGGAGGATGTATTTAGTTCATGCACCTAAAGTTTTTTGTGGTGGTGTGTTTGTTGGCCTGTGAATATTTTTCAGATAATTTTCACAGAATATTGGTTTTCTCTGCTGTGCACAATTTGTCATTGCTTTTTGACACTTGGTTTCCGACTGATAACTGGAAGACAAACAGGCATAAAATTGGAACCTCTATCCAATTTTGGTGGTGTAGGTAAATCCATAACAGAAAAAAATCAGTGATTGAGGCACGTTTGATTAAGATATAACGTAAAATATATATTAAGTGGGGTTTTCAATGTTAAATTTCAATGGCCACAGAATATGTAATCTGGATCAGATTATATAACACTCTCAAATATGAAAGACATTTGATTTTTTTGAAAGAGTTATGAATTTTTGAAAATTCATTCAATGTTAAAGACAAGAATTTAACAGAGTTTTCCTGACTGTGACCTATGACCTTGAAAATTGAATCACTTCTTGCTTATCAAGATATGAATCTTCAGTAAAAATTTCATAATATGTGGGCTCCAGGCTGTTCACAAACAAATTAACAGGGGCGAAAACATAACCTGCTCCAACTTCCTTAGCAGAGGTAATCAGGATAAAGCGAATGCTATTGGGATCCAAGGTGGTGATAAAAGATAAGAGATTAGGATGACAGAACAGAACCAAATATTAGGATCAAAGATGAGTGGATGAGTGATCTGGATTAAAAGTCAACAATTGGGATTAACGCTTTGTGATCAGGATCAAATAAAGTGATTGTAGTCAAAGGTCACTGGCCAGGATCGAAGCGCAGTGATCAAAGGTGAGGACAAAAGTTCAGGATCAAAGGTCTGCCCTCAAGAGCTATGAAAGATAAAGATCAAAGGAATGACCTTCTCACAATAAATAAGAAAGAAAGAAAAGGACACAAATAGAGGGCTGTTGTACTTATTGTTTAACCTGGAAATTTATGAACACTGCAGGAGTGGTGGTTAAGTGCACTTGTTTCCAGTGAAGAAAGTTTCATCAAGGCCACGGCTGCCCATTCTCCATGTAATCTGGAGTTGCACCAGCAAGGGCATCCAGTGTAAAACTTGTGCCAAATTAACATGTAGATCCACTACGGTATGGCTACCCTGAGTGAAGCAAGGGAGAAACCAGAGCGACTAATTTTATTTGCTTATGAACACAATAACATCATCTGCATATAACCAGATTTGACCAAACCTGCGAGCAATGTTAGGGAACCCCATTTCCAACAACTGCTTTGATTTGGGGACCAGATGTTTTAAAGGTCAAAATCGCAGGAAGCCTTTTTTCATCCACACCTGGGCTGTGAGCGCTGTTAACGTCTGATATGGATATTGTACAGCTTGTTACCAAACTTGGCAAGTTCATGTAACCAGACTCCCGAGAATCCAATTGGGCTGAGGATGCTCAAGCCAATGAAAGCAAGTGAAATTATCTTTTTAAATTAAAAATGTCTTTATTAGCTCTTAGTAAACAAGGATTTATGACTAATGTGCTCTCTTTGCTTCAGCACGGTGGATTAGTGGTTAGCACTGTTACCTCACAGCAAGAAGGTCATGGGATCGATTCCCACCTGTGGCCTTTCTGTGTGGAGATTGCATGTTCCCCCCATGTTTGTGTGGGTTTCCTCCAGGTGCTCCGGTTTCTTCCCACATCTAAAGACATGCAGGTTAGATGGATTGGAAACTTTTTAATTGTCCAGGTCTTTCTTGTTAAAGCGATCTCAGTCTCAATGGGATTAACCTGGTTAAATGAAAAAAATAAAATTGCAATTTGTACATTCTGTATGATTTAAGACTGAAAATGTCTGATCATCTACTCCTACAGTTGTATGAGTACTTGGAGGACACCAGGTTTAATTTGATATCTGTGGTAAATGTCCCACTGAGCCCCCACAAAGACATTGTCATGTCTGAAAATGACGGTAACAGCACCTATATGCTAAACAGATACTCGCTGGTACTGTGCTTGTTTTGGCAAATGTGCAAACCCTATCAGTCACCACTGATCATAACTACTTCATACAAGATGTCACTGTGACAGGAATCATGTCCTTAAAAAAAAGCTAATGCTACAGGAATGTTTTCTTGAGAAGCAGCTGTCTTTGAATTCATTCTTTCTTCTTGTAAAGCTTCTACTAACAGGCCGCCAGAGATTCTTCAACCCTTCAGATGCTGCTCGGAGCTCATGTTGCTTTCAGAACCGTCGGACTTCTGGAAAGACCAAACATAAAAGACATTTTCCCTGATGTGTGGTGTTGGCAACTTGACTAATTGTACATGGAATGTGGATATTTTACATAAAGCAGTAATGTCCTGTTAAAAATTCCTTCACAGATACGTTTCCAACATTAGTAACATTGATGTCTCACCAGTCGCAAAGGAGGCTGCCATGACTGTGACAGTACCTTGAATTCCTCACGAGTTTCTGAGTGTAATTCTGGCCCGACATAGCGTCCAAGGCATTTTATCCTGAGCTAGAGGTCGGAATCTCCAAACTTCAGAGGGTTCTGAACGCAGCATCAGCTTTATCTTCCCACACAGAGAAGCAGCGGATGACCTTGTTGTATTTTGTTCTACTTTTCCAAGAGTTCTGCCAAGATTTTAAACCATACCACAGCAGTTACAAGAACAGGGTCATAAAGCTGGAGGCCACCAGTAAAACATCTCCTTTTACCTTTTAATTGATGGACTTACTTTAACTGTATAAACTACAATTTGCAATGTATAAAGTAACATCGTCTCTCTCTCTCTCTCCCTCCTCCGTCTCTCTGTTCCATGTGTTTCCTGTCTTCAATCGACCAGCTGATACGTCTTGGGAGTGATGCACTGGCTTCCCCTGGTTGCCATGGTGATTGCCTCGGCCCTGCCCTTCCCTCACAAGCCCGTGTCCAGGATCGCTGCCGCCATGACAGAGCCTGGCTTTGACAAACACAGAGAGCACCGTCACGACTCGGCCACTCGCCTCCCAGCTGTGGACGACAGCTTCAGTGATGATGCCGCGCAAAAGGACTCCAACGTGGCCGCTGCTCTTAGCAAAGATGATGGACAGAAGCTCCAGAAGCAGGATTATGTGAAATCTGCTGTGGGTGAAGAGGTGTCCAAGTTCACAGCAGAGAAACAGGAAAGCTCCAAATCAGCAGGCGATGACAAACGCTCAGTCAGTTTGGATATGACCACAGACGCAGGAACGCGCAGAACCTCCAGTGCTAAAAGTTCTGACAGCAACGTTTCCAAGGACAGTTCTCTACCAAAGGACTACATATCTGAAAGCAGACAGCAAGACCAGACCAATTTTCTGGACTTTTCCCAGAGACACAATCTAATGGGGTCTTCAGAAATCAAATCAGAGAGGAATTACATCAGAGCGTCACACGTCTCTGTGCCAGTGACCCATAATCCTCTTAGTCCTACTGCTAGTCTCACAGGTCAGAGTGGACCACAACCACCTCCTCTTGCAGAGGAGCTGACAGATACACAGATACCACAGACGGAGAGCCAGTGGACTCTGGATCAAGCTGAGGATGGTGTGACCATGGAGGCAGGACTGGGTCTACAAGACGGAGACGAAATGCTTTTTGCCGCTCATCCTCGAGTGCTGTTCTCATCCTCCCCATCACCTCCGGAACACCCGCCTTTCCTCTTTATGTTGGAGACAGGCGTAATGCCTGAGGATGGAGACAGAGACGAGCAGGAGGACACGGATGGACACATCGAGGGTCATGGAGACAGGTCCATCGACAGGACTGCGCCTGTGCATTGGGCAGATATTTCCAGAGGCACGGGTGACGTCGTGCATCCGGTTAAAAGGGACAAACGCTCGCAGTTGATCGACAGCAGGAGAGGGGAGCGGTCAGTGTGCGAGGCAGAAAGTAGTTGGGTCACCAACAAAAAGACCGCCATTGACTCGAACGGTCGGATGGTTACCATCTTGCAGGAAATCCAAACCCAAACAGGCCCGCTCAAGCAGTACTTTTACGAGACCCGATGTCGCCGAGCTGAGGAGCCGAGCGATGGTGGCAGGCCGCGAGTGTCGAAGGACGTGGGCAGGGCAGTGACATCGGCGGGGACGGGCATGGCCGGGGCTGGCTGCTTGGGCGTGGACAAAAAACAGTGGGTGAGCGAGTGCAAAGCCAAGCAGTCGTACGTGCGGGCGCTCACCAAGGACGCCAACAACAGAACCGGGTGGAGGTGGATCCGCATCGACTCGTCCTGCGTGTGCGTGCTGCTGTCCAGAGTGAGCCGGCAGTCGGGGGGGAGGGCGTGAGGAAAAGAAGGAGGGAAGATGGATGACAGAAGTAGAAAGTGAGACAGACCAGAGCTGCTGTGACACTTTCATTTACTGGTGACAAATCCTTACAAATGGTGGAAGTTACTGCCAGTTTTCCAGCTGCGGCCTCTCGAATCTCCGATTGTCACTTGACTTACAAAAAAAAAAAAAAGACCTCAGTGGTAGACCTTAGGGAAGACTGTCATATATCTATATATATATATATATATATAGATATATATGTAGATAGATAGAGAGAGAGAGAGAGAGCGCGCTCTGACTTTAAAAAGTACTGTTTTTGTATGATTTTATTGATACATTAAGTTATTTTGTTTAGTACGTCAGCATGTCTTTGATATTAATATATTACGTTCTATACGTGTTCAGTACGACACCAGTATACATTTTATGTATGAAGTTATGTATATCAACGTGTATTTATAGCAGCAGCCATCACCCGGTGCTCTGGTGTCTGATGATAATTCCAGCCTCTGCTCCCCTCATCTTATGAGAGGAAAGAGCGCCACCTACTGAGGCTCCATGTTACTGCTCTGCTGTTACCCCCTTTTGGATTACAGTGATGAAAGTCGCCTCAACAACAGGAGGAAAAAAAAGGAAAACAAAAAACACATTTTCACCTGATTTCACTCAGGCTTATGATTTAAAATGTTTGTGTCAGAATTTGTGTGCGATTGTGGAATTTATTAAATGTGGTTCATGAACCATGTGGCTTGTAAACGACACAACTAAATAAGCGCATTTTACCATCAGCTGATTTGTTCCGTTTGCCTATCAAATGTGGTAATAAAGCATCTTTATACTCAAGGTTTTGTAAAATTGGTGTTAAATGCACACATGCAGGCGCATGAGCTCGTAACACATAACTTACATTTTCGCGACATTTAAGGATTTTATTGTTACCAGAAGCTGAGAAAATAAAGAAACAGATGTTTTTGATGATCAGCAGACCCACCTGGGTTGCTTTATTATTATTATTATTATTTTCCCCCTTTTACATCATTTTCATCATAATCATCATCATAGTTTGTTTATTTTCCAGATGATATTTTTTCATTTGTATGACTATCATTTTTGTCATGGAAATCTGTTAAATCATTGCACAATTTGTTCTCAAAATGTACACATACAGTAGCATAATTGAATGACCATTCTCAAGGTTTCATATTTACTTTTAAAACTAGTTAAAAATGAAAATGAAGGAACAGAACATGTACATACATTTATCCAATACATACCTAAAGAAAAATAGTTGTCGTAAAAAATAAAAAATAAAACTGAAAAAAAATACACACATTTTACAAATTGATCCCCCCCCACCATAGGTTTTATCATACAGATATATATATTTTTAAAACGACACCTCATAGCTTCACCAAAAAATTTAAAAAATGATTAAAAAAAAAAAAGTTTCAGGTCACTGGCGTTTGTTTGACATGCATCGTAAACACAGAGGCTAAAGGTTTTGTTTCCTGGGCTTCCTCGGGCTCGCCCGCTTGTCCTGCCGCGCTCAGCTCGTGGTTCCCGTTATGGCTTGTGTTTGCGGTAAAATGACGGGGTCCTGTCCGCGTGTTACGTCTTTCCTTGGTTTGAGTTGCTGTTTTATCTTTCTGTCACATCTTGTGATTACTCAACACCCTGAGCTCATAAACCTCATAATGTCATCGGGAGAACTAGTCAGAAAATTTGATTTTGAGCCTGATTTGAACATGTTTAGAAGTCATTTCTTAGCGTTATAGGTCAGTAATAAGCTATTATGCTGACTAGCTTGGTTGCAACAAACCCCATTTGACTTGGGGCACACTATTTTTCTTAAGTATCTGAATCAAATCCTGTTGGTTAAAAAATTAAATCCATAATCGACGGATAACTGGAGTGGACAAATCCTTGAGTAATGATTTACTAATTGTGACAAGAGCAAAGTTAACAGCTGATGATAAAGTGAGAAACCCTGAGAGAACATCACCCTTTAAACTGTGCAGAACATTCTCACAAATGCTTTCATTTGGTGGAAAATGCAGAAATATTTAACAAAGGAAAATATATTCTTTGGGGGTAAACATTCTTCAGATATAACTGGCAGTTTAGTGACAGTTAACTTAGTTTGGTTATTTCACTGAACTTTGACATTCATAAAGACTTTTAAACGTTGTGATTATACCTTTATGAGTGTTTTGTGCTGTAATTATTGTGCTATACTTTAGCATCAAAGCAAAAATATATCAATTTTACTTCACTGAAAGCAATATGACAACAAGATTGCCTTCTTGCCACCAAAAGATACAAATACACCCAAACCCCAACTACCGTACTTGAATCCAACATACAATTTCCAATCAGCATACTATACCCCAACCAGTACGTGATACCCAATACCCAACCAACATTCTATACCCTATCCAAAATACTATGCCCCAGTCAACACACTACACCCCACCCATCCAGCATACTGTGCTATCCACTATACTATATCCTATTCAGCATACTACAGTATACCCCAACCAACATACTGTACCCCATCCAAAACATTACACTCCATATCATTTGTAACAACTATGTAATGCAAAATTTGTCATTGTTTTAGTTTGATATGTAATACTAATAACTTATTACTGACCTACAGATGGTTTAACGACAGATAAAAGTTTTCAGCAACTTAAAAAAAGCTCATGAAATGTGTTTCTTGACGAATGTTAAGATGAACTGAACCCAGTCTCGATGTGGCCAGGTGCCATGCTGTTCCAGCCACCTTTCATCTTTATGAAGGGTCTCTTCAAACACCATTACTCCGCCTCAAGTTTCAACACGCCAAAAGGAAATAGGTGCATTTGAGCGACACGCTAAGAAAACGCTGGCGCTACCACAGACCCAACAATGACACCATCATGGCCGACACTGTCGACCAGCTGACTCATGGGTAGAAAGGAAAACACCACGAGTGACTAATCGGTTTATCTAGGTTGCACTCCACTTCATAAAATCCCAATGTTCCTGGGATTACCTACACAAGAAAGACTTGAATAAAATCTGTCGTGCTGCAATATATTTTCTTGTTTTTGTTATTACAACAAATGGCTGCACGTGGTTTCGTCTGGAGGTAGGAACACAAGCCTTGACTTTGTCAAATTCGACAACAGTGTGCACGTGCTGACAGTAAGGAAAATAAGTGAACACCGGTGTTAAACTTAGCTAATCCCAGAGCGCTCACAAAGGAGACAGAGAGAGAAAACTGCCGATCCTGTCCCAATCCTCTCCGAGTATACATTCTTCATGTCATTTCCCCTCTTTTCATTCCGTCGCGGTCTGCTTCTGTTATTGCAGAATGGCCAAGCGGAAACATTTATTTGAAGATAAATGGTTATATTCATTGCTTGATTCTCCGTGGATGAGCGAGTGCGTCCTCTAGTCCCAAATCCTGTCAGTGCCCTGAGGAGAGAAACAACCTCAGTTCATTCAACATGAAGCGGCCAAAGTCCCCGCCAAACAAAATCCGCTGCTTGAAGGCCTGGCGGCAAATACTGAAATCCACAGTAACAAACAAATACATAAAACAACCCCCCCCCCCCCCCCCCCCCCCCCAAACAAAAATCTGCTGTGCACATGTGCGAGTCATCGCCGAAGCCGGACGCATCCGTTGTATCTTGCCACATGGATTATAAAGGAACACCCACTGTTAAAGGGTATTATTGGGGAGGGACGGGTCTCACCTCAGCCCTTCAGCAGGAGTAGGTCCTCACGGAGGCAGGTTCACCCCTGGCACCGCTGCTGGCTGTGGCGGAGAGCAGCAGACAAACACGAGTTACTACCCTGACCTTCAGAGGCATTTTTATTAACGAGTAAAAAGGGATAATCGTCTTCCTCTGCGCCGGGAAGCGTCTGGTCCTGATTTGTGTCAGTTCCTTCGCTACAACAAAGAGAAAATGTAGCTGACAAATTAATGGCAGAGTCGCTTGAAAACACCCGAATGCTGAGCGCAGCACCGCTCAGGCCTGGACCTGAGTGCCAGCAGGTCCGTGGCTCCGATTCCTGTCACGCTCCTCACAAAGGCAGCTACCAAACAGAGCGCCGCGTGCTAAATGGAGATGTGTCTCAGGCCTCAGAGGAGCCCGTCAAATGCTGAAGGTGTCAGGGGTCACACTCACCGTCGCTCTGAACCTTTCTCAGGGTCACGGACGGCGTGGAGATGGCTGAGGCACGGAAGTTAGCAGGCAGGGTCTCGGCAGAGTCAGAGGTCACGCCCCGCAGATCTTTCTCCCGAAACATCTTCCTCCAGGAGGGCGAGCGGGTGAATGTCTTGGTTCCATCCTGGTTATAACAGAGAGGTTGTTCAGGTGACTCACAAAGTCCAATCTGTTTGAGAAGGGAGGCTGGTTAGCGTGCTGACCTCATCAGGACGCCTCTCGGTTCCCATGGAGATTAGGGAGTTGTACTCTTGCTCCAGGAGCTGTCTGGCCTGAAAGAGAGACGTGATGCAGAGCTTCAACATTCATCTGGGAGCTACAACGTGTGTTCTATGAGCGCATGATCCTGCCTAAACCCTGCCTACTGCTACACATCAATACCTGATTAAATCCCTTAGGCCCTGTTCAGACTGCAGTTGGCAATCTGTCCTGAGCTGGATTCGGCCCAAATAAGTTTTTTTCTGAATGTGAATGATGAAATCAGGTTTACTACTGATTTTTTTTTTTCTAATCCAATGCAACCCACCTCTCGGGATTCACCAGTGTCTGAACGCAAATGTGGCTACAGTCTGGCTAGCTCACGGATCACGATGTCCAACTTCCTCACTACGTCAGCTGTCCACAGCGTTCTCCACTGTGGCGATGATGAGTATGAATGCAGTGGCAAGGACAGTAAACAACCTTCTTTCTCTGCAGCAACTTCTGGGTAAGAACGTCTGCCAGGAGCGCTCCCATCCAGGTGTCACACACGCTGCCGCACTCACATTTCCAGACACATTTCTTTCAGCTTGAGCTGGATTGAGTTTGGATGCATGTGTAAGATGAGCCAGATGTGAAAAACAGGTCTCTAAACTATCTGGCTAAAAAGCAATCCAGACTGAATCAAGCAAACCGGATTGCCAATCCCAGTCTGAATGGGGCTTTTGTGTGTTCGTGCCACAAAAACCCAAGGATGGCCAAAATTCTTAGAAGACCAATCTGGGGTGTTGGGAGGGGGGGTAGTAGTTAGCTCCAATTTTAACGTGGTTCCTACTGGCAGTGTGGTGTACTGTTCAAAGGGGAGCTTCCCAACTGGGTTGCCCCAATGCCAGTTGAGTCCCAAGAGCTTTTTGGTCTGAAACCATCTATTTTCACATTCAGTACCCACACAGTAAAATCGCCAGTGTTAAATTAACACTGCCAGTGAACATATGGTCCCACTCACTTGTGAGATAATGTCTGTGCTAATTCCTTATTTTATGTTGTTTGTCTGTGTTATTTGTTTGGAAATTTCTGAGAAATATATGAGTTAAGTTTCACTTCCATAATATGTGCAAGTTCCAGATACAGGGTTCCAAATCAAGAAAATGAATGTCTCGCAGATGTGAAGAAATCATGAAAAACTGTGGTTATACAACTAAATACTAGTTTAGTGATTCACAGGATTGATAAAAAAGCAGTTTGAAGATAATAGTTTTGAGTTTGTAGCGTCAACAGCAGATGCTACTATTATTGTGAACACCCCCTTTTCTACTTTTTTTTTTACTAATAGCCCAATTTCATAGCCTTAAGAGTGTGCATATCATGAATGCTTGGTCTTGTTGGATTTGTGAGAATCTACTGAATCTACTGGTACCTTGTTTCCCATGTAACAATAAGAAATATACTCAAAACCTGGATTCATCTTTTTAGTCACATAGCACTACTACTATATGTGTGTCGTCTCTGCCACCTCACTATCTGCCCCAGGCTGTGTGCTCATCTGTGCTGTACATATTGCCGAGTGCACGCACCAGCAGCTTCAGCACTCACTGGGAGCCCCTCTGATAATCTTGGCAGATTTCAATCACTGCAGACCAGATACTGTGCTTGCAGGATTCCAGCAGTATGTGCAGTGTGACACTCGATAAAAGAAAACCCTGGATAAATGTTATGGCAATGTAAAAAATGCATATATAGCAAAACCAAAGCCCCCTCTCTGCAACTCTGATCACAACACAGTTCATCAATTCCCATATATACATCAGTATTCAAGACAAGTAAACCAGAGCGCAAAACAGTAAACGGACGGCGGAATCACTGGAAACACTAAAAGGCAGTTTTTTTTTTTTGTTTTTTTTTTATGTACAGACTGGTCCATATTTCATACATTAAATTTTGACGAGGCCATGATTATAAATTTTTGTGCAGACAATGTTGATTGCAAAAAGAGATTGTTGTTTATCCAAATAACAAATCATATATTACCAAAGAAATCAAACAATGTATCAAGAATAAAAAGCAGGCTTTTGGGAGGAAAGACGGAGCCGGGTCGCAAGTGGCACAGAAGGAGCTAAAAAAATCATCTTAAGAAGGCCAGTGAAGATGGAACACAGTTTCTACACTGCTAATACTAAAAAGCTGTGGGATACAATGAAAGTGGTCACAAATATGAATACAGCCAAGACACATATTGCAGTAATAAATGAACTGCAGACAGCAAATGAATTAAATGATTTTTATTTGAGGTTCGAGTCACAAGATCATTCAGTGAAATGTCATAATCTGCTCCAGTCACTGCCTGATACTGATGTGAAACCCAGAGTGAAGGTCGACCCCACTGATGTGCAGCGTCTTTTCAAACACCTGCGCACCAATAAGGCAACTGGACCTGACGGCCTGCCAGCTTTCTTATTAAAAAGCTGCGCCGAGGAACTTTCTGCGGCTTGGTGTCCTCTATTTCAGCAGTCTCTTGATCTGCAGAAAATGCCTTTTTTGTGGAAATTATCACATATATCGCCAATTCCCAAAAAACCTGGAGCTACAGCTAACAGTGATCTGCGTCCAGTGGCTTTGACCTCAAATGTAATGAAATGTTTTGAGATGTTTGCTGTGTCACTATTGGAGAGAGAAGTGGACTCAATGCTGGACACTAATCAGTTTGCTAACAAGAAAAACAGGAGCACTGAAGACGCCGTCCTAAGCATTGTCCATCTTGTCTCAACATCTGGAAGATACCAAGGCCTGTGAAGGCATTCTATTTGATTTTAGTTCTGCTTTTAATACTGTACAAACACATCTGCTTTTAGAGAAACTGTCTGCAATGGGAGTCAGTGCTTTTTTAATAAAATGGATTTATGCTTTTTTAAACAACAGAACTCAACGCGTCAATGGGACACTATCAGACGTTAGACACAGCAACACCAGGGTTCCACAAGGCAGTGTGTCATCACCAGTGCTTTTCACCATCTACACAAATGACTGTAAAAGCACACATCAAAATAATAGCATTTTGATATATGCAGACGACACTGCTATTGTGAGTCTTTTATTTAAGGATACGGAAACATCCTTATATCACAATGAAACTGACAGCTTCTCAAAATGGTGTGAAGGGAACGTTCTTGTGATTAATCCAACAAAAACACAAGAAATTGTTTTTGATCCTCGGCATGCATGTGAGCATGAACCTGTCCACATAGATAATGTGATCATCCAGCAATGGACTCCTACAAATACCTTGGGGTCCACATGGACAGCGCTCTCTCCTGGACGGCTCACATTGACTCTCTCTGCTCACGGCTGCAGCAGATGCTGTACTTTTTAAGGAGGCTGAGGCTGTATGGAGTGGGAATCCACATCCTGCTTGTTTTTTACAGAGCAATATTTGAGAGCCTCATCCGTTATGGGATCACAGCGTGGTTTGGTACCCTATCTGTCCAGCTGAAAAACAAGCTCGCTCACATCCATAAAACAGCCATGAAAGTTGTAGGGCTAAAGGATTAGCTGCCTATTCAAGCCTTATATGAAGAGGCAGCGGTGGGAAGTGGGAAAATTATTTCAAAGGAGCCAGAGCATCCCCTTCACAGTGAGTATGTCCTGCTGCCTTCGGGACGGAGACTGAGGGTGCCACAGTGTAGGACTAACAGACTCAAGTTCTCCTTTGTCCCGTCTTCTATTAAACTGCTGAACTCTAGATCTTCACGTACAGCAGATTCTCTGCACAGCACTTAACCTGCACTTTACTAACTCTGTGGCTGAATGTGTGTTGTTTGTATTTGTTTTATTGTTTTCTGTACTGTTTTTAAGCAACATGTAGCGCTGTGTCAAGGACAAATTTCCCTTCGGGGACAAAGTTTTTTCTATTCTATTCTCTACAGCAATTATGATGCAATCGATTGTGTTTTTTAGCTCTGACTCACTGTGGTTCGTCATAAATTCCACGCCCACCTGGTTTCACTCAGCTAATGATAAATAAGAGCTTTCATTCCATCTCCAAGAGGCTTTTTCAAACCTCAGAATAAGAAAGTCTGAAGTGTAAAATGTTCATTTTAAGAATTCCTCCCCTAAGACTCCAGCCACACGAGCCACACGAGTCCGTCATAAACCAAATCGGCCTGCAGAGTTATGGCTGGGGACTTGTGATTGGTGGGTTACCTGCGTGTTCTGGTTGGGGATCTGCAGCAGCAGAGCCAGGTCGGTGTAGTCAAAGGTGTCGTCTAGGGCCAGCAGGGCGCCGTGGACGCCGCTCTCTCGCAGGTTGTCGGCGTACTCCTTCAGGCCGACGGTCTGCACCCAGCACATCACGCGCTCGTTGGACCACACCATCACATCTGGGAGGAAAGGAGGAGATGGTGACGTGAGGCAGAGAGCATCCGTCTGCTCGCTGTTTTTATAACCGCGATCGGGTTTCTTCATGTTCTGGTCATTTCCTTGAGTTCAGGGTGGCTGAAACCTGCAGGACTTATTAATGGGCTTTTAATCAATCTTGCGAAGGGATTGTATTACCCGCTCCTGATTTATGTGTTCTGACGTGCTCATCGTGAGACGCAACTGAAACAGTCCTGGGTAATTCTTCTGAGGGGACTCTAGTCCAGACGGACTGACTGAAAATGGACAACATGCATCCTGCAGTCCGGTCTGATAAATCGTCTGTGTGCGCCGACATTTATGCAGCCAAACTAAACAAGACAGCCGCACCTAATAAGCTTTTATCATCACAAAGAGGGAAAAACAATTCCCCTACAAGCAGTGAAAAGAAACGTTCCGCAATGTGGGAGACCTTAAAATATACCGAGGAGAACCGAGGGGGCAGATTTTCTTTTTGGGAACAAACCTTTGATAATCTTGTTAAAATACTTTCAGGTTAACCTCTGAAGAGCCGAGCTTTGATTTTCATTGGGGTTTTGGGGGGGGGGAGCTTTAAAAAAATAGCAGCAATAAACTCATAAACAATGTCGAAAACTAGAAATGGCAACAACCAAAAACCAGTATGAGGCCTGCCCAAAGTACAGCATCACAAGGCAAGTGTTCAAAATGAATGAGCAGCATTCGTTCTCCACTGTGAAACCCCCCCCCCCCCCCCAAAAAAAAAAACTCCCACCACAGACCACAATCAGATTCTTCAACCAATACACCTCCACATACACAGAGATATATCAATCTATCTCTCTCTACACATGTATACTGGATGAATTAAGTGTTGAAATTAATTGGTGTCACGGCACATTTCTGGATTCCCTGGTCTCAGGGTGGTCTCCTATTGATGATTTTCGGCCACAGTTTGGGTCCTGATTCCAAAATTGAGGAAATCATGTGACATTTACTAAAAAAAAAAAAAATAGTTGGCAAAATTCATATTTCCTACTATTTTATGACCACGTAGAACTGAGTGTAACCGAGTATTGCCAGTCACTGTCGAATTCAAACGAGTATGTTGCATTGCATGAATGTTTGCGTTAAATGTGTTGGTTTACATCTGAACACTTTCTTGCCTTCTCATTAGTACTGTTTTATATGCAGGTCAAAACAGTACGTACCATGTTACTGTTCAGGACTCCAAATCTCAGCCTTCCGTGATTATAGATGATGCAGAGCAGGTCGCTCAGTGAGACGGGAGTTGAGCTACAATTCCCAGTCATGCTACGTGTCTCATTTTTCTGGATCATCCCAGTCCAGCCGACTGTAGATGGTTACTGGTGTAGCAGACCAAATGTTAAAAAAAAAAAAAAAAAAAAATCGCTCTGCTTTCTGCATCTGCCCATGTGTCATTTCGGACCACAGCAGCATGTCTGAGACGGAGTCTCTTCTCCCAAAGCAATCAAATGGATTAATGTGATTATTAACCATCAGATGATAAAGGTAAAAACCTCTTAAATCATTCTAAAGTCTGTTTTAAGCAGAAACGAGGCGAAATTTCATGACGCTTTGAAATGTCAGACGCGCAGTGAATGCATCAGTTCTGATTGCTTCCTCTGCCTTTCCACATAAATGATGAATTTATGTGGAAATGATTGTTGTACAAAAGCTTCAAATAGATGATGACTGGTGTGCAGTCTGAAGCAGAAACGAGGTGATAATCCGTGAACCAATGGGGGGACCAATTTTTAGGGGGACCGTTCAGTCTGCGACACCGGCCTTGGCTGGGAAAGCAACCTGCGATGGATTGGTGTCCCATCCGAGGAGAGTTGTAGACTCTCATGGTTCGGGCACCAATGGGCCTTTAGGCTGACTTACTCAACTTCATTATGATGTCATAAAGATCTGTTATGTTTAACACCAGCAGACACGAGTGGAACAACTCACCTTTGTTCTGGTGGGCGCTGTCCTCTCTCCTTCTTTCCAGCTCCTTGCGATCATAATTCAGCCGCTTCAGGCACATTATGCCATAATGCAAACTGACCCTGATAAACAGCGAGAGGGGAACATGGTTCACTTTGACCAGGATTAAACCCCATCAGTCACCTCTGACTGTCAACTCCCAGCATCCTGCCTGTTACCTGTGGAAACTGTCCACCATTTTGAGCTGTCCTCTCAACTCCTTCTTGGTCAGGTGGTCCAGCATGCGGGCATCCACCAAGGACTCCATGAAGTAGCTGCGGTACTGTGGCAGGCCGAGGCTGGGCAGCCAGTCGTTGCCCACCCACTCGTGATTCATGTCGCCATAGGCCAGAATCTGCAGGGAGCCGTCACAGGTGACCGGTGCCGACTCACGGAGGCTTCAAAATGTCACTGACAAACGCATTTTCAAAACAGGAAGTTGAGGCTTACCTGATCCCAACTGAACTCCTTCAGCTCCTTGAGAGTCGAGAGGCAGACAGAGAGAAGAAGCAGCCGAACAGAGAGCCGGAGATTGGAGGTGGAGAAGGAAAGGAGGTGAGGAATGAGACCAGGGAAGGAGGCGCAGGTTGGATTGGTGGAGGAGACGTAGAGGAGGTGCGGGGAGCAGCAGCAGGAAGAAAGGACAAAGGGAGGAACAGTGTGTTAGTGAACGGGCAATTAGTCGGAAGCAGTTCACACTGAAAAAGCCACCAAGAGGGAGAGAAGAAGATGCTCAACATGAGGGTCTGGGCCCACAAAGAGCACAACAGAGGAACACAAATAAAACACAGAGAGAGGAGGAGGAGAGACTCATCAACGTAATTCAAAGCAGACAAGACGCTGAACAAGAATCCTCTGTGAAATAATGACTTAAAATAAATAAATAAAAACATAAGAAGGGTTTGTCAGACGGACACGGAGACACTAACCGGAGGTTTGGTGGCGGCGTTCAGAGACTCCATCTCCGCGTGAGTCATCCACACGTTACTGGTCGACTGCCATCAACAGAAAAGTGAAGTCACGAGAGGAGATGAACACATTAACTACATGAATTCAGTCATTTTTACATTTCACCTCTTAACCCTCTGGGCCCCAACACTATTTTATCCATTTTGTTAGACTTTACCATATTTTCCGGAATATACGTTTTGATGCCTTTTTTTTTTGTAGTTTTGGAGGCTCTGGGATTTATACTCGGGTGCAAATTATATACCAAAAAACATGTTTGTTCTTAACAATAACAGTTATAACAACTATTTTATTTCAAGCATTCCCAGGAATCAAAGAGCAGGGGTGGTGGCCAAGTGGTTAATGCGCTTGGTTTCAGTTCGGAAGGTTCTGGGTTCAAATCCCACCCCTGCCACATTTCTCCATGTAATGTGGAGTTGCGTCAGGAAGGGCATCCGGCGTAAAACCTGTGCCAAATCAACATGCAGATCCACCTTGGATTTGCTGTGGCGACCCCGAGTGCAAACAAGGGAGCAGCCGAAGGGACTTACTTTTTCCCAGGAATCAAAGCAATAAATTAAATAAACTCTAATAATAAAAGAATAAGCACTAATAATGAAAAGTACACTACAGCAGTCAACAAAAATCCCAAATTAAAGAGATGATAATACAGAAAAAAATGTGACATACAGTAGTGTTCAGAATAATAGTAGTGCTATGTGATTAAAAAGATTAATCCAGGTTTTGAGTATATTTCTTATTGTTACATGGGAAACAAAGTACCAGTAGATTCAGTAGATTCTCACAAATCCAACAAGACCAAGCATTCATGATATGCACACTCTTAAGGCTATGAAATTGGGCTACTAGTAAAAAAAAAAAAAGTAGAAAAGGGGGTGTTCACAATAATAGTAGCATCTGCTGTTGATGCAACAAACTCAAAACTATTATCTTCAAACTGCTTTTTTATCAATCCTGTGAATCACTAAACTAGTATTTAGTTGTATAACCACAGTTTTTCATGACTTCTTCACATCTGCGAGACATTCATTTTCTTGATTTGGAACCAAGATTTTGCTGGTTTACTAGTGTGCTTGGGGTCACTGTCTTGTTGAAACACCCATTTCAAGGACATGTCCTCTTCAGCATAAGGCAACATGACCTCTTCAAGTATTTTGACATATCCAAACTGATCCATGATACCTGGTATGCGATATATAGGCCCAACACCATAGTAGGAGAAACATGCCCATATCATGATGCTTGCACCACCATGCTTCACTGTCTTCACTGTGAACTGTGGCTTGAATTCAGAGTTTGGGGGTCGTCTCACAAACTGTCTGCGGCCCTTGGACCCAAAAAGAACAATTTTACTCTCATCAGTACACAAAAAATTCCTCCATTTTCTCTTTAGGCCAGTTGATGTGTTCTTTGGCAAATTGTAACCTCTTCTGCACATGTCTTTTATTTAACAGAGGGACTTTGCGGGGGATTCTTGCAAATAAATTAGCTTCACACAGGCGTCTTCTAACTGTCACAGCACTTACAGGTAACTCCAGACTGTCTTTGATCATCCTGGAGCTGATCAATGGGTGAGCCTTTGCCATTCTGGTTATTCTTCTATCCATTTTGATGGTTGTTTTCCTGTTTTCTTCCATGCGTCTCTGTTTTTTTTGTCCATTTTAAAGCATTGGAGATCATTGGAGATGAACAGCCTATAATTTTGTGCACCTGCGTATAGGTTTTCCCCTCTCCAATCATCTTTTTAATCACACTATGCTGTTCTTCTGAACAATGTCTTGAACGTCCCATTTTCCTCAGGTGCTGGCTTCATCCTTAAATAGGGGACACCTGATTCACACCTGTTTGTTCCACAAAATTGACAAACTCACTGACTGAATGCCACACTACTATTATTGTGAACACCCCCTTTTCTACTTTTTTTTACTAATAGCCCAATTTCATAGCCTTAAGAGTGTGCATATCATGAATATTTGGTCTTGTTGGATTTGTGAGAATCTACTGAATCTACTGGTACCTTGTTTCCCATGTAACAATAAGAAATATACTCAAAACCTGGATTAAACTTTTTAGTCACATAGCACTACTATTATTCTGAACACTACTGTATATATGGGTTTTTCCTCTTCAAGAGGCATTTTTTAACAGGTGTGACTTACACTCTGGTAAATACGGTCATTCCTGTTTTAGGTACTTTAAGTATAATGGCCACGTGTTGCATATCAAAATGTTCAAAACAGTCTCAGCTTTTCTGAATATGTGACACATACTTGTCGACAACACAGAAATAATCTGGCTTTAAAGTTGACAATATGAAATGTGTTTTTAGAAATTCTTCAAATCTTTAATGATTATACACTTTTATTCATGTGGATGAACTGCTTTGGTAGCTGAAATAGTTCTACCTAAATCTTTAGGTCTGCTTGAAAGTAGTGCACTGCTTTTCAGATGACAGTAATGAGAGGCAAAGTGTCAGAGCACACAGAACTTCATTACAGGAACAGCAGCTTCCAGCAACACCTGCTCCTCGTTGGACCTCAGCGGGTGCAGGCAGACCCGCCTTGGTGCAAATATGGTAAAGACCAGGGTTAATTGTTGTCTTCAGTTCAGGTTTGGTGTTAGTTCAATCAGAGATGATGATGAGTGCTAATGTTCATCCCTCTCCGTACAGGCAGAGTGTATGTACCACCTGAACCCGCCTACGTGAGGCGCATCTGAATACTGCACTGTAGAAACGACAGAGAAACTCTGCACTCAACCACAGCTCAGGTTTTTGGTGGTCTACAGTGCAGTTCTTTGCCAGTTGTATTGATCTGTGCTGTACTGAGGAAGCTGTTGGGGCTGGAAAAAAATACTGTAGCAAAGCTGCCTTTTTCAAATTAAGTTGAAGTAACGGGTTAAATGTATGTGTTGGAGTCGTACCGAGCGAGTGCTGGCCGGTGCAGAGGGACTCGTGAGGGACACCATCTCCTGGATGGCCAGCCGGAGTTTGAGGCGGTGCAGCGGGTTACTGATACCGATCTCCCTCTGGATCTCAGTGTCTGACAGGTTGGCCATGATGGCGCCGCTCTTCACATTAGCACGACAGGCGGCCACGTACCAAGCTGGCATTCCCACCCACAACTGCAAGGAGAGACACAGCGGATCAAATATTAAAAAATGTAATTTGGAGGTGAGTTTCTTCAAGTCTGCTTGTGCACATCACACCTCCAACCAAGAGACAACTGTGGGCCCATCCCATGATGCAAAGGGAAGTCCTTGGCGACATGCTTCTTCCAACAGCTCATGCCTGGAGAAGAAGAAACAGTTAATTGCTTGCCTCTACTGGTGGTTGGCTCTCACTGCGGTATTGTATCACTTCCTGTTCCGGAGCACAGCGGTGTTTTTCTGTATCTGTTAGCTGTTTAATCTGCGCAGTTAGATTGGTCTAGTTATCTAGATTACGATTTGTTTCCCAGTGTAATCTTTACGTGCCTTAACTAAAGCACTCCTTCTGCTGAATCACCTCTAAATTATTTACACATTATTCACTTTGCGTGTTTTTAGGAATCCGCTAGCTTAGCGTAGCTACTAGCTCTTAGCCGATTTAGCATGGCGGCTTCTCCTGTCTCTCCCGCACTTTTCTGCTCTGGGTGTGAAATGTTTAGTTATTCCTCGGCCTCCTTTAGCAGTAATGATACTTGTAATAAGTGTAGCTTATTCGTAGCTTTGGAGGCTAGGCTGGGCGAATTGGAGACTCGGCTCCGCACCGTGGAAAATTCTACAGCTAGCCAGGCCCCTGTAGTCGGTGCGGACCAAGGTAGCTTAGCCGCCGTTAGTTCCCCCCTGGCAGATCCCGAGCAGCCGGGAAAGCAGGCTGACTGGGTGACTGTGAGGAGGAAGCGTAGCCCTAAACAGAAGCCCCGTGTACACCGTCAACCCGTTCACATCTCTAACCGTTTTTCCCCACTCGACGACACACCCGCCGAGGATCAAACTCTGGTTATTGGCGACTCTGTTTTGAGAAATGTGAAGTTAGCGACACCAGCAACCATAGTCAATTGTCTTCCGGGGGCCAGAGCAGGCGACATTGAAGGAAATTTGAAACTGCTGGCTAAGGCTAAGCGTAAATTTGGTAAGATTGTAATTCACGTCGGCAGTAATGACACCCGGTTACGCCAATCGGAGGTCACTAAAATTAACATTAAATCGGTGTGTAACTTTGCAAAAACAATGTCGGACTCTGTAGTTTTCTCTGGGCCCCTCCCCAATCGGACCGGGAGTGACATGTTTAGCCGCATGTTCTCCTTGAATTGCTGGCTGTCTGAGTGGTGTCCAAAAAATGAGGTGGGCTTCATAGATAATTGGCAAAGCTTCTGGGGAAAACCTGGTCTTGTTAGGAGAGACGGCATCCATCCCACTTTGGATGGAGCAGCTCTCATTTCTAGAAATCTGGCCAATTTTCTTAAATCCTCCAAACCATGACTATCCAGGGTTGGGACCAGGAAGCAGAGTTGTAGTCTTACACACCGCTCTGCAGCTTCTCTCCTCCTGCCATCCCCTCAATAACCCCATCCCCGTAGAGACGGTGCCTGCTCCCAGACTACCAATAACCAGCAAAAATCTATTTAAGCATAAAAATTCAAAAAGAAAAAATAATATAGCACCTTCAACTGCACCACAGACTAAAACAGTTAAATGTGGTCTATTAAACATTAGGTCTCTCTCTTCTAAGTCCCTGTTGGTAAATGATATAATAATTGATCAACATATTGATTTATTCTGCCTAACAGAAACCTGGTTACAGCAGGATGAATATGTTAGTTTAAATGAGTCAACACCCCCGAGTCACACTAACTGTCAGAATGCTCGTAGCACGGGCCGGGGTGGAGGATTAGCAGCAATCTTCCATTCCAGCTTATTAATTAATCCAAAACCCAGACAGAGCTTTAATTCATTTGAAAGCTTGTCTCTTAGTCTTGTCCATCCAAATTGGAAGTCCCAAAAACCAGTTTTATTTGTTATTATCTATCGTCCACCTGGTCGTTACTGTGAGTTTCTCTGTGAATTTTCAGACCTTTTGTCTGACTTAGTGCTTAGCTCAGATAAGATAATTATAGTGGGCGATTTTAACATCCACACAGATGCTGAGAATGACAGCCTCAACACTGCATTTAATCTATTATTAGACTCTATTGGCTTTGCTCAAAAAGTAAATGAGTCCACCCACCACTTTAATCATATCTTAGATCTTGTTCTGACTTATGGTATGGAAATAGAAGACTTAACAGTATTCCTTGAAAACTCCCTTCTGTCTGATCATTTCTTAACATTTACATTTACTCTGATGGACTACCCAGCAGTGGGGAATAAGTTTCATTACACTAGAAGTCTTTCAGAAAGCGCTGTTACTAGGTTTAAGGATATGATTCCTTCTTTATGTTCTCTAATGCCATATACTAACACAGTGCAGAGTAGCTACCTAAACTCTGTAAGTGAGATAGAGTATCTCGTCAATAGTTTTACATCCTCATTGAAGACAACTTTGGATGCTGTAGCTCCTCTGAAAAAGAGAGCTTTAAATCAGAAGTGTTTGACTCCGTGGTATAACTCACAAACTCGTAGCTTAAAGCAGATAACCCGTAAGTTGGAGAGGAAATGGCGTCTCACTAATTTAGAAGATCTTCATTTAGCCTGGAAAAAGAGTCTGTTGCTCTATAAAAAAAGCCCTCCGTAAAGCTAGGACATCTTTCTACTCATCACTAATTGAAGAAAATAAGAACAACCCCAGGTTTCTTTTCAGCACTGTAGCCAGGCTGACAAAGAGTCAGAGCTCTATTGAGCTGAGTATTCCATTAACTTTAACTAGTAATGACTTCATGACTTTCTTTGCTAACAAAATTTTAACTATTAGAGAAAAAATTACTCATAACCATCCCAAAGACGTATCGTTATCTTTGGCTGCTTTCAGTGATGCCGGTATTTGGTTAGACTCTTTCTCTCCGATTGTTCTGTCTGAGTTATTCTCATTAGTTACTTCATCCAAACCATCAACATGTTTATTAGACCCCATTCCTACCAGGCTGCTCAAGGAAGCCCTACCATTATTTAATGCTTCAATCTTAAATATGATCAATCTATCTTTGTTAGTTGGCTATGTACCACAAGCTTTTAAGGTGGCAGTAATTAAACCATTACTTAAAAAGCCATCACTTGACCCAGCTATCTTAGCTAATTATAGGCCAATCTCCAACCTTCCTTTTCTCTCAAAAATTCTTGAAAGGGTAATTGTAAAACAGCTAACTGATCATCTGCAGAGGAATGGTCTATTTGAAGAGTTTCAGTCAGGTTTTAGAATTCATCATAGTACAGAAACAGCATTAGTGAAGGTTACAAATGATCTTCTTATGGCCTCGGACAGTGGACTCATCTCTGTGCTTGTTCTGTTAGACCTCAGTGCTGCTTTTGATACTGTTGACCATAAAATTTTATTACAGAGATTAGAGCATGCCATAGGTATTAAAGGCACTGCGCTGCGGTGGTTTGAATCATATTTGTCTAATAGATTACAATTTGTTCATGTAAATGGGGAATCTTCTTCACAGACTAAAGTTAATTATGGAGTTCCACAAGGTTCTGTGCTAGGACCAATTTTATTCACTTTATATATGCTTCCCTTAGGCAGTATTATTAGACGGTATTGCTTAAATTTTCATTGTTACGCAGATGATACCCAGCTTTATCTATCCATGAAGCCAGAGGACACACATCAATTAGCTAAACTGCAGGATTGTCTTACAGACATAAAGACATGGATGACCTCTAATTTCCTGCTTTTAAACTCAGATAAAACTGAAGTTATTGTACTTGGCCCCACAAATCTTAGAAACATGGTGTCTAACCAGATCCTTACTCTGGATGGCATTACCCTGACCTCTAGTAATACTGTGAGAAATCTTGGAGTCATTTTTGATCAGGATATGTCATTCAAAGCGCATATTAAACAAATATGTAGGACTGCTTTTTTGCATTTACGCAATATCTCTAAAATCAGAAAGGTCTTGTCTCAGAGTGATGCTGAAAAACTAATTCATGCATTTATTTCCTCTAGGCTGGACTATTGTAATTCATTATTATCAGGTTGTCCTAAAAGTTCCCTAAAAAGCCTTCAGTTAATTCAAAATGCTGCAGCTAGAGTACTGACGGGGACTAGAAGGAGAGAGCATATCTCACCCATATTGGCCTCTCTTCATTGGCTTCCTGTTAATTCTAGAATAGAATTTAAAATTCTTCTTCTTACTTATAAGGTTTTGAATAATCAGGTCCCATCTTATCTTAGGGACCTCATAGTACCATATCACCCCAATAGAGCGCTTCGCTCTCAGACTGCAGGCTTACTTGTAGTTCCTAGGGTTTGTAAGAGTAGAATGGGAGGCAGAGCCTTCAGCTTTCAGGCTCCTCTCCTGTGGAACCAGCTCCCAATTCAGATCAGGGAGACAGACACCCTCTCTACTTTTAAGATTAGGCTTAAAACTTTCCTTTTTGCTAAAGCTTATAGTTAGGGCTGGATCAGGTGACCCTGAACCATCCCTTAGTTATGCTGCTATAGACGTAGACTGCTGGGGGGTTCCCATGATGCACTGTTTCTTTCTCTTTTTGCTCTGTATGCACCACTCTGCATTTAATCATTAGTGATCGATCTCTGCTCCCCTCCACAGCATGTCTTTTTCCTGGTTCTCTCCCTCAGCCCCAACCAGTCCCAGCAGAAGACTGCCCCTACCTGAGCCTGGTTCTGCTGGAGGTTTCTTCCTGTTAAAAGGGAGTTTTTCCTTCCCACTGTAGCCAAGTGCTTGCTCACAGGGGGTCGTTTTGACCGTTGGGGTTTTACATAATTATTGTATGGCCTTGCCTTACAATATAAAGCGCCTTGGGGCAACTGTTTGTTGTGATTTGGCGCTATATAAAAAAATTGATTGATTGATTGATTAATTTGCTGTTGTGGTGAGAGAAAAGAATTTGGTCTTAATTACTGACACTCACTTCTTCTTGCTGCGGCGGTCTTTATCAGCTGGACCCAGAGTCCCAGTCTTGTTCATACCCATGGGGTCTCCAGAGGCCAGGTCCTCAGAAGGTGTAGATGCTGGGAAACATAGGAAGGTCATAAAAATCACAACAGATAATGAGAAACAAACCCAAACTCACTGACATCAGAATGGTGTTTACCAAGAGAACCAGATCCATCACGCCCAGGTTGGCCCATTCTTCCTTTCTCCTTCTTCCCAAAAAGCCGCCCGATGGAAGACTTGATACTTTTCTTCTTACTGGACTTGTGCAGAGAATCTTGGCTGCTGTTGGAGCTGCTGCCATCTGCTGAGAGACTAAAAGCAGTGCAGGGAATATGTGAGACCACACAAACTAAAGGATGATGGTACATTTGGTATCGCCGAGTGTGGCTGCCTTACCTGCGAAACTCCCGGGGGTCATCAAGCATTGCTCCTGGATGGGTGAGGGTCATCCGATCCAATCGCAGAGCACGAGGAGTAGGAGGAGGCGTAGAATCGAGCAGAGCAAGAGATCGATCGTCCTCTTTGCTGTTCTGAAACACAGAATGCAAAAGGTGTAACAGACAAAGATGCAGCAAAAACAAAAGGGCTACTCTGTGTCAAAGCCACCGTCGAGGACCAAACAACAGAAATCCAGGAGCATGTCAAGAAACTGGTTGCCAGGGAGAAATCACTAAGCTTGTACTTCTGAAAGCAGGTGGTGAGGGCAATGAAGAGACATCATGAATGATCAGACTCCTCCAGGGGATTTACCATCGTACCAGGTGTAGAGAGGCGGGGTTCTACCTTAGGGTCGTACCTGACTGGAATGTGACTGCTGGCCAGGAGATGGAGAACAACAGAGCTTAAATGCTGCAGGACTTCAAGTTCTAGATGGACAAACAGGTGCTGTCCAACCAAGCAGACATTCCAAGTGACCACAACATCAGAAAGAAAGAGCACCAGAAGATCGAGGAGTAGAAAAGATGTGGAAGGTGAAGGCCACAGTGGGACCCCTAAACTGGGAGAGCGGCTTAAACAGATTCCAGGTACTACGTCAGAGGCTTCTGTCCAGAAGACTGTAGTTCCGGGAACGGCTGAGATACTGAGCAAGACCTTCAAGTCCCCAGGTCTCGTAGAGGACCAGAGCTCGAAGGAGACACACACCACCACTACGCCAGAAGATGAGGGGAGTGAGAAACTGATTGATATACACAAACCTACACACAACTGACATCCACCACATTCCTTAAGTGGATGTTCGGTATCCAATCAGCACCAGCAGGACCTGAGAACTTCTCAATGGCCAAATGTTGAAAGGAGGGTAGAAAACCTGAACACCACGTACATTTGTGTTTGTGCAATGAAACTAAACCGTGACAAAACCTGAACATGTTCATGTATAATTGTGCTGGAAACTTTCCAAAGTTAAAACTAAAAGTCCCTAGAAAACCCAGTGAGGCCACACCCACATTTTAAATGATCACACACATTGAGGAAATGTTCCACAGACTCTTAAACAGTCCAGGTCATGAACAATTCATATATGAACTCATTTCTATAAAAACAGCTGTGTTCAGATGTATTGAAACAGGCCGACATGTGACCTTTTGATTCAATCAAAATCAGATTAGGAGTTCTGAAAATATCTTGTTGAGATTCATACAAACAATTACATAGAAAGCAAGGAGCTCGCAAGAGCATACGCCTCAGGCGCCAAGAGGCGCTTATAACTTTGACGAGCTCCTTTGTCACTGCTGTCAAAATGAGGTTACTACAAAGATATGCTGATTGGATTGTAAAATGTCTCCAAAGAAGACAGAGACAGACAGAGGGAAAAGGACAGACCTTGTTGGAGCAATGTGCTCCAGTGAGAACGCTTAGGTCTGGATGGGAAGGATTTTGGATCATCACCATCATAAAACCTACTTCAGAAAGTGATTTTTCTGCTGGTCCACCAGATGTTTGGTGGCCTGTGCTGGACCACTGGGACCGTGTTAAAAAGAAAGTCTATTCCTGCTCTTTAAAAAAATTAATGCTTTGGAATTGTACTGAAGTCATAAAGGGAGTGGTTCATGGCACACAAGGTCCAAGGTGGTATATCCAGCAGGTTCTTTCAGCAGTAATGTTGGCAAACTGAATTTCACACAATTTTTGTGAAATTTTTTCAGAAACCTTTTGTGAATATCTCCGCAAATTCAACTCAACCAGCAGGAGAAGATCAAGTGAACTCATCTTTGAAGGCATTTTCATCTTCACATTAAACCCTGATAGCACGGGGTTTCCCTCAATCTTTTGGAATCCATCAACTTTATTCTAAAATGTCAGATTCAGTGTGTGTGTGTGTGTGTGTGCGCACTACAAAGACTAACATTGTCGTGCTCAGATGTTCATCGCTATAATCCAGCGTTACCTGTCGGTCACTTTCGCGGGCTGGAGAGTGGGGCAGCCGAGGGGTGGAATGACCAGAACTGGGCGGCGAGGGAGACGCCAGGGTGGAGGATGTGATGGACGAGGGAATGAAACCACGTCCTGTGCTGTCTCTCCCCAGCGAGGATGGAGGGATGGGCGGACTGTCCAAAGCCACGCTGACCCGGCTCTCGATTTCCTCTGCCCGCAGCTCCGTGTTCTCCTTCTCTTCTTGGATGAGTCTGGATTTGGTTGTAATAGAGAGAAGAGAGAGAGAAGCTAAAAAAAAAAAAACCTGAAGCTTCTGAAGGAAACAAAAAATAGTAAAATAATCAGGTTCAGTCTAATTTCTTCAACCTGAAGGTGAGCAAAAAGAAAACTATTAATAAGAAATCAGAAAGATACTTTACTGGGTTCTTAAAAGTGATCTCACTCTATATACAATCTCCTCAGAAAAAGGAAGTAAGTAAGTAAGTTTTAGTCTCCGAGTACTGTAACTAGCGTGCGGTCTGGTCCGCTTTTCTCCTCCACGCCGCTCCTCCTTACTTGATCTCCTTATTAATGGCCTCCAGCTGTTCCTGCAGCATGATGGCTAGCGTCTGCACGTCCGTCTGACCGCTGGGGGAGAGCAGCTCTGAGCCGAACAGAGTCTCCCTGTCGTCCTCGTCATCGGAGCAGCCAACCTCCACGCCCGGCTCGAACCCGGTCCCCAGCAGAGCCCCGCTCTCCCAGTCTGGGTACTGCACACAGTGCATGGAAAAGGGATGGAATCCAGTTTCTGTATCATGTGAACACTTTAACAAATGTGATCAATTTGAACTGATTTCAGGAATCCTGATAATCCTGCTTTTCTACTGTCGTATTAAAAAATAATTCTCCTCTAGTTTTGAATCTTCGACTGGACTGGGTTGCTTGACGTGAGGACGTTTCGCTTCAAATCACAGAAGTTTCCTCAGCTAAAATTCTTGCTCTGGTAGTCTGTCTTCTGTCTTGACTCTTGTAGAGAAGAATAAACCAGAAGCCAACAAAAGCTGGAGTTTTTAACCTAACCAGACCCCCCTACCGAGAGGCCGACTGCTGTAGGCTAGTGACTAAACAATAGCTCTAATTAGCACCTATTGTGCACTCTCCTAATGATGGGATGGAAGCCTCCCCTGATGGCTCCCTTGACGACTCTCCTGATGACGTGAATGACTCATTACCATGAACAAAAGACTGAAACTGCTTTGACCTGAGTACCCCATTGTAAACAGGGGACAAAACATGTCTGAGACCCGCCCCCCCGGTTAAGGCTGGGTTTCAACTGTTTTACAAAGAATGCTTCCTTGACACCTCTCTCAAACCATTTCTTCTCTCTGGCTAAGATTTTAAACTTCCTTGTTGTAGAAGAATTTTTAGGTCCATATTTGAACTGTGATGAACTATCAAGTGTCCTGATCCGAACTGTATGTCCTCTGGTTGAACTAGCAGGTGTTCAACCCAAAAAAAAGGGCTCTATTAGTCATTCAGTCTGTCAAGGGCTTTCCAAGGCCTTTTAGGTGCTTTCCCGCAGGCCACGTGCAGGGGCCTCAGGCCAGCTGCACGTGTGGCTGAGGCCACGTGTGGAGGGGGCCTCAGGCCAGCTGCACCTGTGGCTGAAGGTCTTTTAAAAAAGTCAGTTGTAAATCCTTCACGTTTTAATGGGAGCGTTTGTCACATTGAAATAATGGCCTAACACCTGCTTAGGGTTCACTAGAGGACGCTTCCAATAGAAAACCATGTCTTGGGAATGAAATAAATAAAAAAGTTGAAGGAGGAGCGATGCCTGCGGGTCTCCAATAAATAGATGAGCGCGGTTGTCATATTCAGTCTCTCTAGAGGACTCAGTTTGTCTAAGCTTTGTGTCGAAGGCTTAAATAAACTTAAAAACTCTGTGCATTTTATCTTGCTTAAGGCTGAATTATTCTAAAGTGTTGTGTCATTTTCTAGCATATCACTTGCAATTAGTTTGTGTCATCTAAAAGACGACATCCTGAGAAGACTAAAGACGAGCCGCGACAGAACTTGGCGAGCCAGCTTCAGGAGGGTCCAGGGGCATTCCGGCAGCCTGGGGCAGTCCAGCTCATCCCTCCAGACCGTAAATAACAGTGATCACGACTAAAAGGTAAGCAGAAACCTTTTATAACTTCTGCACGATCTGGAGGAGTGAGTCGGGATTTCCGCCCAAGTTGACAGGTGATATTTTTAATTGCCTCTTACCCAAAAGAACCTGGACTAAGAAAATTGATAAGAGACTAAAAAAGATAAGATTGAAAATTATCAGGCCTTGTAGATAAAATGCTCAGAAGGTGTGTGTGTTCCCGGGAAAAAGAATGTCTGTGTGAGTGAAAGGTCAGGAATGTTCATGAACTCTGGTGCGGAAAGAGTGCGTGGAGAACTAACCTGGATGTTTGGGGAATAATTGGTGTTGAAATTCGTTACTAACGTGCCGGCTGATAGCATGCGCTGTAGGGGTTAATTTAGGGGAGTATACTGACAAATAGATACAAGGTAATACAAGGTTATTTAAAGAATTTAACAGAGACTGAAGTGAAATAAGTGAGAAAAAAGCGTTTAACAGAGAATACGTGCAGAGGAAGCACAAGATAAGCGCCTGAGGGGGCGCAGTAGAAATACCGTACGTGATAAAGAGATTTAAAAGTGCAAAGTGGCACAGCTGACAGTAAGTAAAAGAGCTCAATAAAGGACGTCATTTTTTAAGAAACGAGAAAAACTATAAAAAAAGATAAAATGAATGAGGAGTTAGTGCAGAATACATGAGAATTAATGAAGCAGAAAATAGTGCAGTAAGGCACCAGATACACGCTTGTGGGGCGTGGGAGAAGAATAAGTAATTAAGTACACAGTAATATGAGTTTTTTTTATAAGAAAAGAAAAAGAGAATATTTTCAGTGCAAAGGCACATTAAGCTCACGAGGAGCTCAGTAAGTGAAGAAAAAAGGTAGAAGAAAGTGCAGAAAGGCACAGGATACGCACGCGAGGCGCGGTAAGGCGTAGAAATAAATGAAATATTGTATGCTCAGAAAGGAGCTTGTGAAAATAATATAGTAAGCACAGGATACGCACGCGAGGCGCGGTAAGGCGTAGAAATAAATGAAATATTGTATGCTCAGAAAGGAGCTGGTGAAAAATAATATATTAAGCACAGGATACGCACGCGAGGCGCGGTAAGGCGTAGAAGTAAATGAAATATTGTACGCTCAAAGAGGGCTTGTAAAAAAGTAATATATGAAGTTGCTGACAGCGCCGGAGAAGCTGTCTAACGTGAAGAAGAGATACATGCTTAAACAGAACACATTGGTGTTAAGTGAATAAAAAGGTTGTTTAAAGCCGCGGAGTGAAAAGTGGCAGAAGTCTAGATAGAGATATATAGAAAGTTGTTTTTAATAATTTTTGTGTATAAAGCTTTTGAAGATTGGTGTGTGGGAGAGTGGAGAGTAATCTGTGTAAAGCTGTGAGAATTTGCAGGCTGGCTGACATACAAGATTAATGTGAAAGAGTACGAGGGGGAGGTATTTAGACCCAACAGGAGGACTTGGGAGGTGCGTGACAGGCAGAGAGGAAAGTGTGAAACAGAGACAGTGAAGAAAAAGACAGGAGAAGAGTGCTATGTAAATATATTATTTCAAAGAGAGAAAACTAATAAACAAACATAGCAGAAAAAGACGAGAAGCAGAAAGTTAAAAAAAAAAAAAAATAAGAAGGAAAATAGAAAGTCGGGAGCAAAGACATTAGGAAGTGTTAGGGTTGTAAGAGGATTAAATAAATAAAATTGGTTATAAATCAAAAGAGATAAAGCTTAGATTATAGTGAAAAAGCTGACAGACTGATCAATGCTTGGGACAGTCATTGATGGGAGACTTAAGTGATGATGAAATAATACTCCCAGAACATTACCTGACTGACGGAGACATCGAAACCCAGGGAATCAGGACACATTTTTGGCTGGAAAGGACCTATTTTGACAGGGTAGGAGTATTTTAAGGGTTTAAAATACAAAACAGGTGTTACAGCCAGCAAGTTATTGGTCTGGATCAGGACAGCCCCTGAGGGACTACCAGAACACCATAGAAACACCTCACATAGCGTTTGTCAGGGTTACATGGGTAACTCTCAAGGTCAAGGTCGGGAAAGTACCCCGCTAGACTTGGTACTAAGAAAATATCCAGGAAAACGCACTAAGGCCAACCAATGTATGAAGTGGCACAAAAGGTCACATGGGGGCAGGCAATGGCCTTTGGAGGGATCATTTGATCCGGTGATGTGTGAAGCAGTTGCGGTAGAAATACAGAAAAAAGAAATTAAAGATCAGCAGAAGAACGTAAATAACAACAAAAAACGCACTGAAGAAAAAGAAGTTTTGGCCTTGTTCAAGCAGGAAGCACAGAGGCTACAGCAGAAAAGAGAAAAAATGACAGAGGAAAGATCCAAAGAGACTAAAGCCAGTGCACCGAGCTGGGAAGCAGAGCCACCCCCATATAAACGTCATGATATGGGAAAGACAGCTGGACAATTTGTATTAGGAACTCGTGAAGAGGACCAAGGCATGGATGTGGAGGGCAAATTCACACTGACACTAAAAGCTCGAGAGCCACAAGGAGACAGGTCCTCAGTCTGTCAAATGGATCATACAAGGTCTCCAAGTCCGAAAGTAAGTGGTCGCTCACCACGACCAGCAGGGGGGGCCACAAATAACAGTGACACGGAGGCAGACGAGGATAAAGAGAGAGACCTGAAGGCTCCGCCTGCACATCGAGGTCCACTGAAAACCGTCCCCTCCCACCATAAGTCAGCCGACTGGACCTTCACAGGCTATAGAGGCTCCGAAGAGTGGCACAAGAGCTTCTGTGACACACTGGATCTGGCCAGAAGAGATAATGAAGAACTAGCTGAGCAACTTCGGCTAGCGAAGGAAAGAATACAAAGACATAGGGACGCCGAGGAAAGAAGAATATTACAACAATCGACGCCCAATCAAGGGAATCACATTATACAGCCACCCACCCGAAAGATTTCTGGTGAGATCATCATTGAGAGTGCAAAAGAGGCCCGACTCAGGCAAAGACAACAATGTGTAGCCAAAGACATAGCGGCTTTAGAACAGAATATAACCGACTGGATGGACTGCCTGGAACCAGTCAGTCGCACTCGATCTGGAAGACAGTATGGAGCCCCCACAGAAGAAGAGGAGGACGAAGACCTCATATGCCCATTGGTGGTTAGAAATGGTCATCATGTGTATACCCCATGGAGCTGGACAGACATGGTGGGGCTGGCCAACAGGCTGCCAGACATCACCCAAGGAGCTGGGAGATGGATAACTGCCTTAGAAGAAGGCACTGCAGGGGTAACCTTGTCTTTAGGTGACATAAAAGCCTCGCTAATGCATGTCATGGGAAAACATGACACTGAAGAATTGGCAGGAAAGGTTGGACTAACACAAATGATGGGCACTAATCAACATGATGAAGTCCCCTTTAATCGCTATAGAAACTCCATGTGGGAAGGACTGAGAAGAAAGTACCCTGAGGTCTTGGATCCCTCTAAATTGGATGATGAGGAGTGGACACCTGAAGAGTGCCCAAAGAAGTTCCTGCACCGATTCCAGAAAAGATGGGCGGAGGAAACAGGAAATGCATGGAACCATTCTCCAGCAACTGAAATCCTGTTTAAAATAACTGTAAAAAAGGCTCTACCAGATGAGGTTCAGAAAGCCCTAGATGGAGTTGTGGGACTATCGAAAATGAATTGGGCTTTATACTCTGAGCATATTTGTCACCATCTTGAAATCTACAAGAAAGAAAAACAAAAAGAAGAAGATGCAGCAAAATCCCTGACGAAAAAATTGGTGCAGATGCAGTTGGGAGAGCTAACCAAAGTCAAGAAAGAAAAAACAAAGACCCAGGCACCAATGATGACCCCTGTTCCTTCTGAGTCGACAAGCCTAGCCCCTACGACAAACACTGCTGCCACCATACAGGCACCTGTGGTAACAGCCACACAGAGCCCCCAAGGAGCAGCAGGGAGCACTGCTGCAGGAGAAGTCTCGGCACCAGTGGAGCATCACTATCACTACCATAGCACTGGCACACCAGGAAATGGACCCACCTACAGTCATGGGTGGAGAGGAGAGTCACGGAACTTTCAAGGTCAAAGAGGAGGGTGGCGAAGAGGATCTCGCCAACCTTCATTTGGAAGCAGATTCCAAAACTCAGCTCCCAGGAACAGTCAAGTGGGACCGCCTATGGGACCAACACCCCCAATAGGGGATCAACCCTCTAATGAGTGTTGGAGCTGTGGACAACCTGGACATCGAATGAGAAATTGTCCGGCCCGACCTTGGGTTGGACCCTCTGCCTATTGGCAATAGGGAGGCCTAGAGAAGACAGAGGGGGAAACGGTGGCATTGGCTATTTCGATGATACCTAAGGAAGAGCCAACCGTCACTGTTAATATACAAAACAGAGATTTCCCTTTCATGGTGGATACAGGGGCAACATACTCTTGCATAGGGAAAATGGGCACTCATCTCCCCCTCTCTGGGTCTGTAATTAAGACCATCGGCTTCTCTGGGAAAACTCAAATAATACCTTTTACACGCCCACTTCCTGTAACGATTGCAGGAAAAACAATTGAAGCACCCCTGTTATACTCACAAAATACACCTGTGAATTTGCTGGGAAGAGACATTTTATGTAAGCTACAAACCCAGATAGTGTGTACCCATCAAGGACTGCAAATACACTTTCCTGCCGAAGCACTCGCCAACATTATGGTGCTTATGGACATGGAAAACAAGGTCCGACCTGTGCAACCCATGGTATACTGGCTGAAGTTACAACCAGAAAATTCAAATCTTCAACTGGAATGGGAAAAATGGAAGCCCTGGGCAGAACAACACTATGAAGCAGTATGTACACCTAGTTTACCTTTACATGTCACCCTGATGTTCGATGCCAAACAAGAACAAACTGACTATGCATGCTGCTGGGATGTATTGATGAATCAACGGCTGTTTCACATAACCACCACAGAAATTTATTTAGGCCCCCAAGGGGCCGCAGCTTCTGTCAAGCTAACTTCAGCTGAACAACAATGGTATCAAGTGCCGAATGCCACACCTCATGTGACCCTTTTAGTCTCAGAAAAGTATGAATCCCATGACCTAGGTCCAATGGTAAAGACAGCCTCAGAAGTTGAAGAATGGCAAAACATGGAAAGTCCACAAGTACATCTGTCAAAAGACCAGCAGTTTGTACGAATTAATTTAAAAGTAAATGATGAGGCTATAGCTCAAAAAGTGGAGCTCAATCCTAGACCAGAGGGACAGATGGTGTTATCGGCCCAACAAGAGAAATTGTTAGAGCAAATACCACCAGTGGTGTGGTCCAAAAGCAAAACGGATGTAGGACTAGTAAAAACAGCCTTACCAGTAAAAATAAAAGTAAAACCGGGAGCAAAACTGCCTCACCAAAGGCAGTATCCATTAAAACCTCAGGCTATTGAAGGCATAAAACCAGTAATTAAGGGACTAATGGCAGCTGGAGTTCTAATAAAAACTGCAAGCCCATGCAATACTCCTATCTATCCTATCCCTAAAAACAATACCAAAGAGTATCGGCTGGTACATGATTTGCGTCCTATCAATGCAATAATAGAAATGGATGCACCTATAGTACCTGATCCGCATACTATACTATCAAGCATCCCTGCTGGAGCAAAATGGTACACAGTAATCGATCTGTGTTCAGCCTATTTCAGTGTGCCTGTGCACCCAGACTCACAACATTTGTTTGCATTCACATTTCTGGGACAACAGCTAACGTATACACGGCTACCTCAGGGACTGAACCTGTCCCCAGCCATCTTTAACAAAGTCCTGGCTGAAGATTTACAACACCTTGACATACCCAGTACATTGGTGCAATATATGGATGATCTCCTTATTGCATCAGAGACTCAAGAACAGTGTGAAAAAGATTCATTAATTGTATTGCATGCATTGGCAGATGGAGGTCATAAAGTAAGTAAGGACAAATTGCAGTTCTGCAAACAACAAGTAGAATACTTGGGAAGACAGTTGTGTGGGACCACGCGATGTATAGCCCCAAGCCAAGTGGAGGCTATAATCAAGGCTCCCAAACCCCAAACAGTGGGACAGATGCTTTCATTCCTTGGGATGGCAGGGTACAGTCGGCCGTGGATTTGTGATTATGCTATAAAAACTGCACCTTTGCGTGCCATGATTAGAGCAGTGGGGCAAACAAGCAATGCAGCTCTCCTCGTCTGGACAGATCAGGCAACGGGAGCTTTTGAGGCCCTAAAAACAGACATGCAATCTGCTCCCGCGTTAGGTAACCCAGATTATGGGAAACCTTTCCATTTGTATGTTACTGAAAAAACTGGATATGCTTGTGCTGTACTAATGCAGGAAACAAATGAAGGAAAACAACCATTGGCCTATTATAGTACAAAGCTTGACAACATTGAAACAGGATTGCCACCATGCTATCAGGGTCTAGCAGCAGCTGCCTTTGCATTTCAAAAAGCATCATCCATAATCATGGGACATGCAGTAACGTTGTACACGTCGCATCAGTTACATGCCCTGCTAACCAGTCAACGTTTTGTCTTAACACAAGCTAGACGCACTGGATACGAAGTTGTGTTGTCCGCTCCAGAAATAACAATACAACGTTGTCACACGGTGAATCCTGCCACCAAATTGACCACACCGTTAGATGGTACTCCACATAACTGTGTGGCAGAGACAGAAATTTTTGAGAGCCAGAGAACATTTGTATAATCACGCCATAGATGCAGATCTAACCCTGTTCGTGGATGGCTCATGCTTTCGGGATGCCGCGGGATTGCATGCGGGTATGGGGATTGTTAAACTAAACACGGATGGCGAGACCTTTGAATTACTGGAGTCCCAAGGAATTGATCAGCCTTGTTCAGCCCAACTGGCAGAAATCAAAGCCTTAACTATGGCTTGCCAGATAGCTAAAGATCAACGTGTTAATATCTACACAGACTCAGCCTACGCTTATGGCGTATGTCATGTACATGCAAACATTTGGAAACAAAGGGGATTCCTGAGAGCAGATGGCACCCCTGTCACTCATGGAGAAGCGATTTCCCAACTGTTACAAGCTCTCCAATTACGGTCTGAGGTAGCCATCATTAAATGTGCAGGTCATCAAAAGAATAATAACATCATAGCTCAAGGTAACAACCTAGCAGATGACGCAGCTCGCAAAGGAGCACAAGGAGAAAATATGTTTCCCCTGCTAACCATCCAAGATTGTGCCCCACTGGTTTCACTTGACGCACTGATAGTGGCTCAAAGTAGGGCCAGTGGAGAAGAAAAACGAATGTGGGTTAAACGAGGCGCTATTCAGACACGCAGTCAGGGGCCAGCGGACAAGCTGTGGCGCAGTAGTCATGGACATTTTGTGTTACCCACCAATTTATTACGACATGCAATCATTTGGGCCCACGGACCCGATCATTGTTCGCGAGTCCAAATTATGAACAAACTAAAAGCTGTCTGGTGGTCACCATATATGGCAGCAACAGTGGACCGTTTGTTGAATGAGTGTGAGGTATGTGCACAGTACAATGTCCGGAAATCATTCACAGCCCCTTTAGCCCACATTCCGGTCCCTGATGGGCCATTCAGACATCTTATGATGGATTTCATAGACATGGGAGCTGAAAATCGAGTTAAACGAATGAGATATGTTTTGGTAGTGATATGCAGATTCAGCCGATGGATTGAGGCAGTAGCCTCTGCAAATCAAGACCATAAAACGGTAGCCAAATTCTTGTGCCGAGACGTCTTTCCAAGATTTGGCATTCCAGATACTATCTCATCTGACAACGGTAGGGCTTTTGTAGCCAAGGTTACACAAGAAACATTCAAACAATTGGGTATCAAACAGAAGTTTGGGTGTGTTTATCACCCCCAATCAAATGGGGCGGTGGAACGGGCTAATGGCATTTTAAAGAACAAACTAGCAAAAATCATAGCAGACAGCAATGGCAAACTAACCTGGCTGGATGCGTTGCCGCTTGCTTTATTGTCAATGCGCTCACAAACTAACCGACTAACCCATTTGACACCATTTGAAGCTCTTACAGGTCGGCCGATGCCTATTCCATACCTGAGAGGACCCTACGAAGGACCATCGCTGGAGCAGCTACAAGACGAATGGCATAATTATCTGAGACAGTTAACCCAAATACACAAAACTATCTTTTTGCAGGTCAAAGGTGCTACAGAAGACAGAGAAGCAGAGATTCCACTTGAAAATCAGAGCATCCAGCCTGGTGATCTGGTTTACGTCAAGGTGTTCAAAAAGAAGTGGGACAGGCCCCGCCGAGAAGGTCCTTTCAAAGTTATTCTTGCCTCATGTACAGCAGTCAAAGTAGATGGTAAGGACACTTGGTTTCATTTAAACCACTGCTGTAGGGTTGGTGGCCCAGCGCCCCTGCGGCCTCGGCAAGCTCGTCTTGGCAGAGCCGCCGGGCCAAGGGGGGAAGCAGGAGAAGCCAGAGACCCTACAGCAGCACCGAGGGACGGCCAGGCCTCCCTGCAGCCAGAAGAAGCACCGAGGGAAGGCCACGCCTCCCTGCAGCCAGGCGAACACTGGCCAAGGCGCTCACAGAGACTGATTGAACAAAGACGACGCACAGCTTCAGAGAGTAGTGGATCCCTGCCAGATAGAGCAGCGACAGACTCAGATGCAGACTCAGAAACAACTGGAGACGCAGGCCAACAGACAGACAGAAATACAGACCGACAGATAGACAGGCCACAGGAGACATCAGACTCGGACAGCAACTCAGTAGATTTACCGACAGAAGAACCACAGGAAGTACAACCCAGACAAAGCACAGATACACCACACATCCCTAGTGACAGCTCATCTAGTGACGGCTCACTTAGTAGCACATCTAGTAGCACATCTCAACAGTCATCAGAGCAATGATTAAGGAATTATTCAAGGGATTGACAATACTACTGGTGGTCAGTATGGGAGAAAATAGACATCCAAAACATACAACGGACTGTGCCGTGGCCATGGCCGCAATAGCAGCTAAACAAGGCATTCTAAACACAGGAAAAACATATAATTTGGTATATATTAAATCAAAAGCCTACAAGAACATAGGAATACAGGGAAAGCTGGGGGATTACATATTAGGCGAAGCCATTAGCATCAAATGTGAAGAGGAGGGAACACTCAACATAGAGGTAATTTGTGATAAAAGAGGTTGCAGGGAAACCAAGCAAGACGTAACTGTTACAGTACATGAAGCCACAAAATGGGTAAAAATCAAACCAAGGAAAAAGAGGACAATTAGAAGCCTAGAAACAAGCAGTCACTTAGGGAGATGGGATCCCAGTACAGACCTAGCCCGCACACAAGGGTTGAAGACCAATTTATTTTACCAATGGTTGAAATTTTCGGCTAGGCAGATCAGTGAAAAGCCTTGCATAGCCTGTCACCGGAAAGGTGTGATACCTCAGGCTAAACCCCTACCTGATATCAACAACTGTTATAGGAGTCCCCAACATAACTCAGACCAAGCAGAATGCTATACACAATGTGTTATGAAAATGGCAGTAGGTGATGAAAAATATGCTGCCAACAGTAAACTTTGTCCAGTGCCCCTAAGTACAGAAGGAACCGTTCCACCTATGATTAAAATAGAGAAAGGGATGATACACCCATTCTGTATAGCTAAAGGCTTAGTAGCACAATACATAAGCGATTGGCAGGTAGAGACGACCCAGCCAAAACACCACATACAGTGTATGCAAAAGCAGCAAGAATACAAACCGGCCAAAACAGCATGGAACATTACCGTCTGTCACACCCTGCCAGCAGCAGGCATACAGTGTGAACAAATAGTACCGGCCACAGGGGGGTCTGTAATTGGACTGAATCTCACCCATGCTTCATGGGTACCTACTCCAAATTTAGCTAAGGGAACGGTACCCTTAGCTGACATCTTTTGGATATGCGGACAAAAAAGGAAACTCCTGTCATCGCTGTCCCCGAATTGGAAAGGCCTTTGTGCTCCTGTGATGCTCACAGGAGCAATAACAGTAATTGAAATGCCGAATTCAATACAACCCATGCCACAGAAACTTCGTAAGAAAAGAGGAATAATGACGTTTAAAACAGACTACAACATCACAGTAAGAAACGGGATACCAGAAGGGATACCCCGACAGTTAGAAGCCATAGACAGTAGCAGAGTTAAAGCAGATGAAGATGCGGATAAATGGGGATGGGCATTGGCTCTGTTCGGGGTTACTCCAAAAATCCGTTCTAGGTTCCAGGAGGTGCAGTGGATTAATTACTTGTGGTATAATCAGCAAAGATACCTGAACTGGACATTGGCAGCAGTAGGAGCCTTAACCGAACAACTGCACGCCACCTCGCTAATGACAATGCAAAATAGATTAGCTATCGAGATGATGATGGCTGATGAACAAGGAGTTTGTATTATGATCAAAGCCACCGAATGTTGCACAGCTATTCCCATGCGTACAGGGGAAGACGGAAATTTGACAGAGCTCTTAATCACACTTGAGGAGATGCAACAGGAACTGTTAAGTAACTCCATAGGAAGGAGAAATGAAACTGACGATTCTGGATACATTGTAGGGAATGGAATGAATATTGGCCCACTATTTTCACTGTTTGGGACTCTAAGGAGAGGGTGGATATCATGGAAAGACTGGTTATACCAGATAGGTGTAATCTTGGCACTAACAGGGGTGGCGGTCTTGCTGGTAATATGTTGTGGTATTCCCTTGATAAAATTTCTGGTCAATAAATTGATTTCATCCACAGTAGGACAGCTCCCACTGTTAGCCATCCGAGCCCTAGAAGAAAGCACAAACGAAACAGACAGAGAACCAGAATATATGGAAATGGATGAAATACCAATTATCCTCCCCGACAGCCCCCAGCTCCCTAATATTGTGGCGTACACCCCAGATAGGGAGGACTGGGATGGACCGTGCTTGGTGATATTGTAGACGAGGAAGAAGACATGCACGCACATTTACATTCACACACATGCACCCACAAAAATGAGGGATAGGATAGACAATATCTGAAAGAATGACATGGAGCTGTAATAATGAACGTATATGTATATTACTAGGACACAGGAGTATGGCTGAGAGACCAGACTCCCCTGATCAGGGACCTATGCCTGATCTGCCTCTATCAAGTCTGATTGGACTCTCAGAACTGTTTGGAGAAGAGGATATACAGGAGGGATGGTCGAGACATGATTGGTCGCCACAGCCGCCATCCATCCAGCAGCTAAACCAGTTGGCAACAGAAGGATCTTCATCGTTCCAGCACCTGGCGATGACGGCTTCACAGAATCTGCCTGCAGCAAGAGTCGGCCCGAGGACTCCACCATCACCTGAAGGACCCTTTGGACTCAGGAACACACCCCTTCCGCAGATGCCATGGAGACAGTCACATGTGCCAGTGGCAACGATACCCTCCAGGGGAGGCAGCCAAGGTCGGCCATATGCAGCAACCGCCCGAGTGCATCCTAGACCCAATTCGCTGCTAGGACCTGTCCCCAGCTTTCCACCCCCAAGGCAGGAGAGATATTCTGATCAGCCCAGTACCTCTGGAGGAGGATCAGCAGGGGTAGACCTTAGCCGAACTCACCCACCAGGACAGAGGGGAGCTTTGTACAGGCTGCTAAATGCCCAGAGTGTCCCACCCACTTGCCTGTGCGACATCAACAATACTCCCCCCACACACGAAATGCCTTCCCCCTTGTACTTCCTGTCCCCTGGACTGCACAACCTTAATCTGGTCATGGTCACCCCACAGGACATGGCAATCTTGGTTCGAGAGCTTCGTCTTCCACAAGAGTCTGTTCCAAAAACCTTGGAGCAGCTCCTGCCCCTCACAAATCACATTCCCCATGAGCTATTTGAGGAAATCATGCCACAACTAAGTCAGACAGCTGCATACCTGTTCAGGATACACCGTGACAATGCCAACATCTCTTGTGCTCAGGAGGGCCTCCATACTCAACTGTGTGGTCTTCAGTCTAGTATGGACATGCTAGCCTGCATGATGGAGCATATGGAAAGGGAACAGCTAGGGCTGGCCACCACCACCCTGAATGTGGGCAAGAATTCTCTGGGGGCCCTGTACAACCTGGCCAAGCAGCACAAGGAGCTGGAAAAATCCATCAGAGAACTGCACGACTGTCTGAAAGCCAGAATTCCTGATCCTCCCCCCACTACCCCTGAAAGGCCAACCTCCCCATGTTCCCCAACTTCTCCCAAAACTTCAGATGCTGAGTAAATGCTGAGGAGCGCGGACTGATGTAATGGCACTGAACACGGACTATGATCTTGGTTCTTGAGTTTGAATTGCGGACTGGTTTCAGAAATCTGAGTGTAAATAAAAACAAAGGATATATGTTAGTAACGAAGGTTGGGTAAATGTCTGTCCTTACCATCATCTGCGTAACACAGATAAAACTAAATGCATACACATAGATGTCACATTGCAAAGTTATAAAAAGGGGACCCTTACACGGCGTGTTTGTAGATTTAGTAGTAAAGATGCACCATAGGGACCCCTTTTTCTTAAATTATAGCATGCCTCAAGAGACATGCATCGCCTAAATTTGGTGTCTGGCCAAAAAAGGGCATTAGAAAACAAGCTGAAAAAGAAGAAAAACAAAGTGGAAAATGTTGAGAAATGGCCTATAATGAAAACCATTATATGATTGACTAAGGCAAATGACTTAAGGACGGACATGAAGGGAAACCATTTATTGTGTTTTATCATTTAATTAGACATAGCTGTGCTAACCTTAGAATAGTTTCTTGATTGGTCGACTAAATAGTGGTAACGTAGGCGTTATTTGATGCATTTAAGTAATACATGTGTGACTCTTTAACAAAATAATATGTAGAACCAAGTATAATGGGTTGGAGCCTCTGGTCGAGTGAGACAATAGATGCCAGAAGATGATTGGTTGCACTGATGTCAATGTAAAGCCTTTACTTTGCCATGATTAAGAGGTTGCTGTAACTTGTTTTATGTGGCCATTTTAAGTGCCTTGAATTACACTAAAACTCAATGTTTGAATGTCACCTTGCGTTGATATAATCCAGCTAATTGATCACCTTGTGCCTTAGTATGTAGGTTCACCTGCACTTACACTTAAATATATTTACTGTGTGAAGAATCACTTATAGTCATATCCGCACCAGAGTTATCAGTAAGTCGAGTGAGGTGTTTTTCTTTTTTATTGCAATGCACAAATGAGGATGTCTTGTCAGTAAACAACCCAAGAGTATAGTTGATGTAATGGGACTCTTTCGAGTCCCAGAGGAGGGACTGTAGAAGAATTTTTAGGTCCATATTTGAACTGTGATGAACTATCAAGTGTCCTGATCCGAACTGTATGTCCTCTGGTTGAACTAGCAGGTGTTCAACCCAAAAAAAAGGGCTCTATTAGTCATTCAGTCTGTCAGGGGCTTTCCAAGGCCTTTTAGGTGCTTTCCCGCAGGCCACGTGCAGGGGCCTCAGGCCAGCTGCACGTGTGGCTGAGGCCACGTGCGGAGGGGGCCTCAGGCCAGCTGCACCTGTGGCTGAAGGTCTTTTAAAAAAATCAGTTGTAAATCCTTCACGTTTTAATGGGAGCGTTTGTCACATTGAAATAATGGCCTAACACCTGCTTAGGGTTCACTAGAGGACGCTTCCAATAGAAAACCATGTCTTGGGAATGAAATAAATAAAAAAGTTGAAGGAGGAGCGATGCCCGCGGGTCTCCAATAAATAGATGAGCGCGGTTGTCATATTCAGTCTCTCTAGAGGACTCAGTTTGTCTAAGCTTTGTGTCGAAGGCTTAAATAAACTTAAAAACTCTGTGCATTTTATCTTGCTTAAGGCTGAATTATTCTAAAGTGTTGTGTCATTTTCTAGCATATCACTTGCAATTAGTTTGTGTTATCTAAAAGACGACATCCTGAGAAGACTAAAGACGAGCCGCGACATTGTCCTCAAACGTGTGGTTAGTGTCTTTCAGGTGGAGATGAACTGCAGACTGAGGTCCACTGGCGACCTCTCTGCGGTGCTGGTATAGCCTCTTGTTTAAAGGTTGCTTAGTCTCACCTATGTAGTGTTAGTGTAGGCTCTGTGTTGAAGAGTCCTGATCACCTTCAACACAGAGCCCTACAGGTGCCCACAACTGCAGAGGGAAGGGCTAAAGAACAACAACTTGTACGGAAAGCCCTCACAGTATGTGGGTACCCACGATGGTCCCTGGACAAAGTGCAGAAGTCCCAGAAAACAAACAGACCAGATAGACAGGAGACGGAAACAAGAAGAAGAGGAGTGTCTCTCCCTTATTTAGCAGGAGTAGGGGAAAAACTACAGAGGATCTTCAGACAGCACAAAATCCCAGTTTACTTTAAACCGGTTAACACCTTGAGACAGAAATTAGTTCACCCTAAGGACAAGATCCCTAGTTACAAACAGAGCAATGTAGTGTATTATATCAGATGTCAGGAAAACTGTAACAAACACTACATAGGTGAGACTAAGCAACCTTTAAACAAGAGGCTATACCAGCACCGCAGAGAGGGCGCCAGTGGACCTCAGTCTGCAGTTCATCTCCACCTGAAAGACACTAACCACACGTTTGAGGACAAGGAAGTTAAAATCTTAGCCAGAGAGAAGAAATGGTTTGAGAGAGGGGTCAAGGAAGCATTCTCTGTAAAACAGTTGAAACCCAGCCTTAACCGTGGGGCGGGTCTCAGACACACTTTATCCCCTGTTTACAATGGGGTACTCAGGTCAAAGCAGTTTCAGTCTTTTGTTCATGGTAATGAGTCATTCACGTCATCAGGAGAGTCGTCAAGGGAGCCATCAGGGGAGGCTTCCATCCCATCATTACGAGAGTGCACAATAGGTGCTAATTAGAGCTATTGTTTTGTCACTAGCCTACAGCAGTCGGCCTCTCGGTAGGAGGGGTCTGGTTAGGTTAAAAACTCCAGCTTTTGTTGGCTTCTGGTTTATTCTTCTCTACAAGAGTCAAGACAGAAGTCAGACCATCAGAGCAAGAATTTTAGCTGAGGAAGCTTCTGTGATTTGAAGCGAAACGTCCTCGCGTCAAGCAACCCAGTCCAGTCGAAGATTCAAGCTTCTCTACTATGGAAACGACCTGGACAACTGAGAGCCTACACAGAAACTCCTCTAGTTTTGATTTTTCATTCCTCTAATCCTTCACACATCCAGACTCCAACTTTAATAGAACGCTGGAAGCTGCTGAGACAGTTGGATTAATAAGTCTGTGATTACCGCGTCCTGTAAAACCTGCTGCATTCGTGATGAGTGAAGTGTGCTCACCAGCGTGCATGCTCGTGCACATATTGTGCTGGTTCCACCTTTGAGATGGACCTCACATGTGAATTCCTGCATTACTGTTTAAGGTAAATGAATAACTGTTCAGTCTGACTTTAAATGGTCTTTCATGTGTTTCCATTAATCACATTTATCTCCCATTAAAGACAATTGACCGGAATTATTTTCCTTCACGCACGTCTTCATACTTAGTGCAGGTGTCATGTGAAATTTGACAGAAATCTGCCAAATCGTTTCTGGGGAGTTCTGCTTACACCCCCCCCCCCCCCCCCCCCAATAAATATCTGCAGCAGGATCTGAATAATATAAATTTAAATACAAAACATTGGCTTGCCCAAGTACGCACTCACTGCTGGTCAACCGGCAAACACAAATAACCATTACTATTACAGCCACTAAATCTGGAGTCTTGAGGATCATGATGTCATACTTCCTCGCTATGTTTATGCACTGACGGCATCTTCTCCACTGTGCCAGCTGTAACGTCAAGGACAACAACCTTCCTTCTCTGTGGCGCCTTCTGACATCCAAATAAAAACGTACAGTCTTGGATAAATGAACAGCTGCACTGCATGTCGCTGTACCAGGAACTGTTCTCTCTCCCCCACACCTCACGCCGGAGCTTTGCCCAATCAGAAACCCAAACTGAAGCATTTGACAGTCATAAGATATGAACGCATGAGTATCATAGAAGTAGAGGACAAAACCGTAAACAAACGTGTACCCACCAGGAAAACTCTCCCCCTGACATCTGCTCAAAGTTTTGAGCACGCACAAAACTCTCCGATGGATTCTGCAGACATTAGTTGACAAGGAACGTATTTAATAAATAAGGAAAGGACTTTTACAGAACAAAACCCGACAGGAATGGACATGAACATATACATTACTCATACGTTTCCTCAGTCTGTCACAGTGCGACAGACACTTGAGCTTTAAATGATTTTTATGAGAGTAGCCTCTTCTGGGAAGATCAATCATACTACAGAATCATAATACAGAACTCCTCCGAAACCATTTGGTGGATTTCTATCAAATTTCACAAAGCGGTTGCACTAATTACAAAGACATGTGTGAAGAAACATTATTCCAGTCAGATGTCTTTAATAGGAGATAACTGGAATTGAATCATACATATTCTTAATATTAATTGATTTTCAAGGAATATTCCGTGTTTTAGGAAAGCTCTTGTATCCATCTCTAGACATGTTTTAAAATTAACTGGCTATAAAAGTGAACATTTTGAGTACTTTGTTTGTTTGTTAGGATTGCATTTATGTTGCATTTAGTTTCACCCTCATTTTGACATTACAGACCTTAATTTTAAAATCATTTTTGTTAAAAAAAAACTACAACAATAAAATACCCAAAACCCCAGAGGGTGAATACCTTTGTCTTGTTGGATTACTGTTTACTTCAATAGATCCTTCAGGAATGTGGACATTAATTTTGTTTGGAAGGAAACCATTAATTCCAGTAATGACACTATTGAACGTAGGATAAAGTGATGTGTGAATGAGTGAATGTGCTGAGTCCAACAGAAAGCATACTGCTCGGGTTCCAGGTCATCACCTTGGTCGAGTCCTCTCGGGCGGAGCTCCAGCGGGCTCGGTGACTTCGCCTGACCACGCCCCCGGAGGAGGCGTTGCCAAAGGGATCCAGGTGGGCGGTGGAGCCTGCTGGGAGGGACCCGCCTCCATGGGAATACCTCAGCTCCAGAGCGCTACCTGGCAGCGAGCGACTGAAGACACAGAGGAGCAGATAAGATGACGGGAGATCAAAGGAGACTCCAGCTGCCGTACAAACACGTGCACAGGCGTACAGCGCCAAAAAATAAACAACAGACGGCGTGGGAGGGTTTTGGCGCCCACACTCGCACATACAGAACTACATATTGTTATATTGTTTCATAACATTGTTAAGTTGCGTTTGCATGACCTCTGACCTGAGAACTGTCGACACGTGTGTTTCTCTCACCCTCATCTAGTCATGTAAGAGATTCTTATTTCGGTACCGAGTTTGTTTTTCTCTCCGGCTCTTCGGCCACACACCCACACAATATTCAGTGAAATTCATTCATCAATGAGTGTAAAACCTCTGATCTGGCAGCATTACAGCGCCACACAGAGGCCTCCAGGGTCAGCGTCACTTCATTCTTTATATCTTTTCTCTAACACTGACACACCCATGTTCGAGCAAGGAAGCCTTTTAATGTTCTGTAAAGGTTATCTGTATGTGTTGCAGAAATTTATAGATGTTAAAATTTGCTCACACGTGTAAATTAATGTTGAGATCGTGAGATTGTTTTTGGAACCTTCCTGCAACCTGCTTCATAGGTCACTTAACATGACATGAAATTACATATTCAGTATTTCTGTGATTTGCATTTGTTTTATATAAGAATTGATTGGTTTTTTTATTGTAATAAAAAAGAAAAATAATGACAAAATACTGTTGTTGCTAATATTAATATGAACAGTATAAGGTGTTATTATTGATAGTAGTAATAGTAATATTAATCAATCAATCAATCAATCAATCAATTTTTTTATATAGCGCCAAATCACAACAAACAGTTGCCCCAAGGCGCTTTATATTGTAAGGCAAGGCCATACAATAATTATGTAAAACCCCAACGGTCAAAACGACCCCCTGTGAGCAAGCACTTGGCTACAGTGGGAAGGAAAAACTCCCTTTTAACAGGAAGAAACCTCCAGCAGAACCAGGCTCAGGGAGGGGCAGTCTTCTGCTGGGACTGGTTGGGGCTGAGGGAGAGAACCAGGAAAAAGACATGCTGTGGAGGGGAGCAGAGATTGATCACTAATGATTAAATGCAGAGTGGTGCATACAGAGCAAAAAGAGAAAGAAACAGTGCATCATGGGAACCCCCCAGCAGTCTACGTCTATAGCAGCATAACTAAGGGATGGTTCAGGGTCACCTGATCCAGCCCTAACTATAAGCTTTAGCAAAAAGGAAAGTTTTAAGACTAATCTTAAAAGTAGAGAGGGTGTCTGTCTCCCTGATCTGAATTGGGAGCTGGTTCCACAGGAGAGGAGCCTGAAAGCTGAAGGCTCTGCCTCCCATTCTACTCTTACAAACCCTAGGAACTACAAGTAAGCCTGCAGTCTGAGAGCGAAGTGCTCTATTGGGGTGATATGGTACTATGAGGTCCCTAAGATAAGATGGGACCTGATTATTCAAAACCTTATAAGTAAGAAGAAGAATTTTAAATTCTATTCTAGAATTAACAGGAAGCCAATGAAGAGAGGCCAATATGGGTGAGATATGCTCTCTCCTTCTAGTCCCCGTCAGTACTCTAGCTGCAGCATTTTGAATTAACTGAAGGCTTTTTAGGGAACTTTTAGGACAACCTGATAATAATGAATTACAATAATCCAGCCTAGAGGAAATAAATGCATGAATTAGTTTTTCAGCATCACTCTGAGACAAGACCTTTCTAATTTTAGAGATATTGCGCAAATGCAAAAAAGCAGTCCTACATATTTGCTTAATATGCGCACTGAATGACATATCCTGATCAAAAATGACTCCAAGATTTCTCACAGTATTACTAGAGGTCAGGGTAATACCATCCAGAGTAAGGATCTGGTTAGACACCATGTTTCTAAGATTTGTGGGGCCAAGTACAATAACTTCAGTTTTATCTGAGTTTAAAAGCAGGAAATTAGAGGTCATCCATGTCTTTATGTCTGTAAGACAATCCTGCAGTTTAGCTAATTGGTGTGTGTCCTCTGGCTTCATGGATAGATAAAGCTGGGTATCATCTGCGTAACAATGAAAATTTAAGCAATACCGTCTAATAATACTGCCTAAGGGAAGCATGTATAAAGTGAATAAAATTGGTCCTAGCACAGAACCTTGTGGAACTCCATAATTAACTTTAGTCTGTGAAGAAGATTCCCCATTTACATGAACAAATTGTAATCTATTAGACAAATATGATTCAAACCACCGCAGCGCAGTGCCTTTAATACCTATGGCATGCTCTAATCTCTGTAATAAAATTTTATGGTCAACAGTATCAAAAGCAGCACTGAGGTCTAACAGAACAAGCACAGAGATGAGTCCACTGTCCGAGGCCATAAGAAGATCATTTGTAACCTTCACTAATGCTGTTTCTGTACTATGATGAATTCTAAAACCTGACTGAAACTCTTCAAATAGACCATTCCTCTGCAGATCAGTTAGCTGTTTTACAACTACCCTTTCAAGAATGTTTGAGAGAAAAGGAAGGTTGGAGATTGGCCTATAATTAGCTAAGATAGATGGGTCAAGTGATGGCTTTTTAAGTAATGGTTTAATTACTGCCACCTTAAAAGCCTGTGGTACATAGCCAACTAACAAAGATAGATTGATCATATTTAAGATCGAAGCATTAAATAATGGTAGGGCTTCCTTGAGCAGCCTGGTAGGAATGGGGTCTAATAAACATGTTGATGGTTTGGATGAAGTAACTAATGAAAATAACTCAGACAGAACAATCTGAGAGAAAGAGTCTAACCAAATACCGGCATCACTGAAAGCAGCCAAAGATAACGATACCTCTTTGGGATGGTTATGAGTAATTTTTTCTGTAATAGTTAAAATTTTGTTAGCAAAGAAAGTCATGAAGTCATTACTAGTTAAAGTTAATGGAATACTCAGCTCAATAGAGCTCTGACTCTTTGTCAGCCTGGCTACAGTGCTGAGAAGAAACCTGGGGTTGTTCTTATTTTCTTCAATTAGTGATGAGTAGAAAGATGTCCTAGCTTTACGGAGGGCTTTTTTATAGAGCAACAGACTCTTTTTCCAGGCTAAGTGAAGCTCTTCTAAATTAGTGAGACGCCATTTCCTCTCCAACTTACGGGTTATCTGCTTTAAGCTACGAGTTTGTGAGTTATACCACGGAGTCAGGCACTTCTGATTTAAAGCTCTCTTTTTTAGAGGAGCTACAGCATCAAAAGTTGTCTTCAATGAGGATGTAAAACTATTGACGAGATACTCTATCTCACTTACAGAGTTTAGGTAGCTACTCTGCACTGTGTTGGTATATGGCATTAGAGAACATAAAGAAGGAATCATATCCTTAAACCTAGTTACAGCGCTTTCTGAAAGACTTCTAGTGTAATGAAACTTATTCCCCACTGCTGGGTAGTCCATCAGAGTAAATGTAAATGTTATTAAGAAATGATCAGACAGAAGGGAGTTTTCAGGGAATACTGTTAAGTCTTCAATTTCCATACCATAAGTCAGAACAAGATCTAAGATATGATTAAAGTGGTGGGTGGACTCATTTACTTTTTGAGCAAAGCCAATAGAGTCTAATAATAGATTAAATGCAGTGTTGAGGTTGTCATTCTCAGCATCTGTGTGGATGTTAAAATCGCCCACTATAATTATCTTATCTGAGCTAAGCACCAAGTCAGACAAAAGGTCTGAAAATTCACAGAGAAACTCACAGTAACGACCAGGTGGACGATAGATAATGTAGAAGAATTTTTAGGTCCATATTTGAACTGTGATGAACTATCAAGTGTCCTGATCCGAACTGTATGTCCTCTGGTTGAACTAGCAGGTGTTCAACCCAAAAAAAGGGCTTTATTAGTCATTCAGTCTGTCAGGGGCTTTCCAAGGCCTTTTAGGTGCTTTCCCGCAGGCCACGTGCCGGGGCCTCAGGCCAGCTGCACGTGTGGCTGAGGCCACGTGCGGAGGGGGCCTCAGGCCAGCTGCACCTGTGGCTGAAGGTCTTTTAAAAAAATCAGTTGTAAATCCTTCACGTTTTAATGGGAGCGTTTGTCACATTGAAATAATGGCCTAACACCTGCTTAGGGTTCACTAGAGGACGCTTCCAATAGAAAACCATGTCTTAGGAATGAAATAAATAAAAAAGTTGAAGGAGGAGCGATGCCCGCGGGTCTCCAATAAATAGATGAGCGCGGTTGTCACTTATTCAGTCTCTCTAGAGGACTCAGTTTGTCTAAGCTTTGTGTCGAAGGCTTAAATAAACTTAAAAACTCTGTGCATTTTATCTTGCTTAAGGCTGAATTATTCTAAAGTGTTGTGTCATTTTCTAGCATATCACTTGCAATTAGTTTGTGTTATCTAAAAGACGACATCCTGAGAAGACTAAAGACGAGCCGCGACAGAACTTGGCGAGCCAGCTTCAGGAGGGTCCAGGGGCATTCCGGCAGCCTGGGGCAGTCCAGCTCATCCCTCCAGACCGTAAATAACAGTGATCACGACTAAAAGGTAAGCAGAAACCTTTTATAACTTCTGCACGATCTGGAGGAGTGAGTCGGGATTTCCGCCCAAGTTGACAGGTGATATTTTTAATTGCCTCTTACCCAAAAGAACCTGGACTAAGAAAATTGATAAGAGACTAAAAAAGATAAGATTGAAAATTATCAGGCCTTGTAGATAAAATGCTCAGAAGGTGTGTGTGTTCCCGGGAAAAAGAATGTCTGTGTGAGTGAAAGGTCAGGAATGTTCATGAACTCTGGTGCGGAAAAAGAGTGCGTGAAGAACTAACCTGAATGCTTGGAGAATAATTGGTGTTGAAATTCGTTACTAACGTGCCGGCTGATAGCATGCGCTGTAGGGGTTAATTTAGGGGAGTATACTGACAAATAGATACAAGGTAATACAAGGTTATTTAAAGAGTTTAACAGAGACTGAAGTGAAATAAGTGAGAAAAAGAGTTTAACAGAGAATACGTGCAGAGGAAGCACAAGATAAGCGCCTGAGGGGGCGCAGTAGAAATACCGTACGTGATAAAGAGATTTAAAAGTGCAAAGTGGCACAGCTGACAGTAAGTAAAAGAGCTCAATAAAGGACGTCATTTTTTAAGAAAAGAGAAAAACTATAAAATAAAATAAAAAAAAATAAATAAATGAAGAGTTAGTGCAGAATACATGAGAATTAATGAAGCAGAAAATAGTGCAGTAAGGCACCAGATACACGCTTGTGGGGCGTGGGAAAAGAATAAGTAATTAAGTACACAGTAATATGAGTTTTTTTTATAAGAAAAGAAAAAGAGAATATTTTCAGTGCAAAGGCACATTAAGCTCATGAGGAGCTCAGTAAGTGAAGAAAAAAGGTAGAAGAAAGTGCAGAAAGGCACAGGATACGCACGCGAGGCGCGGTAAGGCGTAGAAATAAATGAAATATTGTATGCTCAGAAAGGAGCTTGTGAAAATAATATAGTAAGCACAGGATACGCACGCGAGGCGCGGTAAGGCGTAAAAATAAATGAAATATTGTATGCTCAGAAAGGAGCTGGTGAAAAATAATATATTAAGCACAGGATACGCACGCGAGGCGCGGTAAGGCGTAGAAGTAAATGAAATATTGTACGCTCAAAGAGGGCTTGTAAAAAGTAATATATGAAGTTGCTGACAGCGCCGGAGAAGCTGTCTAACGTGAAGAAGAGATACATGCTTAAACAGAACACATTGGTGTTAAGTGAATAAAAAGGTTGTTTAAAGCCGCGGAGTGAAAAGTGGCAGAAGTCTAGATAGAGATATATAGAAAGTTGTTTTTAATAATTTTTGTGTATAAAGCTGTTGAAAATTGTGTGTGGGAGAGTGGAGAGTAAGCGGGGAGGTGCAAGCAAAGCTGTGGGCTTGCAAGCTGGCTGACATACAAGATTAATGTGAAAGAGTACGAGGGGGAGGTATTTAGACCCAACAGGAGGACTTGGGAGGGGCATGACAGGCAGAGAGGAAAGTGTGAAACAGAGACAGTGAAGAAAAAGACAGGAGAAGAGTGCTATGTAAATACAGAAAAGGTAGATATTATTTCAAAGAGAGAAAACTAATAAACAAACATAGCAGAAAAAGAAAGAAGAAGCAGAAAGTTAAAAAATTAGAAGGAAAATAGAAGAAAGTCGGGAGCAAAGACATTAGGAAGTGTTAGGGTTGTAAGAGGATTAAATAAATAAAGTTGGTTATAAATCAAAAGAGTTAAAGCTTAGATTATAGTGAAAAAGCGGACAGACTGATCAATGCTTGGGACAGTCTTTGATGGGAGACTTAAGTGATGATGAAATAATACTCCCAGAACATTACTTGACTGACGGAGACATCTAAACACATTTTCAGGACACATTTTTGGCTGGAAAGGACCTATTTTGACAGGGTAGGAGCAGAACATTGGCAGGACGAACAAGAGATCAATCAGAAATTGGGACTGTGGTCCCAAGGAAGGTTCGGTGGGAAACAGGTAAATTTTCATATTTAGTTAAAGAAAAAGAAGACGGGCATAGCAGTTGGAAATTTAATCCTTTTAAGGGTTTAAAATACAAAACAGGTGTTACAGCCAGCAAGTTATTGGTCTGGATCAGGACAGCCCCTGAGGGACTACCAGAACACCATAGAAACACCTCACATAGCGTTTGTCAGGGTTACATGGGTAACTCTCAAGGTCAAGGTCGGGAAAGTACCCCGCTAGACTTAGTACTAAGAAAATATCCAGGAAAACGCACTAAGGCCAACCAATGTATGAGAAAGTGGCACAAAAGGTCACATGGGGGCAGGCAATGGCCTTTGGTGGGATCATTTGATCCGGTGATGTGTGAAGCAGTTGCGGTAGAAATACAGAAAAAAGAAATTAAAGATCAGCAGAAGAACGTGAAAAACAACAAAAAACGCACTGAAGAAAAAGAAGTTTTGGCCTTGTTCAAGCAGGAAGCACAGAGGCTACAGCAGAAAAGAGAAAAAATGACGGAGGAAAGATCCAAAGAGACTAAAGCCAGTGCACCGAGCTGGGAAGCAGAGCCACCCCCATATAAACGTCATGATATGGGAAAGACAGCTGGACAATTTGTATTAGGAACTCGTGAAGAGGACCAAGGCATGGATGTGGAGGGCAAATTCACACTGACACTAAAAGCTTGAGAGCCACAAGGAGACAGGTCCTCAGTCTGTCAAATGGATCATACAAGGTCTCCAAGTCCGAAAGTAAGTGGTCGCTCACCACGACCAGCAGGGGGGGCCACAAATAACAGTGACACGGAGGCAGACGAGGATAAAGAGAGAGACCTGAAGGCTCCGCCTGCACATCGAGGTCCACTGAAAACCGTCCCCTCCCACCATAAGTCAGCCGACTGGACCTTCACAGGCTATAGAGGCTCCGAAGAGTGGCACAAGAGCTTCTGTGACACACTGGATCTGGCCAGAAGAGATAATGAAGAACTAGCTGAGCAACTTCGGCTAGCGAAGGAAAGAATACAAAGACATAGGGACGCCGAGGAAAGAAGAATATTACAACAATCGACGCCCAATCAAGGGAATCACATTATAGAGCCACCCACCCGAAAAATTTCTGGTGAGATCATCATTGAGAGTGCAAAAGAGGCCCGACTCAGGCAAAGACAACAATGTGTAGCCAAAGACATAGCGGCTTTAGAACAGAATATAACCGACTGGATGGACTGCCTGGAACCAGTCAGTCGCACTCGATCTGGAAGACAGTATGGAGCCCCCACAGAAGAAGAGGAGGACGAAGACCTCATATGCCCATTGGTGGTTAGAAATGGTCATCATGTGTATACCCCATGGAGCTGGACAGACATGGTGGGGCTGGCCAACAGACTGCCAGACATCACCCAAGGAGCTGGGAGATGGATAACTGCCTTAGAAGAAGGAAATGGACCCACCTACAGTCATGGGTGGAGAGGAGAGTCACGGAACTTTCAAGGTCAAAGAGGAGGGTGGCGAAGAGGATCTCGCCAACCTACATTTGGAAGCAGATTCCAAAACTCAGCTCCCAGGAACAGTCAAGCGGGACCGCCTATGGGACCAACAACCCCAATAGGGGATCAACCCTCTAATGAGTGTTGGAGCTGTGGACAACCTGGACATCGAATGAGAAATTGTCCAGCCCGACCTTGGGTTGGACCCTCTGCCTATTGGCAATAGGGAGGCCTAGAGAAGACAGAGGGGGAAACGGTGGCATTGGCTATTTCGATGATACCTAAGGAAGAGCCAACCGTCACTGTTAATATACAAAACAGAGATTTCCCTTTCATGGTGGATACAGGGGCAACATACTCTTGCATAGGGAAAATGGGCGCTCATCTCCCCCTCTCTGGGTCTGTAATTAAGACCATCGGCTTCTCTGGGAAAACTCAAATAATACCTTTTACACTCCCACTTCCTGTAACGATTGCAGGAAAAACAATTGAAGCACCCCTGTTATACTCACAAAATACACCTGTGAATTTGCTGGGAAGAGACATTTTATGTAAGCTACAAACCCAGATAGTGTGTACCCACCAAGGACTGCAAATACACTTTCCTGACGAAGCACTCGCCAACATTATGGTGCTTATGGACATGGAAAACAAGGTCCGACCTGTGCAACCCATGGTATACTGGCTGAAGTTACAACCAGAAAATTCAAATCTTCAACTGGAATGGGAAAAATGGAAGCCCTGGGCAGAACAACACTATGAAGCAGTATGTACACCTAGTTTACCTTTACATGTCACCCTGATGTTCGATGCTAAACAAGAACAAACTGACTATGCATGCTGCTGGGATGCATTGATGAATCAACGGCTGTTTCACATAACCACCACAGAAATTTATTTAGGCCCCCAAGGGGCCGCAGCTTCTGTCAAGCTAACTTCAGCTGAACAACAATGGTATCAAGTGCCAAATGCCACGCCTCATGTGACCCTTTTAGTCTCAGAAAAGTACGAATCCCATGACCTAGGTCCAATGGTAAAGACAGCCTCAGAAGTTGAAGAATGGCAAAACATGGAAAGTCCACAAGTACATCTGTCAAAAGACCAGCAGTTTATACAAATTAATTTAAAAGTAAATGATGAGGCTATAGCTCAAAAAGTGGAGCTCAATCCTAGACCAGAGGGACAGATGGTGTTATCGGCCCAACAAGAGAAATTGTTAGAGCAAATACCACCAGTGGTGTGGTCCAAAAGCAAAACGGATGTAGGACTAGTAAAAACAGCCTTACCAGTAAAAATAAAAGTAAAACCGGGAGCAAAACTGCCTCACCAAAGGCAGTATCCATTAAAACCTCAGGCTATTGAAGGCATAAAACCAGTAATTAAGGGACTAATGGCAGCTGGAGTTCTAATAAAAACTGCAAGCCCATGCAATACTCCTATCTATCCTATCCCTAAAAACAATACCAAAGAGTATCGGCTGGTACATGATCTGCGTCCTATCAATGCAATTATAGAAATGGATGCACCTATAGTACCTGATCCGCATACTATACTATCAAGCATCCCTGCTGGAGCAAAATGGTACACAGTAATCGATCTGTGTTCAGCCTATTTCAGTGTGCCTGTGCACCCAGACTCACAACATTTGTTTGCATTCACATTTCTGGGACAACAGCTAACGTATACACGGCTACCTCAGGGACTGAACCTGTCCCCAGCCATCTTTAACAAAGTCCTGGCTGAAGATTTACAACACCTTGATATACCCAGTACATTGGTGCAATATATGGATGATCTCCTTATTGCATCAGAGACTCAAGAACAGTGTGAAAAAGATTCATTAATTGTATTGCATGCATTGGCAGATGGAGGTCATAAAGTAAGTAAGGACAAATTGCAGTTCTGCAAACAACAAGTAGAATACTTGGGAAGACAGTTGTGTGGGACCACTCGATGTATAGCCCCAAGCCAATTGGAGGCTATAATCAAGGCTCCCAAACCCCAAACAGTGGGACAGATGCTTTCATTCCTTGGGATGGCAGGGTACAGTCGGCCGTGGATTTGTGATTATGCTATAAAAGCTGCACCTTTGCGTGCCATGATTAGAGCAGTGGGGCAAACAAGCAATGCAGCTCTCCTCGTCCGGACAGATCAGGCAACGGGAGCTTTTGAGGCCCTAAAAACAGACATGCAATCTGCTCCCGCGTTAGGTAACCCAGATTATGGGAAACCTTTCCATTTGTATGTTACTGAAAAAGCTGGATATGCTTGTGCTGTACTAATGCAGGAAACAAATGAAGGAAAACAACCATTGGCCTATTATAGTACAAAGCTTGACAACATTGAAACAGGATTGCCACCATGCTATCAGGGTCTAGCAGCAGCTGCCTTTGCATTTCAAAAAGCATCATCCATAATCATGGGACATGCAGTAACGTTGTACACGTCGCATCAGTTACATGCCCTGCTAACCAGTCAACGTTTTGTCTTAACACAAGCTAGACGCACTGGATATGAAGTTGTGTTGTCCGCTCCAGAAATAACAATACAACGTTGTCACACGGTGAATCCCGCCACCAAATTGACCACACCGTTAGATGGTACTCCACATAACTGTGTGGCAGAGACAGAGAAATTTTTGAGAGCCAGAGAACATTTGTATAATCACGCCATAGATGCAGATCTAACCCTGTTCGTGGATGGCTCATGCTTTCGGGATGCCGAGGGATTGCATGCGGGTATGGGGATTGTTAAACTAAACACGGATGGCGAAACCTTTGAATTACTGGAGTCCCAAGGAATTGATCAGCCTTGTTCAGCCCAACTGGCAGAAATCAAAGCCTTAACTATGGCTTGCCAGATAGCTAAAGATCAACGTGTTAATATCTACACAGACTCAGCCTACGCTTATGGCGTATGTCATGTACATGCCAACATTTGGAAACAAAGGGGATTCCTGAGAGCAGATGGCACCCCTGTCACTCATGGAGAAGCGATTTCCCAACTGTTACAAGCTCTCCAATTACCGTCTGAGGTAGCCATCATTAAATGTGCAGGTCATCAAAAGAATAATAACATCATAGCTCAAGGTAACAACCTAGCAGATGACGCAGCTCGCAAAGGAGCACAAGGAGAAAATATATTTCCCCTGCTAACCATCCAAGATTGTGCCCCACTGGTTTCACTTGACGCACTGATAGTGGCTCAAAGTAGGGCCAGTGGAGAAGAAAAACGAATGTGGGTTAAACGAGGCGCTATTGAGACACGCAGTCAGGGGCCAGCGGACAAGCTGTGGCGCAGTAGTCATGGACATTTTGTGTTACCCACCAATTTATTACGACATGCAATCATTTGGGCCCACGGACCCGATCATTGTTCGCGAGTCCAAATTATGAACAAACTAAAAGCTGTCTGGTGGTCACCATATATGGCAGCAACAGTGGACCGTTTGTTGAATGAGTGTGAGGTATGTGCACAGTACAATGTCCGGAAATCATTCACAGCCCCTTTAGCCCACATTCCGGTCCCTGATGTGCTATTCAGACATCTTATGATGGATTTCATAGACATGGGAGCTGAAAATCGAGTTAAACGAATGAGATATGTTTGGGTAGTGATATGCAGATTCAGCCGATGGATTGAGGTAGTAGCCTCTGCAAATCAAGACCATAAAACGGTAGCCAAATTCTTGTGCCGAGACGTCTTTCCAAGATTTGGCATTCCAGATACTATCTCATCTGACAACGGTAGGGCTTTTGTAGCCAAGGTTACACAAGAAACATTCAAACAATTGGGTATCAAACAGAAGTTTGGGTGTGTTTATCACCCCCAATCAAATGGGGCGGTGGAACGGGCTAATGGCATTTTAAAGAACAAACTAGCAAAAATCATAGCAGACAGCAATGGCAAACTAACCTGGCTGGATGCGTTGCCGCTTGCTTTATTGTCAATGCGCTCACAAACTAACCGACTAACCCATTTGACACCATTTGAAGCTCTTACAGGTCGGCCGATGCCTATTCCATACCTGAGAGGACTCTACGAAGGACCATCGCTGGAGCAGCTACAAGACGAATGGCATAATTATCTGGGACAGTTAACCCAAATACACAAAACTATCTTTTTGCAGGTCAAAGGTGCTACAGAAGACAGAGAAGCAGAGATTCCACTCGAAAATCAGAGCATCCAGCCTGGTGATCTGGTTTACGTCAAGGTGTTCAAAAAGAAGTGGGACAGGCCCCGCCGAGAAGGTCCTTTCAAAGTTATTCTTGCCTCACGTACAGCAGTCAAAGTAGACGGTAAGGACACTTGGTTTCATTTAAACCACTGCTGTAGGGTTGGTGGCCCAGCGCCCCTGCGGCCTCGGCAAGCTCGTCTTGGCAGAGCCGCCGGGCCAAGGGGGGAAGCAGGAGAAGCCAGAGACCCTACAGCAGCACCGAGGGACGGCCACGCCTCCCTGCAGCCAGAAGAAGCACCGAGGGAAGGCCACGCCTCCCTGCAGCCAGGCGAACACTGGCCAAGGCGCTCACAGAGACTGATTGAACAAAGACGACGCACAGCTTCAGAGAGTAGTGGATCCCTGCCAGATAGAGCAGCGACAGACTCAGATGCAGATTCAGAAACAACTGGAGACGCAGGCCAACAGACAGACAGAAATACAGACCGGCAGATAGACAGGCCACAGGAGACATCAGACTCGGACAGCAACTCAGTAGATTTACCGACAGGAGAACCGCAGGATGTACAACCCAGACAAAGCACAGATACATCACACATCCCTAGTGACAGCTCATCTAGTGACGGCTCACTTAGTAGCACATCTAGTAGCACATCTCAACAGTCATCAGAGCAATGATTAAGGAATTATTCAAGGGATTGACAATACTACTGGTGGTCAGTATGGGAGAAAATAGACATCCAAAACATACAACAGACTGTGCCGTGGCCATGGCCGCAATAGCAGCAAAACAAGGCATTCTAAACACAGGAAAAACATATAATTTGGTATATATTAAATCAAAAGCCTACAAGAACATAGGAATACAGGGAAAGCTGGGGGATTACATATTAGGCGAAGCCATTAGCATCAAATGTGAAGAGGAGGGAACACTCAACATAGAGGTAATTTGTGATAAAAGAGGATGCAGGGAAACCAAGCAAGACGTAACTGTTACAGTACATGAAGCCACAAAATGGGTAAAAATCAAACCAAGGAAAAAGAGGACAATTAGAAGCCTAGAAACAAGCAGTCACTTAGGGAGATGGGATCCCAGTACAGACCTAGCCTGCACACAAGGGTTGAAGACCAATTTATTTTACCAATGGTTGAAATTTTCGGCTAGGCAGATCAGTGAAAAGCCTTGCATAGCCTGTCACCGGAAAGGTGTGATACCTCAGGCTAAACCCCTACCTGATATCAATAACTGTTATAGGAGTCCCCAACATAACTCAGACCAAGCAGAATGCTATACACAATGTGTTATGAAAATGGCAGTAGGTGATGAAAAATATGCTGCCGACAGTAAACTTTGTCCAGTGCCCCTAAGTACAGAAGGAACCGTTCCACCTATGATTAAAATAGAGAAAGGGATGATACACCCATTCTGTATAGCTAAAGGCTTAGTAGCACAATACATAAGCGATTGGCAGGTAGGGACGACCCAGCCAAAACACCACATACAGTGTATGCAAAAGCAGCAAGAATACAAACCGGCCAAAACAGCATGGAACATTACCGTCTGTCACACCCTGCCAGCAGCAGGCATACAGTGTGAACAAATAGTACCGGCCACAGGGGGGTCGGTAATGGGACTGAATCTCACCCATGCTTCATGGGTATCTACTCCAAATTTAGCTAAGGGAACGGTACCCTTAGCTGACATCTTTTGGATATGCGGACAAAAAAGGAACCTCCTGTCATCGCTGTCCCCTAATTGGAAAGGCCTTTGTGCTCCTGTGATGCTCACAGGAGCTAATAACAGTAATTGAAATGCCGAATTCAATACAACCCATGCCACAGAAACTTCGTAAGAAAAGAGGAATAATGACGTTTAAAACAGACTACAACATCACAGTAAGAAACGGGATACCAGAAGGGATACCCCGACAGTTAGAAGCCATAGACAGTAGCAGAGTTAAAGCAGATGAAGATGCGGATAAATGGGGATGGGCATTGGCTCTGTTCGGGGTTACTCCAAAAATCCGTTCTAGGTTCCAGGAGGTGCAGTGGATTAATTACTTGTGGTATAATCAGCAAAGATACCTGAACTGGACATTGGCAGCAGTAGGAGCCTTAACCGAACAACTTCACGCCACCTCGCTAATGACAATGCAAAATAGATTAGCTATCGAGATGATGATGGCTGATGAACAAGGAGTTTGTATTATGATCAAAGCCACCGAATGTTGCACAGCTATTCCCATGCGTACAGGGGAAGACGGAAATTTGACAGAGCTCTTAATCACACTTGAAGAGATGCAACAGGAACTGTTAAGTAACTCCATAGGAGGGAGAAATGAAACTGACGATTCTGGATACATTGTAGGGAATGGAATGAATATTGGCCCACTGTTTTCACTGTTTGGGACTCTAAGGAGAGGGTGGATATCATGGAAAGACTGGTTATACCAGATAGGTGTAATCTTGGCACTAACAGGGGTGGCGGTCTTGCTGGTAATATGTTGTGGTATTCCCTTGATAAAATTTCTGGTCAATAAATTGATTTCATCCACAGTAGGACAGCTCCCACTGTTAGCCATCCGAGCCCTAGAAGAAAGCACAAACGAAACAGACAGAGAACCAGAATATATGGAAATGGATGAAATACCAATTATCCTCCCCGACAGCCCCCAGCTCCCTAATATTGTGGCGTACACCCCAGATAGGGAGGACTGGGATGGACCGTGCTTGGTGATATTGTAGACGAGGAAGAAGACATGCACGCACATTTACATTCACACACATGCACCCACAAAAATGAGGGATAGGATAGACAATATCTGAAAGAATGACATGGAGCTGTAATAATGAACGTATATGTATATTACTAGGACACAGGAGTATGGCTGAGAGACCAGACTCCCCTGATCAGGGACCTATGCCTGATCTGCCTCTATCAAGTCTGATTGGACTCTCAGAACTGTTTGGAGAAGAGGATATGCAGGAGGGATGGTCGAGACATGATTGGTCGCCACAGCCGCCATCCATCCAGCAGCTAAACCAGTTGGCAACAGAAGGATCTTCATCGTTCCAGCACCTGGCGATGACGGCTTCACAGAATCTGCCTGCAGCAAGAGTCGGCCCGAGGACTCCACCATCACCTGAAGGACCCTTTGGACTCAGGAACACACCCCTTCCGCAGATGCCATGGAGACAGTCACATGTGCCAGGGGCAACGATACCCTCCAGGGGAGGCAGCCAAGGTCGGCCATATGCAGCAACTGCCCGAGTGCATCCTAGACCCAATTCACTGCTAGGACCTGTCCCCAGCTTTCCACCCCCAAGGCAGGAGAGATATTCTGATCAGCCCAGTACCTCTGGAGGAGGATCAGCAGGGGTAGGACCTTAGTCGAAACTCACCCACCAGGACAGAGGGGAGCTTTGTACAGGCTACTAAATGCCCAGAGTGTCCCAACCACTTGCCTGTGCGACATCAACAATACTCCCCCCACACACGAAATGCCTTCCCCCTTGTACTTCCTGTCCCCTGGACTGCACAACCTTAATCTGGTCATGGTCACCCTACTGGACATGGCAATCTTGGTTCGAGAGCTTCGTCTTCCACAAGAGTCTGTTCCAAAAACCTTGGAGCAGCTCCTGCCCCTCACAAATCACATTCCCCATGAGCTATTTGAGGAAATCATGCCACAACTAAGTCAGACAGCTGCATACCTGTTCAGGATACACAGTGACAATGCCAACATCTCTTGTGCTCAGGAGGGCCTCCATACTCAACTGTGTGGTCTTCAGTCTAGTATGGACATGCTAGCCTGCATGATGGAGCATATGGAAAGGGAACAGCTAGGGCTGGCCACCACCACCCTGAATGTGGGCAAGAATTCTCTGGGGGCCCTGTACAACCTGGCCAAGCAGCACAAGGAGCTGGAAAGATCCATCAGAGAACTGCACGACTGTCTGAAAGCCAGAATTCCTGATCCTCCCCCACTACCCCTGAAAGGCCAACCTCCCCATGTTCCCCAACTTCTCCCAAAACTTCAGATGCTGAGTAAATGCTGAGGAGCGCGGACTGACGTAATGGCACTGAACACGGACTATGATCTTGGTTCTTGAGTTTGAATTGCGGACTGGTTTCAGAAATCTGAGTGTAAATAAAAACAAAGAAGGATATATGTTAGTAACGAAAGGTTGGGTAAATGTCTGTCCTTACCATCATCTGCGTAACACAGATAAAGCTAAATGCATACACATAGATATCACATTGCAAAGTTATAAAAAGGGGACCCTTACACGGCGTGTTTGTAGATTTAGTAGTAAAGATGCACCATAGGGACCCCTTTTTTCTTAAATTATAGCATGCCTCAAGAGACATGCATTGCCTAAATTTGGTGTCTGGCCAAAACGGGCATTAGAAAACAAGCTGAAAAAGAAGAAAAACAAAGTGGAGAATGTTGAGAAATGGCCTATAATGAAAACCATTATATGATTGACTAAGGCAAATGACTTAAGGACGGACATGAAGGGAAACCATTTATTGTGTTTATCATTTAACTAGACATAGCTGCGCTAACCTTAGAATAGTTTCTTGATTGGTTGACTAAATAGTGGTAACGTAGGGGTTATTTGATGCATTTAAATAATAATGTGTGACGCTTTAACAAAATAATATGTAGAACCAAGTATAATGGGTTGGAGCCTCTGGTTGAGTGAGTCAATAGATGCCAGAAGATGATTGGTTGCACTGATGTCAATGTGAAGCCTTTACTTTGCCATGATTAAGAGGTTGATGTAACTTGTTTTATGTGGCCATTTTAAGTGCCTTGAATTACACCAAAACTCAATGTTTGAATGTCACCTTGTGTTGATATAATCCAGCTAATTGCTCACCTTGTGCCTTAGTATGTAGGTTCACCTGCACTGCAATATATTTACCGTGTGAAGTATCACTGATATTCATATCCGCACCAGAGTTATCAGTAACTCGAGTGATGTGTTTTTCTTTTTTATTGCAATGCACAAATGAGGATGTCTTGTCAGTAAACAACCCAAGAGTATAGTTGATGTAATGGGACTCTTTCGAGTCCCAGAGGAGGGACTGTAGAAGAATTTTTAGGTCCATATTTGAACTGTGATGAACTATCAAGTGTCCTGATCCGAACTGTATGTCCTCTGGTTGAACTAGCAGGTGTTCAACCCAAAAAAAGGGCTCTATTAGTCATTAGTCTGTCAGGGGCTTTCCAAGGCCTTTTAGGTGCTTTCCCGCAGGCCACGTGCGGGGCCTCAGGCCAGCTGCACGTGTGGCTGAGGCCACGTGCGGAGGGGGCCTCAGGCCAGCTGCACCTGTGGCTGAAGGTCTTTTAAAAAAATCAGTTGTAAATCCTTCATGTTTTAATGGGAGCGTTTGTCACATTGAAATAATGGCCTAACACCTGCTTAGGGTTCACTAGAGGACGCTTCCAATAGAAAACCATGTCTTGGGAATGAAATAAATAAAAAAGTCGAAGGAGGAGCGATGCCCGCGGGTCTCCAATAAATAGACGAACGCGGTTGTCACTATTCAGTCTCTCTAGAGGACTCAGTTTGTCTAAGCTTTGTGTCGAAGGCTTAAATAAACTTAAAAACTCTGTGCATTTTATCTTGCTTAAGGCTGAATTATTCTAAAGTGTTGTGTCCTCTTTCTAGCATATCACTTGCAATTAGTTTGTGTTATCTAAAAGACGACATCCTGAGAAGACCAAAAAGACGAGCCGCGACACATCATACTTAATTCATTGCTTTTTATGTCCTGTACAATGACATCACTTCAGATCTTGTCCCTACGAAATATGGGGTTGCACAAGAGTCAGTTGTAGGCCCCCTGCTCTATATAGCACCCTTTGGGCAAATACTGAGATGTTTTGGATTTAATTTTTACTGTTACATGGAAGATATTAAGTTGTACATAAATGCAGGTAATCTCACAAATATGAACACTTTAGAGGATTCTGTTGCTCCAGGATGTGAAGTACTGAAAGACTGAAATGATGGTTTTTGATCCTGCGAGACATAGACATCAATTTCAACAGCTAATGCTAAACCTAGACTGGTGTATCATACATCATAATGATAAAGTGAGGAACCATACAGTGATTTTCGATCCCACACTATCCTTTGACCTACACATTAGAGAAATCACTAGGACTGCTTTCTTACATCTTCATAATAATATGAAGATTCCTTCCGTCCTCTCTATGGCTGATGTCAAAACTCTGATCCATGCTTTTGTCTCTTCTAGACTGCACAATTGCAATGCCTTATTCTCTGGCTTACCACAGTCCGTCCAGCATTAGAACTCTCCAACTGGTTCAAAATGCTGCTGCTAGAACTTTGACTAGAAACAGAAAGTTTGACCACATTACCCTGATTGTGGCCTCTTTTTATTGGCTTCCTGTCTGTGTGGGCTCTGATTTTAAGATCATTCTAATCATTCAAAATCATTCACAGACTAGCGCCTCGGTGCCAAACGGACCTAATTAAACCTTACATACCTGCCCGTGTTCTGTGTTCTCAGGATGCAGGATTATTATGTGTCCCTAAGGTTAAAAAGAAGTCAGCAGGCCACAGAGCATTCTCTTGTCGTGCGGCTGTTCTGTGGAATGATCTGCCTACGGAGATGGAACAGTCGGATTCTGTGGAGTCATTAAAGTCCAGATTAAAGAGTCATCTCTTTAATCATGTATTTCTCTACTCTCTCTACTTTAAAATTGTGTTATTAACAATGGCGCAGGTCCCAGCTTCATTATATATAAATTGTGGGTCTGTTAGTTGAAGCATAGGACTAGCTGCTGCCGACCACATTCACACCTTCTCTGCTTTTCTGTTGATTTATTGTTAGCGAAACTAATGCCTTTGGTGTTGATAGTTCTGCCTAATTGATTCTGCTCTTTTTCCTCTCTGTCTGAGGGATTGCTGATAAGACTTGAACGAGGGAATTCAAGAGTCGTATGTTGAATGAATGGATGGGGAATGACCTTCACCATGTGTATGACAATGATAACCAGGGCAACACAGACTCACAATAACGACTGAAGTGCCACTGCTGGAGGCCGGGATACAGGACCGGAGAGGCTGATGCTGCATGCTGAAAAACTGGTCAAGAATACCCTGTTACCCTGCCAATGAAATCTGAAAATGAAAACATCCCATCCTAATCAAGACCTCCGACTCTGTGGGCTTGGCTTTGAGATACTTTTTTGTAACTTTTTGTAATTTTGCAACTGTTAGAATGGCCTAAGCAGTGGGTCACTCCTCTGAGTCCGGTCTGCTTGAGGTTTCTTCCTCAAAAATGGCAGTGAGAGTTTTTCCTGACCACTGTTAGCTATGTGCTTGCTCAGAGGGGTTGGAAAGGTTAGACCTTACCCGTGTGATGTGCCTTGAGGTAGTTTTGTTGTGATTTGGTGCTGCATAAAATTCAGTAGAAATATTAAGATAATAACAATCTCAGTTGCACAGCGCCACGAAAAGTTGCAGGTTGGTAATGATCTGTGCAGACCAATGCAGCTTTTGCACAGTATCTGACTTAAAGTGTTGAAACTGTAACCAGCAGTGTGTGAAAAGTATTTTCAGGCCCCTAAAACATGGAAACATCCATCCATTTCCTCCTGAACAGGCAAGGTTTCACCCGACAGCAAACATCTGAACATGTTCAGAAGGTTATGATGATGCATATGTCTGCAGGGGAAAAAAACAAACTCCTGTATGTGTCAGCAAACAGAAGATATGTGGATTCAGCTGTTACCTGCTTCACAGTGGGGGGGAGAGGGGCACATATGCACATGGGCTGATTTCCATGCTGTGCACAGTCTGTGCTACTGTTACAGCTGTTGTCAAATCAATCCTAGAGTTTTGTGGTAAATGATGTGGTCTCTGAGTGGTTAATTTGGTTAAGATGTGTACATGAAGCTGCAGGAGTTGTTGGCTTTTGAAAACAGCAAAATCCTTCATCAACTGAAAGGTTTGCAACTCCTCTGTGAGGACTTTCCTGATCATCATTAAAAAGCTAAATCTGACACCCTAAGATCCATTTCACATAAAACCATATGTGATGATAATGATCATCGTTTAACGCAAAATGTGGTCCAAGAGCATCAGATAACAGCGACTATGTGGGTGTGATTCCATGTGAGCCAGGAGAACATTTTAAAGCATGTGTGTCGCCTGAGTAACCATCTGGTCCTTAACTTGACTATGCAGAGGAAAGGTCAGAGGTCAGTGCTTACCCCACACTTGCTGAGAGCGATGTACCACCATCGCTCCCTGACAGAGCGGAAACTACGGCCTCCCACGCAGCTGAGCACCTCCTCGTTACCATCTCCCTCCACCTGTAACAGGCGCGCATGAGAAGCACAATTTAAAAAAAAAATGTGCTGAGGTGTTTCTGCAGAGTGGATGATATGTCAGAGTGAATTATCACAGCAGAGTGGGAGTTGGAGGTACAGATATACAAACATATTTTACACTCCAATATACCCTCAAACATGGAAACAAAATCCACTGACTGCCACAACAACTGGTAATCACACATCCTAACGCAACAAACAAACCGTGTGTTGACTGACAAATGAGCATAAAACGCTAAAATAAATATAAAAATGGAATAAGAAAAATAAAACGCTGCTAGAATCATAGAGGGATGTACTCGTTGAAGGTGACCGGAATGTATAATCAGTAAAATGTTAATGAAAGACTTTGCAGGCCATTAGCATGCGCTCCCTCAGTGTGTATGTTGCCCTCTCTTCTACCAATCTCTTCCTGTTTTGCATGACAAAAGAATATGCAATAAGAAGTATGAAAGCGTGTTCAGCTGTATGGTTAATACAAAGGAACAGTGTGACCTCACAGCACACAGAGGGTCAGCTTCAATTACAGAACAGCTTCCTGCACCAGATCACTGCGCTGGTTCGGGGCACAGTGTCAGAATGGATGCTTGGGGGCACAGTGTCAGAATGGATGCTTGTTGACACTGAGTGCAAATGTGTCTACAGCAAAAGTTTGGGACCGCTTGGGCTTTTACACATAGATAAAAAAAAAGAAAATGAATAAAAATAAAAAATTAAGAATTCTGGTGTCTCCCTGAAAAAAGAAAACATTTAGATTATGCCCTTTACACATTTGTTTTCACAGTGAAAACAAATGTGTACAACATGATATGAATTAAATAAAAATATCCAGCCCAAAATAATGTAAAATGCATATTATATGCAACCTTTAGTAGACACAAAAATCATTAGTTTTGCTGCCTGTTTTCATTAGACATGCCAGGGGATGGAAACATGATTAAACAAATAAAAGGCATCAAAGAGCTGATGCAAACCCTGCGCATTCTGAACAAACATGACTTCCTTGTGATTTCATTATAGCACCACGTATACCAATCAATCATTAATATTTGGCTGATCAATATAAATTTCAGATCATCTTTCTAGCTCTACTACTAGTTTCAGATACAGCAAAAAAAAAAAATGCTTTTCGTATGTTGCCCTTTGACTCTGACTGTTGTATAATGTTCTCCAAAAGTTAGTCATCTCTAAATCTGCCAAAGTAATACCCCCGCCGGTTTATTTAGTTATCTTTTACAGTCCAACACACTCACAGGATCGATTACCATAACCTGCTTCACCGCTCTGTGTCATTATACAGTTTCTCCAATTGCAGCCACAGAAACCTGTAACTACTTCAGACTTGTCAGGGTGCCTTGGTGGCTTCCCTCACTCATTTACTTCTTGCACTGTGACTCAGTGTTTGAGAACTGCCAACTCCAGACAGATTTAGATCCGTCTGATTGTCTGCCTAGGTGGTTGCCATCCAGGACCCCATGTGGTTCTGTGGCGTGGTGGATTATGGTGGCAGGCAAGCACCCACATGCTCCCAGAGCTGACCTCATATTTTAGGGTGCCTACACTGATGCAGCTGGGGTTGAGCTATTTCAGCTAGTTATTTAATTTAGAATTTATATTTACACAATTTATATGACATTGAGATTTGTTTTTCCGAGTGAGTTTAAAGGGCACAACATATGACATTTTAATATACAGAGGCCTGAATTAGTTTTGTGATGTCATAAAAACTTAAAATGCATCAAGGTCCAAGGGTTCCCAAACTTTTACATGCCACTGTACACACTAATTACCTTGCTTTGACTTGTACATGCTGATTCAACAATTTTGGACATTTAAAAATTGTGCTGATATAAAGAAAGTGACAGCTATTTGGAGAGAAAGTAAAGATGATCAAAGAAAGAAAAGACTGTTTTGTGTGTGTGTGTGTGTGTGTGTGCGCGCGCACAAAGCCCAGGTCACACAGCACTAACAAAGGACAATGAAGCCCAAACGAAACAAAAAGTCTGGACTTTCGGAGGCATCATTTACCCTTCATCCAGCTTCGTTCCTGCAGCTGGCGCTTCGTCAGCATTTTCAAAGTATTGAAAAATTTGAACGAATACCGACAGCAACCTCAATTCCTCTGTATTTCATTTTTCTTTAGTTCTTGACAGTTTTTAATCATTTGCTTAGTTTTCGTAACGTTCGCGTTTCCTTTGACTTTCGTCCAACTTCGCTCAACCTCCCAAATATGACGTCTAGAACGAAGGTTGACGATATTTGAACGAACCAATAACTAAAGCTTTGACGAGCTGAACGAAACATCCTTATATCGCTAATGAATCGTGCATGTTTGGGACAAAAAAGCAATGTTTTCATACAGAAACAATAGCGTTACGAATGTTTTATCAATTACTTTAACTATTTACGCACATTTCAACCATTTGTGGCTGGCCTGCGTATGTGCTCGGTTTTATACCTGCTTTCGGTCACGTCATCGTGAATGTTTCCTTTTGTCATGTTTCGACTGCAATCTGCCATGCCTACAGGACCTGTACACCTCCACAGCCCTGAGGCGAGCAAGGAAGATAGTGGCCGATCCCTCTCACGCAGGACACAAACTTTTTGTCATCCTCCCCTCTGGCAGATGACTTGAGGTCCATCAGGACTAAAACCTCAAGACTCAAAAACAGCTTCTTTCCGTCCGCAGCTAGACATATAAATAATGCCAGGCACCCCTACTTATCCTGCCCCCCCCCCCCCCCCCAACTCCCACAAAGTACAGACTGAAAGGTACTGTACATCTGCATGCCTGCACAGCCTCATTCCACTATATTTATTTGACAGTAGTTTTGGCCATTTGTCTATTTCTCTATTTGACTCCTTTACTTCTTCCAGAAGTATTTTTCCTTTTCTTTTATTGTTGTTTATGAACCAGTTACTTCTTCCAGAAGTATTTTTTTTGTTTTTGTTTTACTTTTCTTTTTTTGTTGTTTATGCACCAATGACACCAGATCAAACTCCTTGTATGTGAGAACTTACTTGGCAATAAATTTGATTCTGATTCTGATTGATTTAGTTTAAGGCATCAAGGTCAACGTTTACTTTGTTTTCCTTTTTGTTTTAAGTTCTGTTTGAGTTTGCCTGATTCATAGGCTATTTGGTGATGGGAAAAGTGCAGGAGCATTCGTCCACTTTTTCTCAACGGTTTTTGACTTTTTATCCTTCGTCCAGCTTTCGCCATGTGCCGTGTGACTGGGGCATAAAATCAGACTACAGAGGTGCTCACAAGCTTTTTTTTTTACATTTCATTGATTTTTTTCAAAGTCATGAAATGGAGGTCGGCTGTAATTAAGATAATATCAATTCATTTCATCGTATGGATGATGTATCAGTCACAGCTTCATAGTAGGGTGGAACAGTGAAAGTTACTGTTAAAAAGAAGACATGAAATCTAGTTCAGAGATTCCCATGGTACCTCCTGACAAGCTGGAGCCAACACTTTCGATCTCTTCTTTTTAACAATATCTTCTCTTTGTGATGAAAGTGTGCAGTTTTACCAACTGTTGTACAAATAAGCCTGAATTATTTTTATGCGACATCATAAAAAAATAAAAATTTCTTTTGCTGCCTCCGCCAACAAAGTTGGAGAAGTTATGTTTTCACCATTGTTTGTTTGTTTTTGAACAGCCTGGAACCCACAACTTTTCATATATCGTTATGAAGTTTTTACTGATGATTCATAGGCAAGAACTGATTCAATTTTCAAGGTCAAAGTCAAGAAAAATCTTGGAAAATGGGGAAAATTCCCTATCTTTAACACTGAACAAATTTTCAAAAATTCATAACTCAGATCAAATTTCTTTCATATTTGAGAGTGCTATTGAGGATGGTATCCTTTATCGACTGAAAAAGTTTGATCCAGCTCTGATCCAGATTACAGATTTGATGGCCATTTAAATTTAACATTGAAACCCCCATTTAATGTATATTTTACATTATTTCATAATCAAACATGCCCCAATCACTCTCATATTAGAAAGTGAGGTGCAGACTGGCACTCACTATCACCTGACAAAGTCTGATCTGGATTGTCAATTTTGTGGGCATTTGAATTTAATATTGAAAAGCCCATTTGGTGTACATTTTGCATTAAATTTAAATCAAAAGTGCCTCAATCTCTCTCATTTGAATGTTATGCATTTACCCACACCACCAAAATTGGATGGAGGTTTCAATTTTATGCCTGTTTGTCTGCCTTCCAGTTATCAATCAGAAACCAAGCGCCAAAAACCAATGACAACTTGTGCATAGCAGAGATAACCAATGTTCTGTGAAAATTATATGAAAAAGAATTCAGAAACGTAAATAGATAGGAAAAAAAAACCTGACAATGCCACAAAAAAGCTTCAATTCAAGTGCATGAACTAAATACATACTCCTGACATTTGATCACATCTAATTTAGCTTATGAAAAGCCAGTTGTAACAAGAGTTTGACATTGACATTTTTTTTTTGTAAGATAAAATTTTGTGGAATTGGAAACTCATGCTGCCAGAGGTTTGCGCTTTACAAGCATGGTGCTCTAGTTTTTCTACGCAATTAGCAGAACATGAATATGATTAATGAAGTCAGTGAGTGAATGAGTCCACAAAATTTCCATAAAGTAACTCCATTAAAAACTGCCATTTATTCAGCTCTGAAATTTTGGATCTTGATAGATTCGGGTGAGGATCAATGAATCCCCTATTTTGAGTCATACCAGCAACTTTTAACTTGCAAAATAAAAAAGACAAACATGGCTATCATGTTGCTTATGATGCCTTCTTGTTAATCGTAGGCTCCGGGGAGCCACTGGAGGCCGCTGTTACTCGTTGGCAGGGACTGTATGTATTTGTGTGTTCTTACCACACAGCCTGACCAGGTGTAGCGTGTGGTGAGGTTGATGACCTGGTTGTTCTCAGGCCTCAGCACTGCCTCTTTTTGGTAGCAGTTCTGAAAAGGAGCAAAGTTTCACTGAAACCACAATGGAAATGTGAGAATGCATTTACAGAAAGAATATTACAAGAAGAACCTCTTCAGTTTTGATCCTGATCTGAATCCAGAGGTGGATCAGGAATATCAACAGCATTGCAGCCATTTGGACATAAGAGACCAAAGTATTATAATTATTACACGTTACATTACTGCCATCAACTTACTGTACAACAACCACAACACAAAAAGAGAAGTGTAAATCCCTATTTCTACCTTTTAAGGAGCCACTCTGGTACAAGATTAAAACCAGCTTAATGATACTTGAAACCTATTTGAGAGATGTAAACTAGAAATCCAGAATGAATTATTGTAATATCTTGTTTTTTGGTTTGCACAACACTAATGTTTTGAAGAATTATCAATTCACACTAATTATTTTGAAGAATTGGTTCAGCACTATTTTGAACCAATTGAAGACAAAGTCTTCAATTGGTTCAAAATGCTGTTGGTAGAGTTCTAACTAGAAGAAGATTTGACTACATTCCCCCAGTTCTACGCAGAGCAGATACCTCAGTGGATGAGGAAATAGTCTGTCAACAAATAGACCAGGGTTTGAATCAGTGTCTGTGTCCTTGGTGAAGACATTTCATCTGCATTGTCTCAGTCCACCCAGCTGTAAATGGGTTCTGGTCTAGGCCAGGGAAGTAACCTGGGTTGGGCTGCCGTCCCTTCCAGGGGGTGTCTTATACATTCATCCGTTTCACTCTATGAAATCCAAAGATAAGCACCGGCACCACAAGGCTTCAGAGCCTATTTCGGACCCCGGTTCTGACCTCCCTTCATTGCCTTCCTGTTCATGTGATGTTAGATATTAAGGTTGTTATTAACATAATATAAAATCTTAACTGGACTAGTGCCTCCCGGTATGTCAGATCAAATTCAACAATATGTACTAGCCTGTGCTCTGGATTCTCAAGATGAAGGATTACTGTGAGTTGTAAAGATAAAGAAGTTAGCAGGTCACAGAATGTTTTCTTATTGTTTACCTGCTCTTTGGAATAGTCTGCCCACAGAGATTTGCGGAGTTATTTAAATCTGAATTAGTTGAATTTGTTCTCTCTATAATTATGAGTAGGGATGGGTGTTGATAAGATTTTATCAATATCAATGCCATTAACAATTCTGCTTACCGATCCGATTTTTTATCGATTCCCTTATCAATACGTCCTGTAAATGTTCGGTGTACTAAAAGTAGGCTTTGCAGGTTTTCTATGTCAACAACATTTTATTGACTCTTAAAGTGAATAAATATGAAATTGGTCACTGGATCCTTAAACTCGAGACATAAATAAAAATAAATAAAATCTGTAGTTTTTGTCAAAAGGTATAAATGAGACAAATTTGATGAACAATAACAAAAATTCATAAAAAGAACAACTTAACCTGTGTGGCTGAAAGGGTGAAGGCAGAAGCGAAGCTTATAAATACCCCCCCCCCCCCATACTATAGAAAATAAAGAATGTATACATATATAAATATATATATATATACTCATAACAACACTACCAAAAAAGTGTGCACAAACAATATAACTTAATCAATGCACAAACATATCAAAACACAACCAAACAAGCAATAGTGCACAATCCCAAGCACAATAACAAAATTGGTAAACCTGATTCCTAAACTGTAATGAGTAATTTAATTATTTTTGTAAAGCCTTTTAAAGCCAACTAAGGTACCAAGTAATTTAATATTATCAGGGCAATTAGTCCAAATGTTAACACCTTTAACAGAAACAATGACTTTTTACAGTAGTTCGGATATTTAATTTCTCAAATAATAATGCTCCCCTCAAATTAAAACTGCAACAGGAGTCCCTCATTTTAAACAGATCCTGGACATGTTGAGACAAAAGTTTATTTTTAAATTTATACATAATTTGTATTGTGATGTAATCAACCAAGTCCCAGAATTTTAAAATTTGTAAACAAGCAAATAATGGATTTGCTGGCTCATGATATGGTTTGTTACTGATCATTCTTATAGCTTTCTTTTGCAACAAAAATATTGGATTAGCATCAGTTCTATATGTGTTTCCCCAAACCTCAACATAATATGTCATATATGGAGCAAGTAATGAATGATATAAAATGGTTAATGAATGTTGGGAGAGGGAGTCATGTGCTTTATGCAGAATTGCAATGGACCTTGACATTTTAGACATTAACATAATTAATTTCCATCTTAATTTATCATCAATAAAAACACCAAGAAATTTTATATCGGTTACAATTTCAATTTCAATATCATGTAATAATAAACTGCTGTTTAAGTTCCTGGACTTATTCCCAAATATGATACACTTAGTTTTACCAAAATAGAGCGATAATTTATTTGAATCGAACCACTGTTTAAATTTCGGCAATTAATTCTCCATCGTGTCCAGGAGCTGTCCCAAATGATTCCCACTACAAAACACAGTTGTATCATCAGGAAATAAAATATTAACTCCAAAGCCTCTGAGCTGCCGTCTTGCAGCTGGCTGTGCTACACGCCAAGATCAATGTCATTCAGAAGGAACAGAAGATGTCTCATTTTGGGAGAAAAAAAAAGGTTTTGGTTGGTTGTAGTTTGTTGTGTATATTACAACATTTGGAAAAAGGTGCCATTTGATTTAAACAGAGATTCGCTCTGAAGTTATTAATTCTGACCGGAATAGATCTTTCCAACTTTACTCGGCATAGAGTCGCACAGCATTTGGAGCTGTCCAGTTAGTCCCAAAAAAACAGAGGCTATCATTATTATTACTTATTATTTCCTTTACCTGAGGGACAGTAACTTCAGTTTACGAACCAGCGAAGCGAGTCCAGCTCACGCCAAGGAACAATTGCATACACCGCCCCAGGAAAATTTAATAAGGAACGAATAAAAATTCTATTGTGGAACAAGAGTCCCAGTTAGTCAGCACAAAGATGACTCAAGATTGACATCTTTAAATGGCTATGAGGGTGGTTAATGAAGAAATTGCGGACCCACTACGAAGTGCTTCACTGCTTCTGCAACTGCTTCACAGCTTGCACTGTGACCCACTGCTTCACTTCACAGCTTCTCAGAAACAGCGGGCCCGCAATCAATGTAGAGAAATGATCATTTTCCCAATACAGACCCGCAAAACAATGCCGCTCCTGCGTAATGTGAACTTAAGAACTGATAAGGGAATCATTAAGCAACAAGGCTACTGATGTTCGTGGATCAAATAATTTCTTAGCGAACCGTATGTACCAATGTATCAATCATTGCTTTCTCTATCACTCCATCATTTGTATTAGTTACATTATCGACAGAGATGCATTCTAGCATTCTCATGTATATAAAATTTCTGGAGAATGTTGGTTAAGTAAAAATGGTAAATGGACTGCATTTATATAGTACCTTTCCATATGAATCAGAAGCTCAAAGCACTTTACAATGATGCCTCACATTCACTCATTCACACAGACATACACCCCAATGTCAGGGTGCTGCCAATCAAGGCACTCACTATACACCAGGAGGAACTTGGGGATTAAGGACGTTGCCCAAGGGTCCTTAGTGATTTTTTTGTACAGGCTGGGGTTTGAATCAAGGATACTCTGGTCTCATGCCCAAATACGGTGGATTCGTTGATCTCAGTGACTGGTCATAATTCGATCTATCCAAGATCCTGCCTGCATGAGTTGTGTGGTTTCCAATAGTGTGGGATATTTAAGATTGAGGATTATATCATTGGGCGTTCACTGGTCATGAATTTCCTGTCACACTGATGAGGCTCGGTAGATAAGCACCAGAAGTTTTGAACCCCACATTTTGGTTGTGGGTTATGAGGGATTTTGTTGAGGCTGAAGATGTAGCAACATTGGGGCAAAAAGTAGATAATGTCCTAATTAAATGCTTGTTCTGCCATTGATGCAATCACTGAATCCTTAATCTAGTCTTGTGTTTGTTTCTTGGTTGTCATTTTGGCCACTGGTCACTGTGAACACTGGACTATATATGGTTGCTTTGCCAAAATATTTCTGCCACTGCATGTTCTGGCAATTTTGTTTGGCATCGTCTTATTTTCTGGTATTGTGGTATTTCCACAACATAGAAGCCAGAAGATTTCAGAGATGCTAAAATAGTCTCACTGTTCAAGAACAAAGCTAGTAAATTTAACTGTGGCAACTAAAGAGGTATTTCCCTGCTGGCCAGAGCCACCTCTTATCATGCACCTGTTCTGTAGAATGATCAAACAGATTCCCTGGAGAGATTCAAGTCCAGGTTAAAGACTCACTGCTCTCCCTGTGGTAGGGATAGCACACTTGTGCAGTATGGATTTATGCTTGGTGACCCAACTGAGTTGGGTCTGCTTGAGGTTTTTTATCTTACAATTTTAAACAAAAAAAAAAGCCTGGGGGCGTTTTGCCTTAATGGGGTAGGTAAAGTTTAAATCTTGCTCAGGTATAGTGCCTTGGGGTGACTTCCAGTGCATCCAGAAAGTACTCACAGCACTTCACTTTTTCCACATTTATTATGTCACAGCCTTATTCCAAAATGGATGAAATTTATTTTTTCCTCAAAACATAGAAATTACATAAACATAAGTATTCACAGCCTTTGCCAAGAAGCTCATAATTGGTTGGCTCAGGTGCTTCCTGTTCCCACGGATCATCCTTGAGATGATTCTACAGCTTAATCGGAGTCCATCTGGGGTAAATTTAGTTGATTGGACATAATTTAGAAAGGCACACACCTGTCTACATATAAGGTGCCACAGTTGACGGTGCATGTCAGAGTACAAACCAAGCACGAAGTCAGAGGAATTGTCTGTAGACCTCTGAGACAGGACTGTCTTGAAGCACAAATCTGGAGAAGGGTACAGAAACATTTCTGCTGGTTTGAAGGTCCCAATGAGCACAGTGGCCTCCATCATCTGTAAATGGAAGATGTTTGAATCCACCAGGACTCTTCCTAGAGCTGGCCGCCCATCTAATCTGAGCAATTGGGGAACCTGATGGTCAGACCATGAGAAACAAAATTCTCTTGTCTGAGGAGACAAAGACTGAATTCTTTGGCGTGAATGCCAGGCATCAAGTTTGGAGGAAACCAGGCACCATCCCTACAGTGAAGCATGGTGGTGGCAGCATCATGCTGTGGGGATGTTTTACAGTGGCAGGAACTGGGAGACTAGACAGGATTGAGGGAAAGATGAATGCAGCAATGTACAGAGACATTGTGAATGAAAACCTGCTCTTGACCTCAGACTGGTGCACCAGCTCATATGTCAGCAGGACAATGACCCTAAGCACACAGGCAAGATATCAAAGGAGTGGCTTCAGGACAACTCTGTGAATGTCTTTGAGTGACCCAGCCAGAGCTCAGACCTGAATCTCATTGAACATCTCTGGAGAGATCTGAAAATGGCTGTGCACCGACGCTCCCCATCCAACCTGATGGAGCTTGAGAGGTGCTGCAAAGAGGAATGGGCAAAAGATCCCAAAGATAGGTGTGCCAAGCTTGTGGCATCATATTCAAGGCTTGACGCTGTAATTGCTGCCAAAGGTGCATCAACAAAGTATTGAGCAAAGGGTGTGAATACTTACATACATGTGATTTGTTAGTTTTTTATTTTTAATTAATTTGCAAAAATTTCAAGAAAAACTTTTTCAACGTTGTCACTGGGGTGTTGTGAGTAAACGTTTGAGGGGAAAAAATGAATTTATTCCATTTTGGAATAAGTCTGCAGCTGAAGGTTCCCGGTTCAAATCTCACCCCTGCCACATTTCTCCACCTAATGTGGAGTTGCGTCAGGAAGGGCATCCGGCATTAAACATGCAGATCCACCTCGGATTTGCTGTGGTGAGCCCGAGTGCAAAGCAAGGGAGCAGCCAAAGGGACTTACTTTTTGGAATAAGTCTGTAACATAACAAAATGTGGGAAAAGTGAAGCTCTGTGAAAACTTTCCAGATGCACTGTATGCAGTGATTTGATGTGGCATAAACAACTGGAAGTAAATTAAACCAGCACGGAAATAAGTGCATCACACATTCTGGTGTTGTCTGCAACAATTCTGCACTGCCATTTGATTTTTTTCAATATGCAGCATGACTAAGAGTCATAAAAGCACCAACTTGACATTAGCAATCATTCTATGTCCAATCAGCACCACGGACAGCTCACAATCAGAACCTCTCAACAGCATGCATTTTCTCTTATCAACTGCTTTAGGAAGTACGTGTAAAAGAACAGTGGCATTTAGACGCTCACAGACAAAATGCAACTCTTAAGATTGATCTTTATTGTGAAACTTAGATCTAAATCTGGAGTGCATCAAGACAACTTTGGCCTTTGGTAGAGCCTTGTACTTGACTGCTTGCTTTTCAGTTAATGATTTTCCACATTTCACTGAATATCTTTTAATAGGAAACAGGACGTGATTGAATTTCTTGCTTGTAGCTGTAATGAAAGCATGTGTGCCAGTTTTACCCATTCAGAAGAGCACTCGATCAAATGTGTTACTGGGCTGCTTTTGCAGTCTGGTCTTCTTTACACTACTGTAGGCAGAAGTGAAAATTGATAAATTATTTTCCCCCTCTTGTGTGATGGATTGCTTTCTGTGTGACTGTCGAACATGAACAAAGGCTGTGCTCTGTAATCTTGAGGGACCATCTGACTAATAAAAATAATCTGTCTGTTGCTGCAGCACAAATATCTCTGCAAATCACATCTATAGGTGGCAAGTTGTTAGCAAGAACAGGATTATACCACCAAATGTTTCTGGGAATTATGCATTATTCATTCCCGGTGAAAGTTATTTAATATTGATTTTATAGGCTGCATTAGATCTCACTGGACCAGTCAGCTGTGGCACACACAGGAAACTACATCATTGTTCAAGACACAGTGTGTGCTATTCCAATAGCTGAGGGACACACATGAGTTATGATCTGAATTTTATAAATTTTTGTCAAGCCAAAAATCTCAGGCACGGGGATAAATATCTCAGTGCAGACACTGTGACTAGAATAAAGATTTAGATCATGACCACATGGAGTGAGTGGATGTTTGTCTGTGCACCTGCTTTGGTTAATACAGCTGCACAAAAATGCTAAAAGAAAACATTAATGAGAAGGTACGATGAGAAATCTAGAAAAAATCCAAATGAGGTTTATTACATGCATCATTATTCCTGATCCAGTACACAGGTGCCTCTTTGCTGAGGACGGCAAACAGATAAGCAGCCATCCACATAAAAACCTGTCCATGGCCAGTGCTGTAATGTAGAATCCTATCATGTAGGAGACGTATACAGGCCCTGCAGCCTCCTGGTGCAGGTGCTTATCCACGGATTCTACAGAGTGAAGCAGATAGGAATCCATGCCTCCCTGCGGACAACAATCCATCTTGAGGTTACTTCCACAGTCAAGGCCGGGGACTAAGACAATGCAGACAAAGTGTCTTGTCCAAGGACAGGTAGGGAATTGAACCCAGGTCTATGTATTGGCAGCCCAACACCTTATCCCACGAAGCAAATTACTCTATCAATCTTACTTTATTGCAGTACTTAAGTATTTTTGGGAGGATCTGTGCTTCATTTGAATTTTTATTTTTCTCTCAACTTTCACTTTTGCTTGCTTAGATTCCTTTAATCAAATACAGAATATACTTTTACTCCAATACATTTCCCCTCAGCATCTTCATTACTTGCTTCCAAAATAAAAACTAAAAAACTTCATTAAACATTAAACCTCATGGCTGAGTCAAATGTAAGGCCCCATCACACGAAGCAAGAATCAAGCTGACCCACGCATAACGTAGAAAAGAAAAAAAAACAAACACTTTTGGCACATCTGGGAGGGAAAAAGTATTGTCGAAGACAACTGTCCGACCACACAGACTGCACCTCGACCCACCCCGAATGATTCGTGCACACGCCGTGTGCAGTTTGCATGTTCTCCCCGTGTTTGTGTGGGTTTACTCCGGGTGCTCTGGTTTCCTCCTATATTTAAAGACATGCAAGTTAGGTGGATTGGAAACTCAAAATTTGTCCAGGTCTCCCTTGCAAAAGAGGTCTCGATCTCAATGGGACTAACCTGGTTAAATAAAGGTTAAATTAAATTGCATTGTGTTGTGGAATCCGGATCCAGGTAAAGTCCAGGTCACGATATGAATCACATCTTTTATTTTGAGTCCTCGTCAACCTTTGACACACATCAGAAATCTCTGATTGCTCTTGTTTTTATATGTACTAGTATTATCCCCCAAAAAAGTAACATTAAAGCTTACATTATTAAAAAACACTCAAAGGATGACACAGGTTGCCTCCTGTCAAAATGCACCAAATGGCACCACTTTCGGTTTAATTTTCAAAATTTTTACATCACTGTGTCAATGTTTCCCTCATGATGATTCAACACTCTGCTGTCTGCTCTTTTGGCTTCCTGAAAAAAACTGGTCCTCATTTGCAACTTAAGCAACTACAGTAACAAAAATAATTTCTTATCCTGTTTATATCAGTGAGTCCATTCAGACAGGTTCTGTCACACATCACATTTAAAAACAATTAAAAAATAAAACACGAAACCTTCACCTAAAAATGAAAAGGAGGTTGCAGCACACCAGTCTGAAATGCATAGACAAAGGAATTGTAGTTTTAATCCTTGTGCAGATGGTCACCTACTTCTCAAAGCAAACAATCCCCTTTAAACCCAAATCTGTCTTTAAAATGACAATGTTATATGGCTGGGGGGGCCTGGCTGCCGGTTTGTTTCTGTCTTTTGGTTTTCCTCCCAGGTGGCGTGCGTTTGGGACTGAGTGGCTGTGTTGCTGAGGCTGTCAGGACCTCACCCTGATCACCTGCGACTCGTCAGGACTCACAGCTGTGGTGCATCTGGATGGATTGGAACATGTTGGCATTTAAGACTGGAGTGCACAGTGTGTATTTGCCAGAGACTCGACCTTGTGACCAGACGGGTGAGATCGTCGTCTTGGGAGCCATCTCATCAGCAGCGGATGCTGAGAACGTCCAGGTTTGATGCACAGTCTGTGAAAGAGGAGGGGGTGAGGTCTCACGCTCATCAGCACACTTCCTGAGGTACGTTAGATTTTGTGACTAACATTTATACAGTCAGTAAATGTGGTGTCCCTCACACCTTATTGTATTGAGCTGTTTGTTAGTCATGTATCAGCTTTCACCGCAGTGGAGTTTTGGGAACTGGATGTTCCATGCCTGCAGGTTGGGAAGCTGATCAGTAATCAAGCCAGGAAGTGTTTGCTGTTTGTACACCTTTAAGTGTTCTGTGTGTAGAGTGTGGACTCACTTAATGGTTCCTTCTTTCACAGACTCGGTTGTTGCGGCCACCTGGGGGGTGTCGGCGGGGTCCTTGGGTCCGAAACAACTTCTGGCTCCGGACCGTTAGCGCTGCTGGGAGCGCACCACGCCAGGCCGCACCTTTTATTATATTATCACTGTTATGTATTAAATTCAGTTAGCCTTTGAACCGTGCTCTGCTTATTTCATACTGGGTCCTTCAAACGCTGGTCGGTTCTCTGAGCTGCGTCCGTCACATAACAGTCAAAAATGAATAAGAACCAGCCACTCGAATAAATCAGGCCAGACTCACCTGCTACAATAACATTAAACTTTAATTTCTCATTTCTATTTAAATGAGTATTTTGACTTTTATTTAACCGAGGGCCATTATTACAGAGCAGACAGATCAGTGGGATAAGGAGTTGGACTACCGATATGTAGACCTGGGTTTGATTCACGCTCATGCTCCCCATCTGTGTCCTCGGACAAGATGCTTCATCTGCATCGTCTGTCCACCCAGCTGGAAATGTTCACCGGAGTCAGATCGGGCTGGGTTTTTTTTGTTTTGTTGTTTTTTTTTTTTTTAATTAATGGAAAGCAAAGTGGAATTTATCTCCTCTGCTTTCCTTTTTTCTTTTTTTTCTTTTTTTGCTAATCCAAAAAAATCGAATCTATGACTAAAAACCATGATCTGATCAATCCAATCTGAAAAGTGAGTTTTGAGATCTGTGACACCCTTAGCGTTTACTGATATTTGGTGTAAAATGTAGGAATTAAAGCCAGACAGTGAAATTGCTGCTGTTCGTCAGCCTCGTAATGGCTGCTGTGTTTGACGTGCAGTGTGATGTAATCATGAAAAAAAAAAGGACACGACGCAGAGGAGGGCTCACCTTTTCCGGCCTCTTGTACACAGCTGGCCACTGCGAGCTATCATCAAAATACAGCAATATGTTCTGACAGCACCAAGACTGCACAGGAAGGAGGGAGAGAAGAGAGAGATCAGTGGAGAGGCTGGAGTGGGATGAAAGGAGGCAGGGAGAACCGGTGAAATGGTTTCACATTTACCCAATGAAAATGTAGGCTGCAGGCTAAAGAGAAAAAAAAGGCATGTAAAAAGGAAGGGCAAAAGAGATGCATTAAATGATAGAGGAAAGGAGAACAAAAGGAAGGGACAGGAAAAGAGGACAAGGTGGGCCCAGCAGTTACAACCGGAGGCAGGTGGAGAGAAGTGAGAGAGCCAAAGCATTAGACGAGGAAAAAACAAGAAAGTGAGAGCTATTTGTAGAGAATGTAAAGATGATCAAAGAAAGAAAAGACTGCTATTGAGGGAGGACAGGGTGATGTATGAAAGATATATGGATAATTCAATTTAAATGATCCAAATAAAAACAAATGGAGGCAAACACACATACGGTCACTGCTACCTTTGGATAACGAAATCTGAAGTCCAAGCGGCCAAAGTCAGTGAGAAAGCAGAAGCGAGTGAGGAAAACCCAGTCCTGGAAAAGAAGAACAGAAAACCAAGCGTTTGGGGACTAAATCATTAGAATGCATACTCTGCCAAGGCCCAATTTTGTGGGTCTAAGCAAAATTTTAGTTGCATGTATTTCATAATTGTATGTATTTGGGCATACTACACCATGTACATGGAGCAGTATGTAAGTAATCAGCTCTTTCTTAACACAAGTTTTACCATTCTACAAAACTTTGCTGAAATCCGTCCATGTCCTTTCCATCCTGTGAGTTAACCAACACAGACAAATGCCAACACAATCATAACCTCCCCGATGGAGGCAATAAATAAATAAATAAACAAAAGTCCTGGCTGTGCCCCTTTAAAAAAAATATCAAAAAAATATATAGTATATATTCCAGATAAGTATCAGTTGTCAGCAGAAAATGTACTGCAACACTTGATGCACAATCAGACTCAAGAAAAAATAATAAATTATACAACTGATGTTTACAAAGAGAGTTGGCAATAAATAATGGACAGTACACTCAATTTCAGCTCAGTGCTACCAGACGTACAAGAATAACTGAATTTCTACAATAAATTAAGGGCGTGACCAACGTGCAATTAATAATTCTAAAAATCACCTAATGCACAGTATTGGCAGAATACTTTATGTTCTTACAAAAGCACAACTCAAAAACATATTTCAAAGGAGTTTGACTTCTCATTTAACACTCGCTATACCTGTGACGCAGTTGAAAATCTGAAATGATACTTTCTTAACACAAATGTCAAAAATAACAGATGAGTGAAACAAATGCAACCTATGTCTATAATCAATCAATATTGAATTGAATCATACATTACAGTAATCATTACAGTGTACTGGATGTGTATCCAGAGTCACAAACTAATTAGTACTATTAGTACTAACTTATAGTACTTCTTTAGTACTGCTTAGTCTTTTCTTCAAATACACCAACCCTGCAGCCCTGCACCACGCTTTGGGCCCTATGTGTTACTGGAGTGCAGGAACACCAGGTACCCCTACTAAGATGAAAGGGACATAGATAGGTAAGACAGATGAACACTACCCCAGAATATGCATGTTGTGCTTTGTGTGTGGTATTGGGTTTACTTTAGCTGCTCCTTATAGTGCAGCAGATAACAGAATATTTACAGAGGAATCATTCAAACGGTGATGCAAGCATCAAATTTGGCAAAAATACACCTTAGATATTACTCTTTTGAAAAAAACCGACGGGCCACTTGAATTTTCAATAGGCGGCCACGTTGGGGTCAATTGACGAATTACATAGGGGTCAAAATATAAAAATGCTCCAGTCATATTGAAAATTATACCACATTATTTGTCTGATTATAAAGATTCCAAAAAGATATAGTTTGGACTATCTATGACTGAATTCTATAGAGTTATAGGGTAAAAACAATAAGAATGGTGACAAAGTTCAGTCAGGGGTCAAAAGTTAGAATTGCTCCAATTTTGTTTCAAAGGTGATGCAAATTATGGTTGAGTTAATAGGGTTTCAAAAAGGAATAGTTTGCACCATGTATCCTGCTTAGTTATCACGTTACGGGGTAACATATGTCACATGTCATAGAATTCAATGGACGTCAACATTATTTGACCTTTACTTTAGAGACCAAGCATTCAGCACAGTCAAAACTATTCCATGTATTAATCCAAGTAGCTCAATCAACAATTTGCACCATTTTTTACTAAAATTTGAGCAACTTTAACTTTTGACCCCTGTGCAAACTGAAATTGACCTTTGCACCATTGTTAATGTGTTAAGGTGATTCTGTTTTGTCTCTGTTTAAGGTGCAGCTCCATCCAGAGATGGGAGTTGTGTTTGTGTTGGCGACCTCCTGTCCTGTGCACCAACAGCAATTCTTGTATATTCGTTCATGAATTGTTCTGTGAATTATTTCTGTAATTTATGTTTGTAGCATGGCCCAAGCAGAGGGGCACCCCTTTGAGTCTGGTCTGCTTGAGGTTTCTTCCTCAGAGGGAGTTTTTCCTTACCACTGTTGCTCTGGGGGTTGGTAAGGTTAGACCTTACCTGTGTGAAGCGCCTTGAGGCAACTCTGTTGTGATTTGGCGCTATATAAAGGAAAATAAATTGAAAATTGACTTGAAATTGAAATTTTACCCCATAACTCCATAACATTCAGTCATAGATAGTCCAAACTATACCTTTTTGGAATCTTTATGATCAGACAAATAATGTGGTGTACTTTTCAATATGACTGGAGCACTTTTATATTTTAACCACTGTGTAATTCTTCAAATGACACCTATGTGGCCGCCTATTGAAGATTCAAGTGGCCCGTCGGTTTTTTTCAAAAGAGCAATGTCTAAGGAGAATTTGTGCTGGATTTGGTGCTTGTATCACCATATGAAGTATGTTTCAGTTATTTGCTGCACTGTTAGTACTGCTTTAGGTCCCGATCACTCCATTGTGTATTTGTGAGTGAGTGTATCACTTCACTCTCTTTCGTTTCTTTGTGACACTGGATATCACTCAGTACTCACACCACATTATATAGTCTCAGGCTTGTTGGTTCATTGATGGTTTTCAAGCCATAGCTGGGTTTCATGTCTGCAGTTAATCCCAGTTTGGCCTGACTGTCTGTTATCCAGCCTGCTACTGAACTGTAAATAAATATTTTCACCTACAAGAAATCTGTGTGTGCATATTCATCTGGGTTCTAATTCCTGCTAATCCTGACATCTGAGAAATAGGATATTAGGTGGTTGCATGGTAAACAAGAAAAACATTGCGAGAAATAACAATTTGAAAAAAAAAAACAACAGCATTAGTTCAATAAAAATACAAGTGGGCAAGTGATTAGTGCGCTTGTTTCTCAGTCAGAAGGTTCCCGGTTATAGACCACCCCTGCCCATTCTTCATGTGTGTCAGGAAGGGCACCCAGTGTAAAACCTCAGCCAAATCAACATGCAGATCCATCTCAGATCTGCTGTGGTGACCCTGAGTGGAAACAAAAGAGATGGCAAAGAAAGTTAGCTGCTTTCATTTTGCAAAATAAAAGGAGGGGTTATTGCGAACCATGATTCATCCATTGTGAGGACACACTGCTGCCTCGGTACGTGATTTTATCATCCCAACATGGCCTCTTGGCTACTGGCTGTAGTTGTAGTTCCAAAAATGACCTTGTAGCACCTTATCTGCAACAATTTCAGGTGAAATGATCCATCATCTGACAGACAAGATATACATACAACTAGGGTTGTCAAAAAATGAACTAAAATTCATCTCAGATTAGATACTCATTTGCAAAAGTATCGATTACAAACAGTGCCATCATTGCTTCCTCTGATTAACATACTGCAAACAAGTAAGCATGCACCCCCTAGTGTGCCTTGATAGAGAGAATGGAGACATGACGAGTCGAAAAAAATTGGTCACGTGGCTCATCTTGGTTCAAAATAGCATTCGCTGTTAATCTGTCTGCATGTAAATCCAGCTATTTATTTATTCATTCACTGAAATGCTGAGTTGTTGTGTATTTGGGTGCACAAATACAACCCCAATTCCAATGAAGTTGGGACGTTGTATAAAATGTAAATAAAAACAGAATACAATGATTTGCAAATCCTCTTCAACCTGTATTCAATTGAATACACCACAAAGACAAGATATTTAATGTTCAAACTGATAAACTTTATTATTTTTGTGCAAATATTTGCTCATTTTGAAATGGATGCCTGCAACACGTTTCAAAAAAGCTGGTACAGTGGCATGTTTACCACTGTGTTACATCACCTTTCCTTCTATCAGCACTCAACAAACGTTTGGGAACTGGACACTAATTGTTGAAGCTTTGTAGGTGGAATTCTTTCCCATTCTTGCTTGATGTACAACTTCAGTTGTTCAACAGTCCGGGGTCTCTGCTGACGTATTTTGCGCTTCATAATGCGCCACACATTTTCAATGGGTGACAGGTCTGGACTGCAGGCAGGCCAGTCTAGTACCCGCACTCGTTTACTACGAAGCTACGCTGTTGTAACACGGTGCAGATGTGGCTTGGCATTGTCTTGCTGAAATAAGCAGGGACGTCCCTGAAAAAGACGTTGCTTGGGATGGCAACATGTGTTGCTCCAAAACTTGGATGTACCTTTCAGCATTGATGGTGCCATTCACAGATGTGTAAGTTGCCCACCTAAACCGTCATCATATAAACCAGATATCTGCAGTCACCGGACAAAAAAAAGTCTCAATGTTTTTTGTATTGTTTTCCATGTAATAAACATTGTATATAACCGATATACAACGGATTTTTTCGCTCACATTGGATAAATGTCCCATCCTGTCACAGTACAGTGGAATAAGTATTGATCCCCTGTCAATTTTGTAGGTTTTCCCACCTACAAAGAATGGAGAGGTCTGTACTTTTTATCGTATAGGTACACTTCAACTGTGAGAGACAGAATCTAAAAAAAAAATCCAGAAATGATCCTTCTGCAGGTTCACCTACGGAAACCTTGTTACGACTTTTACTTCCTCTAGATAGTCAAGCTTGATCGTCTTCTCGGCGCTCACCAAGGCCGTGTTCCGACCCCGGCGGGGGCAGATCCGAGGACCTCACTAAACCATCCAATCGGTAGTAGAGCGACGGCGGTGTGTACAAAGGGCAGGGACTTAACGCGAGCTTATGACCCGCGCTTACTGGGAATTCCTCGTTCATGGGAAATAATTGCAATCTCCAATCCCCACTCGTGATGGGTATTGGGGATTGCAATTATTT